>NC_056625.2:59194778-59794778 GCF_002870075.4 Lactuca sativa | reverse complement strand
CTAGGGCTCCTTTACTGTCTCTCACCCCCAGAACGTCGCACCCTAAGCCTCCATTGTGTTCATTCAAGCTTTTAGCCATTTTTGAGTGGTTTTAAGGAAGAAGAAGGAGTGGGAATCTTTGAAGCATCAAGGAGTGGCCTTGGATCCGAAGTTTGGGGAGCATTTCAGAGCATTTGAAGGTATTAAGTCGTTTCTCTCCTCCAGATTTTCCTTGGTTATGAGTTTTGGGGCTTTTAGGCCAGTTTTAAGATCAATCTTGAGCTTGAGGTCCAGATCTGAGATTGCTACCTCAGATCCATGCTTGTTGTGGTTTAGAATCCCGTAAAGTATCAGCCATTGAGTGGATTATGGAGCCTCTTGGTATTAAACCCTAGTTTTTGGTGCTTTTTGCCTAGATCTCCCTCTCTACACGTAAAGTTTGCAACTTTACGTGGGGGATGGGCTTGGGAAGGGTAGATCTACACTTTGGAGTCCATGCATGACTCGAAAGTCCTCTGCATGTATGTAGATCTGAATAGACTCGGCGAGTCCTTCGAGTGGACTCGGCGAGTAGCTTGAAGATGAGGAGGAACTCGACAAGTGGGATGAACAGCTCGTCGAGTCGGATGAAGATAGGCATGAACTCGGCGAGTTGGATGAACAACTCGGCGAGTTGGATGAAGATTGTCGTGTGCGTGGCGAGTCTGTTCGTAGACTCGACGAGTCAGGTCGCGTGGTCCCAAACCCTTCGAGTTAAGTCTCGAGTCAGCGAGTCGAGCCAGGACTCAGTGAGTTGATCAGATCAGGATTCGGGAATCAGTAGACTCGGCGAGTCAAGTCGCGATTAGAAGGACTTTGAGCATAAGAACTCGGCGAGTCAGTAGGTGGACTCGGCGAGTAGGGTTGACCTGGAAGGTTGACTTTAACCAGGACTTTGACTTGACCAGAGTTGACTTGGTTGTCTGTCAGGGGTCAGTTTGACTCAGTGTTGTATTGATATTGGTAGCTCGGGGAGCTAGTGGAGCAGCAGTTCGGAGTCAGTGGTCAGGTAGCGGCCAAAAGGGATTAGCAGCAGCAGTTCAGCAGTATCAGGTGAGTTTCCCTTTGTATGAATGGGTCTACGGCCACAATGTCGGCCCATGTAGTTATGAGTAGAAGACCCGGGGGTTAGCCCTAGGCACAGTATGCTAGCATGATATTCGGACGAGGTCCAATGATAGAGGGCGGGTGCCCAAGGAATGGTTTATGCGATAGTTTATACTTGTTGTCTGTGTAATACTTGTATGTGCCTGGTAGGGAGGTGAGGGTGGGCGAGGTCCCGTATCTCACCAATAGCAGAGTGTGGATGGTGTTCCACATCTCAGTAGTAGCAGCCCAGGGGCGAGGCCCAAGTTAGGAAAGGAGTAAGGGTGGGTTGGGCCCGTATCTCACTATCAGTAGGAGTATGGACGAGGTTCCATGACTCATCAGTAGCAGGACACGGGCGGGGCCCAGAGATAGGCGAGGCCTTAGAGCAAGAGCTGTTAGTATATGTTTAGCTTATGTGATGATATGTGATATATGCTATTATATGTTAGTGGGCGAGGCCCTGTGACAGGCGAGGCCTAAGTGAAACAGATCTGTATCCGAGCGGGGCTCGAAGCCAGGCGGGGCCTGGAGCGGCGGGGCTGTTGTAGCGGGCGAGGCCCGAGGTAGAGGGCGGGGCCTAGGATAGCAGGCGTGGCCTAGTATTTGCAGTATGTGTTAGCTGCAGCTAGTTAGAGGGCGTGGCCCAGTATGCGCAGTGCGCAGTTATGCGCAGTGCGCAGTTATGTGCATGGTATGTGGTAGGGTGGGGAACTCACTAAGCTTCGTGTTTACGGTTTTCAGTTTTGTTTTCAGGTACTTCTGGTAGCAGAGGGAGGAGCTCGGGGTGATCGCATGGCACACACCATAGATTTGTCAGCCTGGGAATGTTTACTCTGATAATAAACATGTGTTTTGAAAACTTATACTCAGATTATGTTTTGGAATGATGTCTTTGCTTAAAGTAATGTTTTATTAAAAAGAAATTTTTGGTCTTAAATTTTGGGATGTTACACATTCACTTTAACCTCCTTAATTTGATTTATTTAATACATTAAAATCAATTATTAGTCTAAGTTCAAACCAACTCTTCATTTTTTAACCTAATATATACATATAACTTATTGGTTAAAATAAAAATGGTTTTAAATCACAACCATAAATCAAAATATCATAAGACTATTTTTCTAATAGTTAAAAATTATGTATATTTTTAAATATAAAACATAAACTGAAATGTATATTTAATTAAACGTCAATGTGAGACTAGCCCACTTAGTAGGGGTTTTTCTTTTAGATTGAAGGTCTTGCGTTTTAATCCGGACGTTGATGAATTTTATTAACTTGGTCATAGTAACATCTAACAACTAAACACCCATTATAAAAATCAAGATTTTAAACAATATAATTACACATTGCGTAACGCGCAACGAGCGGGAATTCGCCAATTCAATTTTACCCCGGACGTTGATGTTAAATCATAAATTGGTCATAGTAATTTCTAACAACTAATTCGGACATTGATGGAGCAATCAAGGCTGAGGATTTAACTTCAAGTTTTAATCCGGACATTGATGAATTTTATTAACTTGGTCATAGTAAAAATCAAGATTTTAAACAATATGATTCTAACTCTAATCACTTTTCAAGATTTTAAACAATATGATTCTAACTCTGCTTGAAACTCTAATCACTTTTCAATTTCTTCTAATAATGATTATAACTTGGTTAATAAGGTTAAATAAATATCAAACCTAAAGTATAATCATATATAAACTAAATTTCAATATTAAAAGAATATATTTACTTCTACTTACAAAGTTATATTTTTAACTTTTAAGATATTATTCTTAGCTTATTAGTTTTAATATGATGTTGTATGTAAACTTTTATCATTTTAAAGCTACAACTTTTGAACAATTTATATAAAATACTTATATTGTTAATTTAAATATAACATTATAAGTCAAATTAAATAACCCAAAGAATATTTTGCAAATAGTTAAAAATGATAAGTTGTAGCGTCTTTCTAATAATAATTATAAGTTTGTTAATAAGGTTAAATAAATATTAAACATAAAGTATAATCATAAATAAACTAAATTTTAATATTAAAATAATATATTTACTTCTACTTATAAAGTTATGTCTTTAACTTTTAACATATTATACTTAATTTATTAGATTTAATATGTTGTTATACGTAAACCATTATCAGTTTAAAGCTACAACTTTTGAACAATTTTGACAAAATACTTAAATTGTTAATTTAAATACTACTATAACATTACAGTATCAACTTAAATATAAATTTCAGTTTCACTTAAAACCACAAAGAATATTTTGTGAATAGTTAAAAGTGAATAATTGTAGTACTAAATGCAAAAACTAAATTGTAAATTTATTTTAACTAAAATATTTCCTAAATATATTTTTATAATCTATATCATACTATACTTATAAATGAGGCATTTTTCCTATCACCTCATGCATTTGAAACCCCCACACAAATTTCCAAGCACCTCATGCGTTTGAAACCCTCACACATTTTCACCTTCAAAGTAATTAACCACATATCATGAAAAGTTTTATAACTTATATAATATGTTTAATTAGCAATTTATGGATAGTCTACTATAAAAATGTCATTCTCTTTGAGTAGACACACAAATACAAATCACATACAAAATTTACAAAGAAAACAAGTTTAAATCTTTTGAGTTGGTTTGAGGGCTTTGGACAATTTTTCGAGTCATGTTATTATGTTAAAGTTTTAAATTTGTATGTTTGTTATATGCTAATTCTTTATATATATATATATATATATATATATATATATATATATATATATATATATATATATATATATATTCTTGGTTTAATTATTCTTTTAAAACAATCATTATATGTTGTGTTTGAAACTTAAAAGTAAATTAGATTAGATTCATATTATGGATCATATGTTATTGAAAGTGATATAGATAATATTTAATTAAATATTGTATATATGTTTTTATGTTTGTGTTGCTTCAAAGTAATAACTAATAAAAAACCATCGATATGCAATATTATACATAATATCCATGTAAGTATCTCTAAAATGTAAATTGTCTATCTTATCACTTTATATTTTAGTATATGTTTAACATTTTAATTAAATAAAAAGTGTCTTTTAAAAGTTTTCTTACGTTTATTAATAATAATAAGTCGTTTTAAAACTAATGAACCATAATTATAAATAATAAAATCAAATTATAAAAATCATGGATATGTCATATTATCCATACAAATTTCTTTTGAAATTCAAATTGTCTATTTTATCAGTTTATTATTTAGTGTATGTTTCATATTTTAATAGTAATATTAAGAGTTTCTTAAAAGTCTTCTTTAACTTAATAATAATAATAATAAGTGGTTTAAAACTAAAGAACAATAACTTTAAATAATAATAACATCAATTTATAAATTACATAACGTTAACAACAAATAAATTGTATTTTAAATGAACATCATTATTCAAATTAGAAAATAATAGCATAAATAAAAATTTAAATTAATCAATCATAAAAATTGTTAAAAATAATATTAAATAGATAATTATATTAAATTTTATTAATACGGAATGTGGATTGATTTCAATCAATAATATTGTTCAAAATATTATATCAAAGCTAATGTCTGTAATATAACCATTTTAAATATATATTTTTCAATATTTTAACAATATATTTTTAATCTACGTAACGCGCGAAAATTCGTCTATTATATATATATATATATATATATATATATATATATATATATATATATATATATATATATATATATATATATATATATATATATATATATATATATATATAAAAGGTAGAAAGTGAAAATAAAGAAAAGTCTTGTATTTAGAATCACAATGTCCGCAAAATGGCACCTTGATTGGTTTAAAGTTGAAAAATATCTATGGCCGCCTTTTGTTTTTGAAACTTCCATTTGTACCTATTTTCATTATTTAAAAAAAAATGATGTTCCTCTTGTTTCGATTCAAGTTTGAATTTTGAAATGATCCTTACAACCAAAATCAGCTATTCATATTTGGAGAAACGCTGAGCAAAATAATAGTATTTTATTTTTCCAATATAACAATAATATATATATATATATATATATATATATATATATATATATATATATATATATATATATATATATATATATATATATATATATATATATATATATATATATATATATGGTGAGGTTATTTTGTTTTCACTATCTATTATGTGCATGTATGATTGATTCTGGACCAATTATTTTAGTTATTTTAAAAAAATAATTAATGTATATTACATGTTGAAGATATAATGGATATTAATTACATCTTCAACATTTAATATGTATTAATTATTTTTTTAAAATAACTAAAATGATTGGTTCAGAATCAATCATACACACAATAGATAGTGAAAACATTTGTACCTAACTCTCTTTATCTCTCTCTCTCTCTCTCTCTATATATATATATATATATATATATATATATATATATATATATATATATATATATATAGAGAGAGAGAGAGAGAGAGAAAGAGTTAGGTTCAAATGTTTTCACTATCTATTGTGTGTATAATTGATTCTGAATCAATCATTTTAATTATTTTAAAAAAGTAATTAATGCATATTAAATGCTGAAGATGTATATATATAGGTTCAGGTTCATTTAAGATCATTCTAATTTTGTGAGACCGTGAGACCAAATCTAAAAATAATTTTAAAATGTAAAATAATTGAAAAAAATCCAAAAATTCTTTTTTTAAATATTATTTTCAGAACTTGAATTAACAAAACAAAATATAAAAAAATCCCATTTTTTTCTTTTAAATACGTGAAATATTCTAATAGAATATTACACTGTACATATTCTAAAATATAATTTTAAAATTTAAAATAAATGAAAAAATCTAAAAATTCTTTTTTTAAATATTATTTTTGGAATTTGAATTTACTAAAAAATCTTTTTTTTAATACGTGAAATATTTTAATAGAATATTACACTGTACATATTCTAAAAAATAATTTTAAAATGCAAAATAATGGAAAATCCAAAAATTCTTTTTTTAAATATTATTTACGGAACTTGAGTTAACTAAAAAAAATATAAAAAAATAAAAAAATGCGTCTCACGGTCTCACAAAATTAAGCAGTCTCACATGAACTAACCTATATATATAATACTTAAAGATCACAAAACTTTTTTTTGAAAAAATCGTAACTTTTTATACAAAATCGGGGAAAAAATCGCAACTTTTTACAAAAAAAAAATGATTTTTATTTTTTTCCGCGAATGTTAACAAAAACCTGCGACTTTTTATAAAAAAAATTCAAAAACAAAATTTATGATCTCTAAGTATTTTTTTTGTGCATTTTTATGACTTTTAGGGTTTTTTTGTTTTCCATGGAACCTAAACCTATATATATATATATATATATATATATATATATATATATATATATATATATATATATATGGGAAAAGTGAATATTCCCTTCAGGGTATATAAGATTACGTGCCCAAACTCACTATACTACGTTGTTTTGTATTATATAATACATTCTAATTGTCAATGTTCTTATAATTTAACTTCTAACTTAATTTTAGTTCCATGATTTTTATAAATTACACATTTATGTTCCTTTTACATAATTGTGATTTTCAACTACAATATATATAGCCTTGTAGGTGTTCGGCAAAAAGATATGATGTAAGAGAAAGATAACAGTGAAATTTCGAAAATCTTGAAAGTAAATCAAGTTAATGGTTGAAGTTTAAGAATATTCTAATGAATACATCAAACAAAACGATGTATTATGGTGTGTTTGGGTACCTAAGCTTATATACCTTAAGAGTATATTCACTTTTCCATATATATATATATATATATATATATATATATATATATATATATATATATATATAGAGAGAGAGAGAGAGAGAGAGAGAGAAAGAGAGCTAGGTTCAAATATGGATTGACATCTATTGTATGGACGTGTGGATAATGCTATTTTGTGAGAATTACAAAGAAAATATGTTGTTTGATAATATGAATACGTTCAATCTTATATAATTATTTTAATTATTAAGCATTTTCACTAATTAAAATGTCTATAAGGTTATTATACACTTTTTTTAATTATTCTTATTCTGTCAGAATGTTATTATGATGTTTATTGATTCGTATTCTGTAATAATTAAAATAAATAAAAAACAATGAATGAGAACAAAAATGAATTAGAATTGGTTAGAATCCATTAAAACAACAATAGTTCCGTGAGATTGAACGTATTCACATTACTACACAACATATTCTCTTAGTAATTTTCATAAAATAGCATTATCCACATGTCCACACAATAGTTGTCCATCCACATTATAACCTTGCCCTATATATATATATATATATATATATATATATATGTGTGTGTGTGTGTGTGTGTGTATGTGTGTATGTGTGTATATATATGAGTTTTTTTAATTCAATCTTCCTTAAGAACTATTGCTTACCTAAAGCTTTCCAAATAATTAACTAGGTTTGGACGGAATGTTACTTTTATGTTTTACTCCTGTCAGATAATTTAAAATAGCAACTTACTTTCAATGATTTATTACATAATCAATTTTTAATTCTATTTAAAATTAATATTTGTGGGTTTCACGGGTTTTAACCTAATATAAATAATTAAATGCACCAATAAGAATTCAAGAAATAATAAATAATTAAATAAATCATTAAAATGTATTTTGGACCTTTTGTACTTGTAATTAAGAAAATCATTTAATTGAAATCGTTCAATTAAGGAAATAAACTAAATATATTTGACCTAGTTATGTTTGTGGCCGAACACTTCATCATCAGCATCAACACATCACCATCACCGATTCTGCTTCTTCTTCTACAATCGAAAGATCCAAAAGAGAGCACATACTCTCGTCTCGTAATCGATGACGGACTCGGGGGTCGATGAGGCTGAAGAAGGGGATGCGGAGGAGCAGTGGCGCTGCTGTGGGGTCCGTGAACACAAATGAGAAGCGAGGAGTGAACGGTAAGGAAATCCCGGCTATTGCAGGTACTTGGACGGAGGTATGCTCCGGAAGCCTCCTGTTCTTCTTTCTCTGGTCCAGTAATCCAACAACTAGGGGATATAACTGGAAATTATTTACCTCAATCGAGATTGATTTTATCTCGATTTTGATTCAAGATCGAGATTGTGTTCATCATCTTATTAAATTCGATTTCTTCAATGGTTTATTTCTGTTCGATTGAAGAAATATTCTGATACAACTTGCGCTTCACAGTCATAAGTTGGATTTTGTTTCGAAAAAGTCAAAATTGGTGTTCAAATTTCTAAATCGATAATGTAAATGTGTTTTTGTTTCTTGAATTCATGACTGAATGAATGTAGATGTGTGTTGATGATTCAATCACAGCTCTTGAATTATGTATTCAATCACAACTCTTGAATTATGTAATGTATTCTATTAGAATTTATTTTATATAAATGTATTTTGTTAGAATGTTTGAGAATAATTGTCAGCAACAAGTATATTTTGTGTAACTGGTAATGAATTTGTGATACTTTATGGTTGACTTTATAGTCTCTACTACACTCTGTCAGAATTTATAGTTTTTATTTTCTACTATATTTTGTCAAACTTTATAGTCTTTAATACATTATGTCAGAATTTATAGTTTTTATTCTCTTAGAATGCATTGAATTTTTTAATTTTTGAAACTTGATTATTTTTTCTTTGTGGATTTAGGTTTTGAAGGGGCTAACATTGATGTGGAGAAGGAAGAAAACATAGAGAACGAGAGTGTATTATACCAGAATGTGTTATGCTACAATGTATAAAGTGTTGCTAAAAAAATAATATTCTCTCAGAATAGATTAGTGTTTTTCTTAGATTTTGATGTTTTTTTTTTACTTTTTTCTTTCAGAATGTTGTTATTATTCAATGAATCACAATCATACAATGTAATTATTTTGTATATTATTAGTTCAAGAATTGATTTTGTGTATTGTTTTCAGAATGTATTTACTAATTTATGGTTAGCATTCTGTCATTCTGACAGAATAAAATCGAAAAATATATTTACTAGTTTATGGTTAACATTCTATCATTCTGACAGAATAGAATCGGATTTTTAATTTTGAATTAATTTAAAATATTCATATTTTTAAAAATAAAGGAATTAATTATCCCTAAAAATCCAAAAATTTCCTTTTTTTAATATAGGTTAATTGACTAAAATGCCCTTATGCTGAAATTTATGTGATTATATGGTATATGTTATCATATTCTACTATCATAGACCCTCAGATCATGACTTTTGATTATATTTCATCCGATGGTCCAGATCTGTGCATTCTAGCACACACACACACATACACACACACACACACACATATATATATATATATATATATATATATATATATATATATATATATATATATATATATATATATGTTATTATGTAGATTGCATCTATTGTGTGGACGCATGAATAATTTTAGACCAATTGATGAAAAAAATAAAGGGCTATGATTCTAGAGCGTATGATATTAAAATGGAATAGCATGTACCATAATTTTTAATCAATTTTGATTCTAGAGCGTATGATATTAAAATGGATAACTAATTCTCCTATTTTTTTAAAATATATTATTAAAAATTAATTCAATTTTAATTTTAATATAATTTTTAATCAATTTTGATTTTATTAATTTATTCTTTAAGAATAATACCTTTATATATTTTTTAAGAATATGATTAGTCTAATTTTTAAGCATGAGCAAGAAGTGTAGGTAATTGATAAAAAAAAAAAAGGCAATGACATCCATTTTCGGAAACAATAATACACGTTCTTGAATTAATTACAACAACAACAACAAAAGAAAAATATGAATTCAACTGTACACATTCGTGAAAGATGTATATTCTTAAAGAATAACTAAATTTCATTCATTCTATAACTAATGTCAACCATTCTTAAAAAAAATATCTATATAATTATGGATGATGTCGGGCGGTTCCCGAGGAATGCTTGTATGCTTCCGGATTTCGGTCTGATGTCGGGCGGGGCCCAAGGAATGTTTATATGTCTATGATTAGGTCGTCGTGCTCATGTTATGTGTATTAGTAGTTATGCTCATATATATGTCGAGTTTTGCTTGATGTCGGGCGGAGCCCGATGTCGGATGCGGTCTGATGCCGACCGGGGCCCGATGCCAGACAAGGCCGATGTCGAGCAGTGCCCGATGTAGCAGGGCGGGGCCCAATGTATGTTATATGTGATTATGTGATTATGTGTATGGTATGTGGTAGTTTGGGGAGACTCACTAAGCTTCATGCTTACATATTTCAGTTTTGGTTTCTGGTACTTCCGGTAGTAAGGGGAAGAGCTCAGGATGATTGTAGTGCACACACCATTTGTTCAGCCTGGGATGTTTAGACTTTGATATTTAGACATGTGACTTTGATACAATATTTTGATATGATGATTTGAGATACATGACTTATGATTTTTATATGATGTTTGATGACTTATGGTTTTTCTTAAATGGTTTTAAAACGAAAATTTTGGACCGTATTTTTGGGATGTTACATTGTGAGTCATTGTGTGATTTTGTAGTGGTTTTGGGGTCCCTTAAAGGAAATGAAGATTGGTAGTGAAGCTTTGGTGGACTTGGAGCTTGAAGATCCAGGATCTTCATCAACTTTACAAGCTATTTGAGGTATAAAGCTCCTAACTTGATGGTTTCTTATGATAGATCTAGTTTAGGGCTTTATTTGTGCATTTTTGGGTCCTTTAAGACTTGCTTGGGAGTATGGGCTACTCCAACAGCTTGGGGTGATAGATCTAGGCTTTTCTGAGGTCCCTTGTACATAAAAATGATAGCTTAATGGGTTTAGCTCAACCATGCAAGGTTGATGTTCTTCTTAATGGAGTTTAAATTCTAGATTTGGACTTTGGGGTGTTTTTAGTTGTGAAAAGGCTTAAAGTCTTCGAGTTTATGGTTTAAGCCTTAATATGATGTTAATTTGAGGATTAGATGTTAAGTTATTAAGTGGTTAAGACTTTTGACCAAAACTTGGAGTCAAGCCAATACGATAGGCGTACTCCTTAGTACGTTGGCCGTACTGGGTGCGAGCCTCGTTTCTGGATCAATCGCGTACGCAGGGCGTACGAGCTAGGTACACCGAGCGTATGCTAACCAGTGGGGCAATGAAGTGGTGGGCTTGGATTATTTGGGCATTGTATTGATTGGGCTTGGATCTTAAACTTCTATGTCATTAGATCATTTTTGGACTTTGGGCTATTGTTTGGCATTGGGCCTCCTCGGATTGGGACCATAATGGGTTTTAGGTATCTTTTAGAGCTTTGGGCTATATTGGGCTTTTTGGTGCTATTGGATTAGGCCTTGGATTTTAGGCCAAGTGGGGAAAGGGTAATATGGACTTTTACCCTAAGTGTTGGACAAATGGACTAGGATTCCAACTATGGGTTGTGGAACAATTTTTAATTGAGTATTATTTGATGGTGTTGGCGTGGGGATTTTCCGGATCAACAATCCAAACTTTTATCTGAGATATTCAGCAGTTAGAGGTGAGTTTCCTCACTATGCTTGGCGGGTCGAAGGCACCAATGCCGGCCCATGGTTATTATGATTAGGATATCAGTTGTCTGAGTGACTCCTGCATGTTTGTTATGTGATATGTATACTGGACAGGGCCTGATGAATGTAATGTGGCGGGGCCTACCTCATGTTATTTACATATCTGTTCCGAGCGGGGCTCAATGTCGGGTGGGGTCCGATGGGTGTGGGACATGACCCATTGTATGCTTGATATGTATGGTATGCGGTGTTTTGGGAAAACTCACTAAGCTTCATGCTTACAAATTTCAGTTTATGTTTCAAGTACTTCTGGATAAAAAAGGAAAAGCTTGCACACACATCATGATTTCCGCTTTATATAACTCTGATGTATTGGATTTGTTGATTGACATACTCTGGTTTTCTTGTATGATTTATAAACACGTTTGGGTTGATGGTTTTTATTATAATTAAAATGAAATTTTTTTAGTCTTAATTTTGGGACGTTATAGGTTATTTTTTGATAAATTTTTGTTTTTGTTATTTTTCTTCAAATACACATTAAAAAATAGTTAGATTGTTTAATTTCTGAAAAAAAAATCTAGGCTAATACAATTAGCCTCATTTACCGATTCCTCATCAATCACTTCTTCTATTTTGTTTAACTAACATTGGATCTTTTCCTAAAATAAAGAAAACAATAAACATATATTAAATGTAACAAAGCCTAAGTTAAACATTAAAATAATAATAATATACATTAAGCTAAAACTATAATAATAACAACATATTTAAACAACATATTCATTTCGTTTATTACTTATGCAATCCCTTTGTGCTCGATGATTACACCAACTCGAGCCTTTTTTGAAGCGTATTTGTCTCCAACCAACCATAAATATGTTGTGGATCTTTTCTGTCTTCTCTTTATAATCCAAAAACAATTAATATTTTTATATAAACGTTTATACAAATTTTACACAATACAAATAAAATTTATTACCTCCTTATAGCGTATTTGAGCTTAAGAACAACTTCCATGAGCAATTATATGGTAAGTATCGTCATATTACCTTTATCTTTTGCCGACTTGTTCCTATATGTTATGGTAAAAATAACTCATCAATCATTTTGATAGATGGACTTTGTACCAACGACATGTCATTGGGATAGAGTACATATGAATTGTCTGTCTTCTATACCGACAACATGTCGTCGAGATAGCTTTCATCCAACGACATCGTTTTTCTTTTTCTACAATATTTATTTAAATAAATTGAAAATATATTTTCACAACCTATACCGACGTCATGTTGTCGGGATAGATTTCCAGAAAACCACATAAAAACATTTCATTTCTCGTCTAAACTATGGCGACGACAAATCGTCGGGATAGATCCTCTGGTCAAATAATTATGGTCAACTTTATACTGACGACACGTCGTCAATATAACTTCATTTTTAGTCACGACATGTCTCGTCGGTATAGCGGTGCCTATACTCTTGGAATGCATTAATTGAAAATAATAATAACAATAACAATTTGGTCAAGCTTATAACCCTTATTAGTTACATATTTCTCATTCCTCTTCAAAACCATGTTACGTAAGCGGTTACCACAACGATAGGCATGATAGCCTTGTCGATACCCTCTCATTTGACTAACGTCATCCTCTGTTATATCTTTTACGCGTAGTTCATATTTGATTTCTTCAATGTCTATCGATCTCCATACCTCACCTCTTGATCTCAATATATCGTCTCTCAATCTTGAAATCACATGAATGTTTAGTTATTGTAATTGGACTCTAATACCAAATGATATGAAAATTATGGAATGTAATAACATGATACAAGAAAAAAAAAAAATCACTCTTGAGAAGCTTTGTGCTTTAAGAGTTATCAAAATTCCATTTTTTTTTTCATAATCAAACTTTATTTAACCTAACGATACGAAGAGGATCCGCAAAGTCGTAAGACCATGTATGGGGGCTGACGCCTGCCCAATACCGAAAGGTCAAGGAAGTTAGTGACCTGATGACAAAGGAGCCGGCGACCGAAGCCCCGGTGAATGGCGGCCTTAGTCTAAACCCCTAAAATTTTCAAAACCATAAAGAATATATAAAAATCAAAAAATAATTAAATTTATTAAAAAGTAATTAAAACCTCAATATTAGAGTTTCTAAATAAACGAATGCTCAAAAAGTAAAATGGCATATTTTTGTTGTCTCAAATGTATCAAAAGATGAGTTATAGTACAGTTTGGTTTATCTGTCCGTCTGGTATGATGCTTTTCGAATTTTTTGATCAAATTTGTTAGGATTTTGAGTATTTCATTCGCATTTAATTTCTTTTTAAGACAATGACACGATTATTTAAGGATTTATAGGTTTTTCATAAATTGTAGAATTAGATAGAACAAGAGAACGTGAACAATTAATAAAAACAAAATAAATACGTATTTTGAAATTGGAAATGCACTTTTTCATAATACTTATCTTATACATTTTTTAAAAATTGTCAATCGAGCTTAACTCAAATAGTTAAAGTTCTTTTCTCTACATTCCCGCTGTTAAAAAAGGCTTTTTCTCTACACGTTAGGCAAACAAGTAAGGTAAATTATTTACATCAAAAAGTAAATAAAAAATATTACAAGTGAAAGATATGGAAAGTGTGAAACATATTCCAGTCCCGTTACTACTTTCCTTTTTAACTTTTAGTTTTGGCCCCTAAAGGAGCAATAATGCTTTTTACGGTGACCGATCCATGAAGTCTAAAACGAAAATACGTTATAATAAATACTAGTTGTGAAACGAAAATACGTTATAATAAATACTAGTTGTGAAACCCGTATATTATATGGGTTAATTAAAACATAATGTTAAACAGGAGCGATTAAATGAAGAGTTTATTTGAATTTGAAATGTGAAATTAAGTGAAAATTATGAAAAAAAAAAACATGCAAAAAATAAATTAATTAAAATTATGTGTTTAATTGTTAGAACCGTATACTAAACGATTTATTATAATAAAATGTTAAATACAAATGTTTAAAGTGTAAATTTATTTGAAATTGAAATTGAAATTTCAAATTTGAAATTAATAGTTTTATAGTAGGTTTAATTTATAGAAACTAAATTAATGATATAATGGAAATGAATAATGAAGTAATTGACAAGTGGAAAATAAATATATTTCAAAATTATGATAAAATGACATGTGGCCAAATAAATAAGAGAATGACAAATGGCAATAACATTTTCATTTATTAGGGTAGATAATAATATTTTAATCATATGTAATAAAAAGATAAATTGAATAAATTTATGGTAAAATACTGCTTATTTATGCTTTTGATAGAAAATACTACTGCAAGTTTGTTTTGACGTATTTTAAAAATGATTGATTATTTTCAGTTTAAAACACAGGTAATAAGTCATTTTGACTAATATGTTTGGTCATTTTAAGATTTAAAAACAGATAATGGGTCATTTTGGTTGGTTGAAAATAACTAATTGTATTCGTTTTAAATTTGAAAATAACCAATTAATTCTAAAAATTTCTCTTACAAAGTCTGTTTTTGACAACTACAAGCATCATTTGAGTAATTTTATCTAAAAATAATAACATAGGATTGCTATTAACTGTACGATTTAAATTAAAAAGGACATCAATCATCAATGAAAAATCAAACTCCATTGATTGCTGCGATAATATTTTATAGATGTTATATAGTTAGAATTACTATAAAGTTATTTTATTTTTAATATCAATGTTTTTCTTTAATTTACAGAATATTTGCACGAATATTTGTTTGCTATATGTCGTGGTCACGCCCCCCGGTTTTCGTTCAAGCCACAAAATATTCTGGAAAAATGCAATTGGGCCACTCAAAAATCAAAATATTTGACTACACAAGTATACGATTAAAATGGCCCTTTGGTTTGTCCTTATTTACAGAAATACATAATATTACCGCGTTAATTGCGCCGCCTTCCTGGCTTCCTTCTATTCGAAGTCACGCGCTGACGCCAAAAGCGCGTGGGTCCACCATTCTTGACGACTTTTCCTTGTGCGAACAAGTTACTTAAGTAGACATTTCCCATGTTAACCTTTCAAATAGACAAAACTCCAAAAATGGTCTCTATGGGTTTCGAAAATCTGAAGTTTAGTTCTTAATCTTTAAAAACCTTACAGATGGTCCTTGGGTTTCAAAACTTTTAATATTTAGTCCTTCTGACTCACTTCGTTATCATTTCGCCGTTAAGTGAATGACATTTTCGTCATTTTGACTACCCAATGACTGTTTATGAGGTTTTCTATTATTTTTTTGTTTGAAAAAAAGAAAAATAAAATTTAATATTCTCTCTCTCTCTCGTACGAAGCACCACCCAGTTCATCTTCTCCAACATATTCTTCTTCATCGGAAGTCCCACCTTCAAACTCAACGCCTATGAAACAACAGCTCTCCTAGCAGAGAGGAAGAAGGATGTGATATAGTTAGATCAATCTCTACAACACTATCATTTGATAGATTATCCAAATGCACGACAGTAGTAGCAATCGCTCTTTGAGAAGAACTAGAAGAAACAGGGACAACAAGATTCAGATTCATCTCTGCATTCTGAGGCTCCAGCTGAACTTGAATATCACCACCATTTGGAAGAAAAGTGTCGCGTTCTTAATTTACCTGGTAGAATTTGTGAAGCATCTGTTCTTCTCAAAATTTGACCATTGATGTATGTTTCAAGATCTTCAATCAATCTTTCTGCGTTGTTTAGGGCAGATGAAATGGAGGAAAGAGAGTCGCACTTTTCGATATTAACCTTGAGAATAAGCTTGAACGGTGTCTTCGACTACCCCATGTTGCTACAGAAGAATGTAACAATGATGGGTTTGTTTCAGAAGTAGGGCCTCCTCCTACACTATTGAGACATTGAAGAAGAGGGTTTTCCCCAATTGAACCGATTCTAATTCAGATTCTTCTTAGTGCTTCTGCTACATAAATAGGGATGAGATTAGAACCGGAAAACCGGACCGAAACCGGAACCGTTAGAACCGGAATATAATCAATATATAGAACCGGTTCCAGTCCCGGGTTTGAAAATTGGTTTCCGGGTTCCGGGTAATCCCGGTTTGGGTCCATTGGTTCCGGGTAAACCGGGTGTAAAAACCGGAACCGAAACCACTTTTAGGGTCGGAACTGGTTTTTGTGAAACGTTTAAAAGATACACATATCACATTCGTTTCAACCCCGATTGACATGCGGTTTTTTCCAACATGTAGTTTAGAGCTTGTACATGATTTTATACTATAAATTTGCTATTTTTAGTTTTATATTCATTGACTTATAGTCCCCCAAAGTTGAGATATCAAAGCTGAAAGTTTTTAGTTTTTCAGTTTTTTTCATTTTGTGAAAGATTTAAAACATACATATCTAATTCGTTTGAAGTCGGATTGACATTTAGTTTTTTCCAACTTGTAGTTTAGAGTTTGGACTTGAGTTTAGACTATAATTTGTCATTTTTGGTTTAATATTCAATGATTTACAGTCTCCCGAAGTCGGGATATCAAAACTGAAAATTTCAACTTTTCAGCTATTTGTTTTTGTACTTTGTATTTTGTGAAAAATGTTAACACATACATATCTCATTCGTTTAAAGTCGGATTGACATGCGTTTTTTTTTTCAGAGTGTAGTTTAGAGTTTATACATGATTTTAGACTATAATTTTGTTAATTTTTGCTTCATATTCAATGAGTTACAGTCCCCCAATGTCGGGATATCAATATGAAAATTTTCAAAGTTCAACCCACTAAGTAGTAAGTAATTACCAAAAAATTCTGATTTTTTCGGTTCTAAACCCACTTTATCCGGTTCCAACCTACCCTTTGATGTTTCCGAGTTTTCCGCTTCTAGACCCACTTTACCTGGTACCGTACCCGAAACCGAACTGGAACCGGTTTTATATACCGGTCCGGTTTCTGGTTCTATAAAATCCCATTAACCGGTTCCGGGTTTTCTGGGTTCAGGTTTGCACCCACTTTCATCCTTATACAGGAATATGAGAGATTCCCCTAATTACCCTTTGTTTAATTAACCTTTGCTGACGTATACTCTCTACTCTGCGTGCTCGAGATCTTGGAGGGATTTTCACCCCGGATTACATGGATGGGTGAATGAAGAATAAAGAAAAAGAAGTAGTAAAAGAAGAAACTCTAGCCATGTTTTTTTACATGAGAATTTAGAACACTGCAGAGAGAAAAACGAAAGGGAAAATGGAGAGAAGAATTACACACACTAGAGCTTATAGAGAGAGAGAGAGAGAGGAATAGAGAGAGAGAGAGAGAGAGAAATGTTTCAAAAAACCGGTTTTTTAGTTGAACCAGTAAGATGACCGGTTTCCGGTTCAACCGCCGAGTGAATCGGTTTCAATAGTTTTCATGTTTTTTTTTCTATTTTCCTACACATACATACAATCATAAATATATAAATTATTAATTTGATGTTTACAAGTTAAAACATTAAAAATACACATAAAAATAAGTTGTATATGAATCAAAATACATTAAAATAACACATAACCATAATTTTTAGTATTTTACATCAATCCATATATGTCAAAAAGAAAATAAAGTATAATACTGAAATGAAATATAGTTTTAGATGAATATAAACACATAAAAAAAAATTATAACAGTTACGATATGTTTTTTATTTCGATAAAACTAAATAGATTTGAAAAAAATCACCAAAGTTTATTATGTAAATAGATTTTTTTCATGTGTTTTTATTCGCTTTAACCGGTTCAACCGAGTTTTTATAAAAACCGGCCGATTCAATCCGGTTCAGAAATCAATGTAAAACCAGTGATAGTTGAACCGCTCCGTCTCCCGGTTCCCGGTCCGACCGGTTCGACCGGCCGGTTCAAGCCGGTTTTTAAAACATTGAGAGAGAGACCATTTGTATATTAAATAATTATTTTTATCTTTATTATTATTTTTTTCAATAGGGAAAAACTTCTAAATGGTTCCTGTGATAGTGAAATGATAGAAACGTTGTTCACTTAACAGTTAAAGTTAACGAAGTTAGCGAAAATGATCATTTGTTAAAAGTTTTGAAACCACAAGGACCATCTGTGTGGTTTTTAAAAATTAGGGCCTAAACTTCAGATTTTCGAAAACTACAATGACCATTTTTGAAGTTTTGTCTTTTTAATATTTTATCATTCCCTCTTTCTATTTAATATGGTTAATGCTATAACTACTCTCATTCTTTTTCAATTCTATCCTTCTGATGTGACTTATTTGTCTTTTGTTGTTTTTTTCCTATTTTGTTTTTTTGTTGTTTTTTTCCTATTTTGTTTTTTTTGTTGTTTTTATTTTTTTATTTTTTTATTTTATTATTATTATTATTATTATTATTATTATTATTATTATTATTATTATTGATAACCGTATAAAATTCGGACAAAGTTTAAAAATTCGGATGACATTATAAATTTGGACGACATAATAAATTTCGAACGGCTATATAAAACGGAACAAAAACAAAATTTGTCTTTATTTATCACGGATATATTAATTAGTTCGGTATTACATTTGCGTGGTGCATTATGCTAATTGAAAGCAAACTTACTTTTGTTCCATTTAAAATAGTCGTTCGAATTTTATAATGTTGTCCGAATTTTATATGGTTATCGAAATTTATAATAATAATAATAATTAAATATAAAATAAAATAAAAAACAAAAAGGGAAAAAACAAAAAAGAAAAAAAAATGATGTCAAATCAAAAGTAAAAGATTGATTAGATTGATGTTTGGGGGGGGGGGGGGGGGGGGGAGGGGGGGGGGGTAAAATTAGTTAAGAGGGTACTTATAGCACAACCCTTTTGGTTTTTTTAGTTTTATTATTATTATTATTATAAATTTCGATAACCATATAAAATTTGGACAACATTTTAAAATTCGGATGACATTATAGATTTGGACGACATAATAAATTTCGAACGACTATATAAAACGGAGCAAAAACAAAATAGGAAAAAACAACAAAAGACAAAAAAAAATCACATAAGAGGGGTGAAATTGAAAAAGAATGGGGTAGTTATAACATTAACCATATTAAATAGAATGAGGGGGGAGGGGGGGGGGGGGGGGGGAGGTCTGAATACCTTTACCCATTCCATAATCCTTCAAACAAAATTATATTTTTTTTAGAAATGGCAAAATATATTAATAGAACCCGAAACCTAACAAGAAACTAGGCAAGGACAAAACAAGAAAACAAAAGAAATAGTTTTTAAAGTTATTATATATGGGAAAGAAGGGAGGAATTTCAATCTTTCCAATCACCATTAATACAATTACCTCTACACTTGAACCATAAATATGTTAATGATTTGATGTTATCAATCCCCCTGATGATTGGTATGTTAGACTGCTAGAAGATATTTTACTGGTGGCACGTGAACAAGAGTGAGAAGCTGAAAATGTATGTTGGGAGTTCCATGTGGCGGACAAATTAATGCACTGTTTCGTTGCTCTTTAGACTTATAGTTGGTATAATGGTAGAGTTATATGCTTACTCATGTCTTTTTTTCAATTCTTTTAAAAAAAATCCAACCAAAATATGGAAACCATCGTGTAATTTGTATTTATTGCTTTATGTTATTATTGGTTTTAAGAGACTAAAACTCATATATTATATAGGTTAATATAAAAGAAATTAAATATAAAGATCTAAATATTTAAGAATTTTAAATTTACAAGAAAAAGAATAATAAATTGTTAAAATTAAAATATTTTTTATCTTTTAGATTTAAACAAATAAACAAAAGAAGGTAATGAGCTTTAATTGAAGAATTTTGAAATTAAAATGTAAGTTTATTAATAAAATTGATATCTATTTATTAGTATATTTATTGTAATTGTTACAATTAAATATTATGTGAATTTAATAAAATAGGAAAACTCATAAAAATGACATGTGGAAAAAATTTTCAAAATAACTACAAAATACTATTTGAAAAATTGAATGAGTGTCAGTTGTGACAAAAAAAAAACTTCATTTATTAGAGTAGATATCATATATTAAATACAAAGTTTTTGATGAACAATAATGTTTTTTTTGGAGTTTTGCTACAAAAGATTTAGATTTTGGCTGATTTAGTCCTAACAATTTTTTAATTTATTGAAAAGGGCTTTGTAAAGTTTCTTTTTTTTACAAAAATAGCCCAATGTGTAAGATTTTTTTTATGTTGGCATGTTTAGCCCCTTATCTAGAAAATAAATTATAAAGATTGTCCCCATAATTTGTAACAACTCAAAATTTGGAAGGATTTGACTTTTAGTCAAATATTGATCAAAAGGGCAATTTAGTCATTTATGATAAAATACGAGATTATGAAGTTGCGACTTCATGAAAATGTCCGAGAAGATTTAAGTCACTAAGAAGAGGTTTGATGAGTAAGTTCAAGAGAAATAATGTATAAGAAGATGTATTTTTGGTCAAAAGGGTAAAAGGAGAACTTTATGATTTTTAGGTCTACTTAGTGACTTAATAGATTAAGACTTGTATTAATTCAATGAGAATGAATTAATAGAGTTGTAGAATATGTTCCCACATTCGTTTGGATATAAAGATCACTGAAAATGGCTAAGAAACGAAGAAGATATGTGCGTTTGAAGTTGGAAGAAAAATTGTCTCGAGCTAGAATGGAATCAACAATGCACTTTGTTGATGTGCAGCCCCCACATCGTGGGGGAGAGCTACCACGATGTGGTTATGCGCATAAAACAAATTATAATCTATTTAAAGAGCTCATTTCAATCATTCTCTATGGGGGATCGATTGGGAGCTAAGATGGGGCGATTATGATGCAAAAATGGTGCCAAGAGAAGCTAGAGATAGTGGATTGCAAGGATTAACATCCTTTCCCTCTTGAGGTAATGATTTCTTCCTTTTATGAAGTTTTGAGCTTCAATGGTGGAATCTTTAATTTAGTTAGATTGCTTATGTAACACCTAGTTTTGAAATGTTTCTAATTTTGGGATACCATCCGAAATAAAGTTCAAAGGTTTTGGGCTTCAAAGAAATAAAGTTTAGACCCTATCGGATATTGATAATCTTGGTTAAATGACTAAACCTGTCACACCCACCAGTTGACGACGGAACATTGGGGTGAGCGACGTCAATAAATTTTGGGATAACAGTCAAAACATACATAAACAATACATAATAACATAAAGTACCAATATTACACATTACTAAATATCTTACATCAACACATGCATCATTACAAATCTTCATTAATGTGAATAGTAGCAATAAAACATAATTTATACAAACTAAAAGATCCACATAATCCAGGCATGAACTCATGCGTCTTAATTTCCTGAGAATACATGTATTAAGATACGTCAACAAAAGATTGTTGGTGAGTTCTACAAATTTTGACCAGGTACTATTATGGCCAAAAACGTTATTTCATATAAACTTGGTGATTATAAAATAAATCACATTTATCAAAACCAAATCTATAAAAAAATATCCCTTTGTAATCCTATGCAAACCAAAACGTTTGTTTACGTGAATAACTTCTTTAATAAGTTTATAAACAATGAGAATGTTGTGTCGCAATGTTTATTAAGTATTAATTTACTTAACTCATTAGTTGACACTTAGTTGTGTGAGCGAAACATTTCTACTATGTACGTTCCTATTTCAACTCGTATGGATGAACTAACTCCATGTTTAGCCATCATTCTAATTCAATGCGTGTATTTTAATGAACTTTAGGGGGGCCTATAATGAGCCGATAACCGAACTATAGATGCGAACACCTATGAGGTAGCAATGAACCGCGCCGAGATCATCGCACTGCAAGTGTTGCATGCTGAGAACATCACTGACACTTCATCGATGTCACGGGATAATAAGGGTGTTGGTGATTTTATATCACTATTGTTATTTAAGTGTAATGGGGTTAATTTGATGATCAATGTCACTTTGACAATTATTGAACAAATTGGTATGGTACGGAGTGCACATTTGTTTAATTTTGTCTTTGTTGAAAGTATACTGCTATTTTGCGGTGAAGCCCCTAAACCGACGGGGGTCCGGGGGCAGCGCCCCTGGGAGCGGGGTCCAAGGGGCAGAGCCCCTGGCTGGGGTTGAGTAGCCAGGTCAGGGCGAAAATTTTTTATATATGTTATGTTACTATATTAAAAATGCATCAGAAATCTGGATTTTTGGTAAATGTACCCGGTTTTGTGATCCATATTCTAGACCCGAATTTAAGTTAGTTTATGACGTTTTGGCAGTTTTAGGACATAAAACTGTCATGTGGCAGTTTTAAGATTGGACGTTTTTCTAGTTATATATGATCATATCCGAAAATGGTTGTTGGTACTCTTCTTCTTCATAACATCTTGAACATTCTCTCTTCTGTTTTTCTCAATTATGAGTCTTATCCGATTAAAGATTGGGAGTACCACCCAAATACTTTAATCTGAAAGTGAAAACCACAATTCTCATAATTTCCAAGCCTTTTCTATACCCCAATTCTTACAAAGATTAAAGTATTTCTGTGATCATGGCAAGTGGTGATTCTGTGATGGAAATGACAAGTAAGTTTGAAAAATTGAACAAGTTTTGAAGGGCAAGATTTTCGTAGATGGCAGAAGAAGATGAAGTTTCTCCTTACCACTCTGAAAGTGGTGTATGTTCTGAGTACACCCATGCCAGTCTTACCAGAATCTATTGAAGATGAACCTTTAGAGGCAACTAAAAGAAGATCAAAGTGGGAAAATGATGATTACATATGTCGTGGTCATATTCTCAATGGAATGTCTGACTCTCTTTTTGATATCTATCAAAATTTCGAATCTGCAAAAGAACTTTGGGATTCTCTTGAATCCAAGTACAAGACTGAAGATGCTTCTAGTAAGAAGTTTCTTGTTAGTAACTTTATGGGTTACAAGATGATTGACTCTAGGCCTGTTATGGAACCATTCCATGAAATGTTAAGGATTTTGGGACAGTTTGCTCAACACAATCTGAAAATGGATGAAGCCATTTCTATGGCTGTGATCATTGACAAACAGCCCCCTTCCTGGAAGGATTTTAAACACAATCTGAAACATAACAAAGAGGAATTGACTTTGACTCAACTTGGAAGCCATTTAAGGATTGAAGAGTCCATAAGGACTCAAGAACTTGAAAACAATCCTAAAGGAAAGAACCAAGTTAGTTCCTCTTTTGTGAACATGGTGGAAGGAGAAAGTTCAAAGAATCCCAAGAAGTCTAATAGAAATAGGAAGTTTAAAGGAAAGGATGACAAGTCTTCAAACAAGAAGGCTAAGTTGGTTTGTTGGAATTGTAACAAATCGGGTCACTTCAAGAAAGATTGTCGTCTTCGCAAAGTGAACAAGGATGGTGTTGGACCAAGTGGATCCAAGGATCTAGAAAAGCAACAAGGTCAAATTTCTGTTTTCATGAAGAATTTTAAATATATTCCTTTCTGTGATTTCTGAAGCATTTTGTGTGCAAGATGATAATATTGCATGGTTGGTTGATTCGGGAGCAACAAGTCATGTTTGCAAAGATCTATATTGGTTCAAGGACTTTCAACCAATTAAAGATGGATCTGTTGTGAAGATGGGAAATGTTGCAATTGAACCAATCAAGGGCATAAGATCTGTTTTACTTACTTTTACTTCTGGGAAATGTTTGTTTTTGAACAATGTTTTATATGTTCCAGGGATTCGTAAGAATCTTGTATCTGAAATTGTATTAAATATTTGTGGTTACAAACAAGTGTTAGAAAGTGACAATTATATCTTGTCAAGACATGGTTCTTTTATGGGATGTGGCTATATATGTAATGGAATGATTAAGCTTAATATTAATTATCATTCTAGTGATAATTATGTTTGCATACTAGCAATAATTTTCATAAATTTGAATTATGGCATGCAAGACTAGGACACATTCATTACAAGAGATTAAACGACATGTCTAAAATGAGTTTAATTCCTTTTTTTTATATGTAAAATAATGAAAAATGTAAAACAGGCATGCTAACTAAAATCACTAGAAAACCTTTCAAAGATGTTGTTAGGGAAAGCATGGTGTTGGATCTTATACATAGTGACTTATGTGATTTCCATGCAACACCTTCCCTTGGAAACAAGAAGTATGTTGTTACTTTTATTGATGATGCATCTAGATATTGTTATATCTATTTTTTTACATTCTAAGGATGAAGCACTTGATAAATTTAAAATTTATAAACAACAAGTTGAGCTTCATAAAAATGAATTAAAAAAAGTATTGCGTACTGATAGAGGTGGTGAGTATTATGATTCAGTTTATTTGAAATCAACTGGAATAATACATCAAACCACAACTCCATATACACCATAACAAAATGGTGTAGCTGAAAGGAAGAATAGGACTTCAAAAGAAATTAATTCCTTGTTGTCTTATTCTGGATTAAGTGAAGGATTTTGGTGTGATGCAATGTTAACTGCATGTTACATCTTGAATAGAACTCCAAATAAGAGGAGTAAGAATACTCCTTATGAACTTTGGTATAAAAAGGTACCAAATTTGAGTTATCTCAAAGTTTAGGGTTGTAGAATAGTTATAAGGCTTACTGAACCCAAAAGGAAAACATTGGGTGAAAGAGGTATAGATTGTATCTTTATTGGATATGCTGAGCATTCCAAAGCTTATAGATTCTATGTTTTAGAATCTAACGACTCTGTTTCTATAAACATTGTTATAGAGTCAAGAGATGCTATCTTTGATGAAGAAAGATTTACATCTATACTAAGACCAAGGGACATAATTCAACAATCTTTCAGCAAGAACACAACTCAAGCTGGAGATGATTCTGGTGGTACAAGTTATGTGCCTGAAATTAGAAAGAGTATTAGAGCTAGAAAAGCTAAATCTTTTGGATATGATTTTCAACTATATTTAGTTGAATGAACAAGGAATAAGACTATTTCTCAACATCAATATTGTTTTAATATTGAAGAGGATCCAAAGACTTTCAGTGAAGCTATGGCTTCTAGGGATGTTTATTTATGGAAAGAGGCAATTCATGATGAGATTGACTCTATCATGCATAACAATACTAGGATATTGGCTGATTTACCTCATGGTTGCAAGGCATTAGCATGTAAATGGATCCTCAAAAGAAAAATGAAGGTGGATGGCACTATTGATAAGTATAAAGCCAGATTGGTTATCCAAGGCTTTAGATAAAAGGAAGGCATTGATTTCTTTGATACTTATGCTCCTGTTGCCAGAATTTCTACTGTTAGATTATTATTAGCTCTTGCAGCTATACGTAATCTTGTGATTCACCAAATGGATGTGAAAACTGCATTCTTGAATAGTGACTTGGATGAGGAAATATACATGAAACAACCTGAAGGGTTTGTGATGCCTGGAAATGAACACAAAGTGTGAAAGTTGAAGAAATCATTATATGGTTTGAAACAAACACCAAAACAATGGCATCAAAAGTTTGATGATGTTATTTTGTCTAATGGTTTTGCATTAAACCAGTCTGACAAGTGTGTATATAGCAAATTTGATACTTCTAGTAAAGGAGTCATGATTAGCTTATATGTAGATGATATGTTGATTTTTGGTACTGATTTAGAAGAAGTTGATAAAACCAAGAAATTCTTATCATCTAGTTTTGATATGAAAGACATGGAGGAGGCTGAGGTAATTCTTGGTATAAGAATTAGAAAAGGAAACAATGGGATTTCAATTTCTCAATCTCATTATATTGAGAAGATATTGAAAAAGCTTAACTTTGAGAATTGTTCTCATGTTAACACTCCTATAGATCCTATTCTTAAGCTTCTACCTAATAAAGGATCTCTAGTGTCTCAACTTGAATACTCAAGGGCTATTGGTTGTCTAATGTATGTCATGATTAGTACTAGGCCTGATATAACATATGTTGTGGGAAGGCTTAGTAGATATACTAGTAATCCAAGTTCACATCATTAGCAGGCGGTGAGTAAAGTATTCAAGTACTTGAAAGGGACCATGAATTCGTTGGATTAGTGTCTAAGTCCATAACTATTTTGGTATGTACTTGACCCGATGGTGCATGGTCCTTTTGGGTTGCCTTCACCAAAGCAACTTGATAGGATGAATTATGGAGAGAAAGGATTAAATATGATTTATTAATATATTATGAGAATAATATATTAAAGGAGAAATCATATTGTTTAATTAATATTAGTCAATAATTAATTAGTAATTAGTTTTGTGTCTAAAAGAGATTAATTAAACTTAAGGGACTGGAACTGTAATTATAAGATAATTGCAATTTGGGCTATGGATTGTCTTATATTAAGGAGTGGACGAATTCTATGGGGAAACCCATGAGGAAATCGTCCAAGGCCTTAAGGAAAGGAGTCCATAGGTTGCTTAGGGCTTAAGCATCCAAATTAGGGTTTCCTTGTTAAGATAACCCTAATAGCCTCCTATATATAGATCCCTTATGACCCAAAAAACGTGGAAAAGACTCCTCTAGGGTTTGTAGACGTTTTTAGGCAGCCTCCATCCTCTCTCCTCTTAATCCTCTTGCTTATGGTGTTTGTGAACCATTAGAGGAGTGACAATTGTGACTCTATGCTTTCTAAAGTCAATACAAGGAGATTTGGGATTGTTATTGCTACATAACAATCAAGGTAACATCTTAAACCTATTCTCATGTTAATATGATTACTTGAATGCTAGAATTAGGGTTTATAGTCTTGGATAACTTGCATGTACAATAGAGAAACCTAGATCCAAGCATTAGGGTTTGTATGAGCACATAGGATGTTCTTAGGACCAAAACCCTTCAGTGGTATCAAAGCCTAGACTGGTTTCTATTGTATTGATGCTTGATATGTTTGAAAAATTCGATTTTTTGGTTTCTGGAGGCTGGACTCGCCGAGTCCATAGCTAAACTCGCCGAGTCCATGCAGACTCGACGAGTCAACTCGTCAGATGGAGCATATCTCGGGATTTCTTGTTGTTTTTGCTTTGGGATAGTTACCTTATCACATTAGATCAATATAAATCCGATTTTATGATATATTTGACTATATTCTTGATCTAATTGAAGATATTTATCAATTAATAAAATATTTGTTTCCTTATGTGATAATTGATTAATTATTTTGATTAAATTGGTAAATTGTTTTGCAAGAAATCATTAAATAAATCAAATATGGATAATTATGTAATTAAATGTTAATTTAGATTATTTGTTATTTGATACTTATTGTTATGAAAAGTTTCATTTTTCCCCTTTAGGTTTTATAGTTTAAATTTGAACCCAAAAGTTTTGTTGTTTTGAAATTTAAATAGTTAAAACCCTAATGTTTTGAAAAAGGTTTCAAAACTTGCCCTCAAGTTTTGGAATTTAAATTTTGATTAATTGTTTAATTTTGATGTATATTTAAATTCTAAACCCTAATGTTTTGAAATGTTTCAAAACTTGCCCTCAAGTTTTGGAATTTAAAAGTTGATTAAAAGTTTAATTTAGGAATGTTAAATTCTAAAACCCTAGTATTGTTTGAAAAGTTCAAATCACACCCTTATGGTTTTATTAATTAATTAAGGTGTATAATTAAAGGGGTTTAATAAATCCATAAAGTCTTTGGTTTAAAATTTAATTGAATTAAAAGTATAATTGTTAAATTTGACCACCTAATATTTTAAAAGTGTAAAATACACCCTATACTATGTATAACATTAAAAGTCTAACATTATATATATGTATGAGTAAAAGTCAGTCTTACCGTTAGTAGGCCTCATTCACGAAGCTAGTCTATAAGGGGTGTTTAAGGAAATTTCCTATAAAATGGCGATTGAATTGGTATCCACTCTTACCCACCGCACTCTTGACTAGTGGAGGGTCGTTAGCCGAACGGGTAGGATAGGACAAAACCTTCCATTATAAGTATAATGAAGTATAAAAGTAACCAAATGTTTTCATAAAATTCCCAATCTTAGTTACTTAGGCAAAAGTGAATTGATGCAATCCCATGAAATTACACTTTGTGCCCTTGCGAAGACGTCAGTGGAGCGTGTGTGGTTTACCGGCACACTAAATGGTTCTAAGCAAAGGTAGCAAAGGGTGACTCAATGTTTGTCATAGTTCGGTGGAGCGTGTGTGGTTTACCGGCACATTGAATAGGTGACTATAACATGTGAGGGCACCATGTAAGTTTGCATAGTTATTCACACCCGTTTTGTGATCCTCGGCATCCCAGTCACAAACAAGAGGGGCATATCGATATTTAAACATGCCATTGAAATGTTCAGTGAATCTCAAAGGATCTAGGAGTTTTCATAGATTTAAAACTTAAATTTCTTTTTCGTTTTTCATGGTGGAAATTAGTGAATCGTCATTCACTTACCTTCAAATATTCTGCAATTAGGGTTACGGCATCCCTCTCCCGAGTTGTAGAATATTGTGTTGGGTCCTAGCCTTAGTATTTCATTTGGGTGATTTACTAAGGACTCGATCTATCAACTAACTTCAATTCGTTTTCTCCCGTTTTGTAGATGTCAAAGTTCGACAACTATGGTCTTCCCAAATCCCGTGGAACAAGCATTCCACATGAAGATGATATTCCACGATTCGATCGAGGAACAAGAGATCATACTTCACTTCCTCCTCCTCCTCCAATTATTCTCCCTAACCCACAAGTTCTAAGGCTTGAAAGTTCAAGATCACTCAAGCCCTTTTGGCAAGTGAACATAAAGAAGGAAAGTCGGTATGTGCACACTTCCTAGGGATGAAGTCACACTTTGATAGGTTAAGAATGCTAGGATCCGTTGTCTGTGAGGAAATGGCTGTTGATTGGGTTCTTCAGTCACTTCCTAATTCATATAGTGAGTTCGTAAGAGAGTACTATATGATGAACCGCGACGTGACCCTTATAGATCTCACCTATATGCTTATTGCTGCTGAATCAGCAATGGTTTGGCGCAATAGAAAAGCAAAGTTGATTGGTGAATCTGCCTTCAAGACCTCTATGGATATAGACAATGGCAACGAAAGACATGATATGATCGAAAGGTTTGATCATAAGAGAAAGGAAATGTCTAAAGTAGTTCCATGTCATGTTCCAAAAGAGTCAATTTGCGTTTATTGCCAAAAGAAAGGGCATTGGAGACGAAGCTACCCCATTTACCTAAGAGATTTAAGAGATGGGAGAGTCGAAGCGTATGGCTCTAATATAGGTAAAATCCATTAACTAACTCTTTTAAGCTTCTATTCTAGATTCTTAATACATAATGTGATAAGATTACAATTGATGTTTTGTAGGATCGAAGAAAAGAAAGGAAGCTTAAGGGAAGAAGTGAGCAGAATCTAACCGTGAAAGAATGGATTTCGATCGCATTTCTAGAAGATTAGATTCTTGAGCTACTAATTAGAGTTAGAATTAGATTGCTAAGAAAGATGTATTAGCATAGTTTTTCAATGAATTGCATTGTAAGGACAAATTTTTCCGCAATAAAATAAATTTTGATTTTATAATATTTATTTATCCTTGCAATGGCGTATATGAAAAATTGATGTTTGAATATTAGCAATAATGGATTTGGTTCTTATTATGTTATTTATGGAAAGTCGAGAATTTACCAAATAGGGAGAGTTTCTCATCGCCCAAAGTTTCAATTGGACAGAAATTTGGAATCACGCAACTTGGTTGCACAATGAATGAGAAATCTCATATTGGATAATTAGACTGATTCATTGACAAAGTGTCAAGTGAAGGACTAGGAGATCGAGTACGCAAAGTTATGTGTTGATCAAGTCCACCATAATAGTAACAAAGATATTCGTCATGATTTACTAAAGGTTTAGTAAATGTGATTATACTTACAAGATTAAGTGTAATTCTGAATTGATTGAAAAAGTTTAAATCAATAGCAAAACGAATAAGAAGAATCAAGTAGGCAGAAAGATAAAAGTTTCTCCATTCTAAGAAGAAGGGAGAGTACCTTTTATGCTTTATGATAGGTCTTAATGATTAAGAACCATATCTCAATTGATCCTCTAAGTGAGTCTTAGTACAATTGTATGTCTAAGAAGAGGAATCAAGAATTGAAGAAATGGTTAAATCAAGAAGTCAATCATACTTCGTTCCAAAAACAAGTCTTAGAGTTAAGATTGTGAAATTGAGTGATAAGTATTAAGAAGGTTTATAACATTCATCAAATGTGGAAAGTTTTGATGTCTTGGATAAGACAAAGACCAACTAGGACCAATTTATGAAGTGTTTTGATAAAAGCTACACTAACTCTTGAATATTTGTTTGTCAAGAAATGTTTATTGACAAAAGGATCTTATATGTCAAGGAGTCAGTGGGAGTATTAATGGTCTTGAAAAGTTTCAAGAACAAATCAAATAGACCTTATCGATCATCACTAGCACACGAGTTGAGGTTTACAACCTATCGTGTTGACATAGTTTTGTTTCTGTGCCAATCCAATCGAGTTAATTATGCATGTGAGCCCTATGAGTTCTCATTTGAATGCATAAAAGGCAAGGACCTTGATCAATGGAAAGTACATTGATAAGAAAAGGTGAGCTGCTTAACTACTTGGAAGACATGGTGGGCAGCTATGCTACCATAAGGCAAGAAATCAAGATTAAGAAAGTTCGATCCATATGAGTTTGAATTTGTCGTAAACTTTGGTTTTAAAAAATTCACATGGATAGGAACACATACACCGTTTAAATCTAAGTGTCATAAGATTTCCTCCTTCATGAAAATGATTGTGAGGAAATACTATCACTAAGAAAGATTTTAAGAAGATAGTGATTGTAAAATTGCATTCTCGAATTCGATTACGGTTACGATATCCCTTTCCATAATTTGAATCGTGAGGTTTGGCAATTGTTTAGACACACATATGAACTATCTAAGGCAAGGGTGTATAAGTTCAAGAAGCCTTGAACTTAAGAAATTCAATAAGTATTGATTTTCTAGAAGTTAAGCTGGTTTCTGAATACATGTCAAAGCTAGTGGGAGCATAAGTGTTATGTTTATAATAATCATCATGATAGTGGGAGCATAAAAGTTATGATTGTATGATTATTAAGGCAAGTATTGCAAGGTTAGCAATATTAATTATAGAAAACAAGAGTCATACTTTGCAAAGTTGTAAGAGTTGAAAGGTTGTTTTGCTATAATTAAGGGAGAGAATATTATACTTCATTTCAAATCTAAAGAATTAGGTTGAGAAATGTTAATAAATTTAGTCAAGGGTACATAGTGTGTTCTTAAAATTTCAATTATGATTACGGCATTCCTCTTCACAATTCGAATTTTGAGAACATAGCAAATAAAACATTATGCGTCGTGTCCCATACGCTTCGGGTATAGGATCGATTGCAAATGATTTAATGTTTGACCATTCTAAAATTTTCCAAATGTCTAGCACATTTAGAGGGAAAAGGGACTAGAATCGGTTTTGACTAAAATAATTAAACAACTATCAAAGGACAATCCAAAGTTCGACGAGGATTGGTCGCTTGCGAGTAGTTGGAAGCATGGTATTGGATGGACCATATCGACATTATTATGAATAGAAAAGATTCTATTAAGAATAAGTTGTCATATGGAAAATATGGAAGCGTATCCATATTGGGAATTGAATATTGAAAATCTATGTCTAGATTAGAAACTTTTATGCAAAAGGATGTTCAAAGGAAAGTACTTTGAGTGAGAGACATCATATCTAAGGAATTGTCTTGTAACAATCTCCGATAGAGGAATTTGTAATATCATTGGCAATAGTCTTTGTGACTTTGGTGCAGTGACATTATGAAAGGATCATTGCATAAAATGTTAGAATCTAGCATATTTTATAAGTAACAAGAATTTGATATTCTCACACTTATGAAAAAGGATTTGGAGTTGCGAAATGAGAATGATTGAAAATGTGTTCAATTGGATCTATTTCATAAAAGTAAGAACCATAGGTAAACATTGTGTGCATGCTAAAAGCATGGGACAAGTGTAATAATTCAAGTAAGAAGTTGATTACCCGAAACGAAAAATAATGAGTAATCGATATGGTGATAAATAAAAGGAGTTTTATTTATACTCAAAGGTTTGAGGCCATATGGGATTAGTATTATTCTTGTGTTTCACATTTGCATGTTTTGACTTCCAGAATAATTGAATTTATTAAGAATAATCGAATTATTCGAACGGGCCACAGTCGTTCATATGTTGGAAGTAGATATGAATGAAGACTGTCGTGAATTGGTGTGTGGATTGTCTAAAGAGCATTAGACATAAGCAAATGTTTGCTGCAACGTTCATGAGTGCTTATGAATATGAATTTGAGCATTGGATTAGACCCATGCTCACTTGGATCACTCCATAGATTGTGTCACGAGTGATTGGTGAGACGATAAAATCTTATATTCTTGAAACCGAGATGTGTGAGTTGTATCTTGCAAATCGGTTACACATTGATAATATGTAAACGCACTAGTAACTTGGTGTTATAAAACATATTGCTGTGTGTGATTCGGTGAGTAAGTTCAAGCAAGCATTGTATCAAAGTTTATCCGTTCCTTTTATCCAAAGTAGGATAAAAGCGATATCTTTGGGCTCCTCGATGATTTTGTGATGACAAACGTAAATGCTCAGCCGGGCTAGGGCTAATTTGATTTGTTCAATTAGTCAGTCGTCATGAATCGGAAATCGAGAAATAGTACAAAGAGAATGATTAGAAATCATGTCTCATACGATATCTAGAATGGAGGAATATATGATCCCTTATCTAAGGACATGCGTATCTGATAGGATCAGAGTTGACAGCGACTTTGGAAAGCTACGATTACAGATCAGGATCTGAAGTCATACGCATAATAGTTATTAGACTTATCCAAGTGGGAGACTGTTGGATTAGTGTCTAAGTCCATAACTATTTTGGTATGTACTTGACCCAATGGTGCATGGTCCTTTTGGGTTGCCTTCACCAAAGCAACTTAATAGGATGAATTATGGAGAGAAATGATTAAATATGATTTATTAATATATTATGAGAATAATATATTAAAGGAGAAATCATATTGTTTAATTAATATTAGTCAATAATTAATTAGTAATTAGTTTTGTGACTAAAAGAGATTAATTAAACTTAAGGGACTGGAATTGTAATTATAAGATAATTGCAATTTGGGCTATGGATTGTCTTATATTAAGGAATGGACGAATTCTATGGGGAAAACCATGAGGAAATCGTCCAAGGCCTTAAGGAAAGGAGTCCATGGGTTGCTTAGGGCTTAAGCATCCAAATTAGGGTTTCCTTGTTAAGATAACCCTAATAGCCTCCTATATATAGATCCCTTATGACCCAAAAAACATGGACAAGACTCCTCTAGGGTTTGTAGACGTTTTTGGGCAGCCTCCATCCTCTCTCCTCTTCATCCTCTTGCTTATGGTGTTTGTGAACCATTAGAGGAGTGATAATTGTGACTCTATGCTTTCTAAAGTCAATACAAGGAGATTTGGGATTGTTATTGCTACATAACAATCAAGGTAACATCTTCAACCTATTCTCATGTTAATATGATTACTTGAATGCTAGAATTAGGGTTTATAGTCTTGGATAACTTGCATGTACAATAGAGAAACCTAGATCCAAGCATTAGGGTTTGTATGAGCACATAGGATGTTCTTAGGACCAAAACCCTTCAGAATTATGGTTTAACTTATAGTGGACATCCTTCTATTTTGGAAGGTTATTCAGATGCCAGCTGGATTAACAACTTTGAGGATCACTCCTCCACAAGTGGTTGGGTGTTTCTTCTTGGAGGAGGTGCCATTTCTTGGGAATCTAAGAAACAGACTTGTATTACTAACTCAACCATGGAGTTTGAGTTTGTTGCATTTTCTGCTGCCGGTAAAGAAGCTGAGTGGCTAAGGAATTTTATTTATGAAATTTCATTATGGCCCAAACCGATATCTACTATTTCTATCAGATGTGATAGTGCTGCAACCTTGGCTAATGCTTATAGTCAAGTGTACAATGGAAAGTCTAGACATTTAGGTGTTAGACATAGCATGATTCGTGAGCTCATCATGACTGGTGTGATATCTGTGGAGTTTATAGAACTTAGTTGAACTTAGCCGATCATCTAAACAAAGGGTTAGCAAGAGATCTTGTGCACAAGGCAGCTGTAGGGATGGGTTTAAAGTCCACTTAAAATCTTTTATATTGAGATACCCAATTCCCATCTAATGTAATATTAGATGTTGAATTCAATGTGGAAAGCTTGATATTTGAAGATTGGAACACATTTTTATTATCATCCCAAGGTATGTGTTCAGTACTGGACGTTAAGGAGGTTGAATTTATATTCTTAATAGTTCTTTTGAAAATTTTCATTTACAAGTGCAAGAATAAAAGGACTACCTATAAAAGCATGAATTTTAGCTGCTTCAAGAAGTTAGGACTTGGCTTTGATATGCTTATTGAAGGATGGGACACAAGCTAGTAAAATATAATGTCAAGTTAGAGCTTTGAGAATGTAAACTGTTGTGTATATTATTTTCATGTATTCAGTTAGAATAGAAAGGGTTCAATCCTTAGTGACACCCTGATATTCGAATATTTGGAATGAGTAATATACTAATGTGAAATTCAATCGTCACGATATTTCATTTATGCATCAGTTTGTTGTTATTATGATTTTAATGTTAAGTTAATCAAGATTACACTTAAATGGGGGAGGTTTGTTGGTGATTTTATATCACTAATGTTATTTAAGTGTAATGGGGTTAATTTGTTGGTCAATATCACTTTGACAATTATTGAACAAATCGGTATGGTGCGGAGTGCACATTTGTTTAATTTTGTCTTTGTTGAAAGTATACTGCTATTTAGGGGCGAAGCCCCTAAACCGACGGGGGTCCGGGGGTAGCGCCCCTAGCTAGGTATTAAAAATGCATAAGAAATCCAGATTTTTGGTAAATGTACTGGGTTTTGTGATCCATATTCTAGACCCGAATTTAAGTTAGTTTATGACGTTTTGACAGTTTTAGGACATAAAACTGTCATGTGGCAGTTTTAAGACTGGAAGTTTTTATGGTTATATGATCATATCTGAAATTGGTTGTTGGTACTCTTCTTCTTCATAACATCTTGAACATTATCTCTTCTGTTTTTCTCAATTACGAGTCTTATTCGATTAAAGATTGGGAGTACCACCCAAATACTTTAATTTGAAAGTGAAAACCACAATTCTCAGAATTTCCAAGCCTTTTCTATACCCAAATCTTACAAAGGGACTGGAATTTTGTGCTCGTTGACTTGTCAAACGTAGGTTGTAGCTAGTAACCACAGACGGGGAAGTCAACCCGTATAGATCTATACCAAACAGTTTATCGTTCCTTGTTGATTAACGGTTATAATATATAAAGGAGTTTCACTAATTTATGAGGTCTTAGTTGATGAATGAGAAACAAATCATACAGGGAGTCCTGAGTTTAAGTGATCGATCCTTTTCGACATGTGAGATGGTCTAGTCCTAAAGTTTTTGTTAAAACGTTATTAAACCATTATTAGTACCTATTGTTTTGAGAGTCGAAATGCATGAGTTAGTTTAATTTCCAAACTTTTGATTTAGAAGTTTATTAAACTAATCTTTGTTTAAATCGTTCCAACTAAAATTTTGTGTCTTAAAACTTAGATTATAATGTTTGTTAGACTTAGCATTTCTAAGTGTTTTAAATAAGAATTCTGAAGAAAATCGGACAACACGATGGTTGTGTTTTAACTAAAAAAATCAGGTTTTTAACCAATGTGAAACCAACAATTTCTACAAAAATCAACGGTTTACAAAATCAACGAAATGTTCAAATCGGCATAATACCAACTTTGAACCTGAAAATCCAAAACATACTAAAATATGTAACAAAGTTCATAATTGAGTATAAAAAGACTTATATTTCTATAGTAGTATAAAAATATAACACATCGTTTTTATAGTTATTTTTACATATTTGTGTGTATGTGTGTGTGTGTGTGTGTGTATATATATATATATATATATATATATATATATATATATATATATATATATATATATAGGTTTAGGTTCTATGGAAAACAAAAAACCCTAAAAGTCATAAAAATGCATAAAAAAATACTTAGAGATCACAAAACTTTTTTTTGAATTTTTTTTATAAAAAATCGCAGCTTTTTATAAAAATTCGCTAAAAAAAATAAAAAATCATCTTTTTTTATAAAAAAAAGAAGTTTTTTTTTCAAAATTTTTTTTAGCGATTTTCTTTAAAAACCTGCGATTTTTTCTTAAAAAATGTCAAAAAAAAAAGTTTTCTGATCTCTAGGTATTTTTTATGCATTTTTGTATTTTTAGGGTTTTTTTGTTTTCCAAATAACCTTTCCCTATATATATATATATATATATATATATATATATATATATATATATATATATATATATATATAGTAATATTTATAACTAGTGATTTGGAGTATTTAAACAAATGTGCATGTAAGTAATCTAAAATTTGATTTCAACCCTTTTTAACATTGTACTTTTATTATTGTTTATCATTTTGATAATTATGTTTCTGGATTTTATACTTATACACTTTATACATTCCATATCATGCTTATATGTATTTGAAAGACAAAACACGAAAATTAATCTAGAATGTCGATTCTAACCCTATTATAGAAAATTACTGAAAAATCATCGAGAGTCGAAATTAGGATCTGCAAACTCTCAAGGCTTAGAAATTGTCTCACTTAAAAAGTATTAATGTTTCAATTTTTGAATTTCTGGTGGCCACGACATAGTGAATGAGTCCTACGACGTGGTCATGTCTAGTGATTTCATGGAGATTAAGTATCACGGCGTGGCAATCTATTAGCCACGGCGTGGCCGCTATTTAGTGGCAAACCCTAATTCTGGGGGTTTTGCCCGCATTTAAGGGATGTGATGGCTAGGGTAGCCCACCCTCAACCTCTAACACTCACCCTCTGTCTCCATAAACAAACCCTAGTCTCCATTGCTAACTCTTAAGCTTTTATGGTGTTTGGTGGTGTTTTGAAGAAGTGTAATACCCGTGTTCCCATGTATTTTCATTTTTGGCTTCGTGCATTAATTCTTTTACAATTTCGGTCCTTATATGGAGCGTATATGCGTAGCTAAGAGGCTTGGGTGCGGGCATTCCATACAGTATGCAAGGCGTACCTTGCATACGCAGGGCCTAGAGCCGCTGATCGCAAACCCTATTTTTTAGGCTTAAGACCCTATTTAAAGGCCTTATGACCCTTGATGCCTCCCTTATCAGGAGCCTCCATTCCCCTTTTTTGTCATTTCGAAACCCTAACCCTGGAGAGCGTTTTTGGGACCTTTAGAGTGTTCTTGGAGCATTGTGGAAGAATGAGAAGTACATCATTGAGGATTGTTGGGCTTAGAGCTTCAAGATACAAAACTTTCATCACCTTTTCAAGCTTGTGGAGATAAAAGCTCATATTTATGATTCTTTTGCTTAGATGTACGTTAGCTTAGAGATTTGCATGCTTTTGGTCCCAAGGTTTAGGTTCTTGTGAGCAAAAGCTACTCCAGAGCTTAGAATTAGCATTTCTTGGTGTTTTTGAGGTTTTTATGACATAAATATCGGATCTTGATGGTTATATTCCATCCATGCATGAATTGTTGGTCATTTTGTGAAGTTATGAAACTAGGGTTTTGTTTTAGGATCTCTCTAGCCATGCAAAGTCATAAAGTCAAGAACTTTATAACTTTAGATGTACCTTAGATTCAGATCTGTGAGTTGGACATTTAGTCTTTATGTATTAAGAACTTAAAAATCGATTTTGGCATCAGAGGGATTACACAGGCCCTTGGAGTACGCAGCCCGTAATGGGTTTTCCCCCGTTTTCTTTCTGTGGAAACTTGGTACGCAGGGTGTAATTAAGGTGTACGCATGACATACTTTCAAAATTAGAAATAAGTCATTTTGGGCTTTGGGCCAAGTTAGGAGGGTTTAGCCTTGGAAGGGTAAAATGGTCTTTTACCCTTAGTGAAAGAGAATATGAAATGGACCTTGATGATGGGTTATTGCCCTAATTATTAATTAGGGTTAATTTTGATATGTTCAGTGTAAGGAGCTTTTGTAGCAGCAACGTTGTGAGTTATACGTGTGACTCTTGCATGTTTTTGTATATATATATCGGGTGGGGACCGATGTCGGGTAGGGCCTGATGAATATGTTGGGTGGGGCTCACCACATGTTACTAACAGATCTGTATCAGGCGGGGCTCGATGGCTGGTGGGGAACGATGGACGATGGGTTGGGCCCGATGTATGTATGGTGTGTGATATTTTGGGGGAAACTTTCTAAGATTTGTGCTTACAGTTTATGTTTATGGTTTCAAGTACCTCTAGTTCGAAGGGGAATGGTTTGGCATGATCGCACCGCATCCACTGGTGATTTGCATTCGATGTTTTGGTTTGTACTCTGATAACTATTTTCTATGTTGTCACATCTTTATCGATTTATGAAATGAATGATTAATGATTTGTTTCATTCAAAAACAAAATTTTAAAAATTACTTAGTATTTTTGGGACGTTACAAGAAGAAGGTTCCCTTGAGCTTTGTTTTAGCAAACAACTCTTCCCATCCTCCTTGTGCACGTTTCTGGACTTTTGTAAGTCCTCAAGATCCGATTTTTATGATACATGCTTCTAGATCTAGCCCTTTTACCCCTTAATCTTCATGGTGTGAGAGTTTGAAAGGTTGGATATCATAAAGTTGACAACTTTATGGATCCTTTTGGTCAGCTTAGTGTTATATGTTCCAGATCTGAAGATCCTTGGAGTTTTAGTCCCATGCTCAAGCTTTAAGTTCATAATTGTCATGTTTTTTTTTCCTAAAATGGTAAGGAAATGCAGTGAACATGCATGTCCATAAAGCTACGATTTTTATGGTCTAGTAGGTGCCGGAAACCCTTCTGGAAACCTTGTATGAGTAACTCTAAGTGATTAAGTGCTTAAAGGGTGTTTGCATGCCTTGAGTTGCCTTTAAAGACTTAGGGTTTGAGATCTTGACTTATTGAGATGTCTTAATGGATAAATTTGGAAACTTTATCCATCAAGACCATGATAAGAACCGGATGTGAGCCTTGGCGCTCTTGGAATCGTTGGAAAATGGCTTAATATGTTAAGTTGTTCACACTAGTCCCCACGACGTGGCCTTAGGTTGCCACAACATGGCGACTGGGTAAGGGCTCGTCTGTTTTGTCTTTACGCTACCATAACATGGCTGATGGATGGCTACGACGTGGCAATTTGCTGATTTGACTTTTGGCTTTTTAATTGTTAACCGTTGACTTTGACTAAGTTTGAATTTAGGTCAAATGGATCAATTTGAGTTGTAGATTAAGACTTAGTCCTTGTTTGTTGTATAGGTGACCTGTAGAGCCGATATTTGGATTAGTGATCAGTTCAACTATATTCTAGACTTTGAGGTAATTTATCCTCATTGTATTCATGGGTCGAAGCCACCAATGTCGGCCCATTAGTGTGTGCCATGTATCCTTGTGTATAGGATATTGATATGCTTTAATGATTTGTTAGACTTGTGAAATTATATGATTACTTGTGCTTGCTGGTTATTATTTATCTGTTGCATATGTCGACATAGTGTGGTTGGGTTGAGGCGGTACTGATTTGTATTGTGGACCAACAAACCTGAGGCAATCCAGTCGGGAGACTATGGGCCTAGGCAATCCCGTCGGGAGACTGTGGGTCAGGGGTAATCCAGTCGAGAGACTGTGTGTCCAGGGGAAATCCAATTTTATATTATAGGCCCTTTGAGCATGTATTGCTTATGTTCTTTGATGTGGGGTATTTCAGGGAAACTCACTAAGCTTTGGCTTACAGTTGTTGGTTTCATGGTTTCAGGTACATCAGATGATCGGGGCAAGATGAAGGTGTGATCGTACATATCCTCCTGTTGATATATGTTTTGAGAGATTTTTGAGACTCTGATGTATTGACTATGTTTTGGGAAACGATGTTTTGTATGACTTATGGTTTATGAAAATGGGTTTCGAAAAACAAAAGTTTTATCATGATTTTTAGGATGTTACAAATATGTATCTTAAATAGGGTGAAAATGACCGTTTTTACAGACTGGTCCGAAAATATACTGCAATGATATGCAATTTTGTAAAAATCTTAATAAATTTTAGAAAAATCATATGAATGTGTGAGAGTAGTCCTTGAAAAGGTATTGATCTAAACTACTTGCATACGTTACATTTTTTACAACCTTAGGGTTTAAGAGGAGCAAAACAGGTCTGGAACAGACCGTAATTTATCTGAAAAAAGCTGAAAAATAAGCCTAGAATTGTTAGTGAAATTACATGTACTTTTACTTAAATAAGCTTTTATATCATCCAACTAGAAATCATTTAGCACATATTCTCCACCAAACTCAAAAATCATAAAAGAGGGGTCGTAGAAACTCACTTTCGTCGTGTGATTTCATGATTAGGCTCGAGTGTTGCTTGTTTTTCGTGAAGATTTTCGTTTTTAAATCCTCAATCCAACACCAACGAAGATCTGGAACTGTTTTCATCCTTGAAACCCACGAAAACGAGGAGAAAATAAGGTTGATCAGATTCAAAGGAGGGAGAAAAGGAGCACCTAAACAACCTAGGTGGTTGTTCGACGACAGTGGGGTTAGAGTTGCAAACGGGGGCAGATATTAGCGGAGGTTGTAATCCTCGTCCATGCACCCTATCTTTGATCCCGATACCCATCCCCACCCCGACCTATCTAATCCCCGATAGGTTCATGTAACAAAATCTCCGCTGTGTATGGGGAACCCGATGGATATCCGTTTAGCAAAAAAAGTCAAGTTTTTTTTTTGTTTGTAAATCTGGAAAATTCATAAACACATAAACAATAATCATGAAAATTAAAATGCTCTTTTGGTTTGCCAGAAAACGCAAAAACAACACCTCCGATGGAGGTGTTTTGGCTTGAAATCAAAAATAGAAAAGGAAGTGTTTTGAGTGGAATTGTTTAAGGGTCCAGCAAAATGAGAGAAGTCTAGGGTTTTAATAACTCTTGTAAGTAATCATTTTGATTTGTTGTTTGTGTAAGAGGGATTTCTTGCAAGAGATAAGGGTAGTACATGCATGATAGGAAGAAAGAGTGTTTGAAACTCTTTTGCATGATGGTTGTAAACTTTGCAAACAATATCAAGTACTTTAATTGAAATTTGGAAGCAAGATTAGCTTTTCAATCAAGTTTTTATACCAGAGTATGTATTTATGTTTGTGCAAGAATTTAATTAAAAGTGAGCGAGTAGAGATCGTGTGAGGGGATGAGTAGTACATAGTTGTTGACTTTTGTCTAGTAGACATATTTCTTTGATAAACTGAAAATATTGTAGGTGTACTTGGTGAGGTATGTGAGAGAAAGGTATAAAATGTTTGGGAAAGGTAATAATGAGTGCATGGAAGAAGTATACCTGTCATTTAATTCTTTCATGTATGTATTAAATTACAAAAAATAAGTAATGTCACACTTCAGACATTAAAACATGTATGAAAATAGCTTTCTTGATTCATGAAATCAAATCCCGACATCCAATAATTTTTATGAATTTGGAGAATGATAGCCTTGGGTTCAAGGATTCCAAAAATTAAGACGAATCCATCCAATAATTTTTATGAATTTGGAGAATGATAGCCTTGGGTTCAAGGATTCCAAAAAGTAAGACGAATCCTAAATCCGATATGTAAAACTCTGGGAAAAGACAATTGAAGTTTCACGTCTAATTTGTCCCGTTTCGACGGTTTTTGCGACATTGAGAAATTTGTGTTTTAAAAATATTGCGATTATGAAATCAAATATTTTACTTATATTTGAGTTCAAAAATGCTCTCGAAACTTCCATGCGAGGTGTGCAAGTACCTCAACGGTTCCATTCGCTATTAGATTATTAAGAAAATCAATATTATACTGATTTATATTCTTATAATGTACGTAACTTTTACACAGGGCCTCCGTTTTTGACGTTCTTTATATCTACGGAGTCCCGAGAGCATAATCTATCTAATTTAATCATAAATTAGTCCTAAGTATACTCGATGCAAAAATATATTTTTAACGTTGCTATTAGTGTCCATTGTTGTTGTAACGCCCGCATATTCGGGCTAGTCAATTTAGAGACGATAAATGTCAAAAATGGCTTTTTTGATAGATGATTATCTAGAATAAATAATCTTAACTAAGTTTTAGTATATGTCACAAGTTTTAGTATGTGTCACAAGGTTTCCGTACAAAAATGACTTGCTATCTATGATGGATGAACCATATTATACATGTTTTAATTGATTTAAATTGTATACGTATTTTATATCTACAAATATGTGAGGTAAAACATGGGTAGATGAATTAGATGATGTGTGATGAAATAAAAATTGATGAGAGGTCTCAATGTTTAAGATGATCTAGTCATCTAGCAGAGTATAGACATAGTTATTAGTTATTGATCCGGGTGTATGGATCATACATACCAGATCCGGGAGTAAGGATCAGGTAGAGAGGTTAGTTTTAGATCCGGGAGTATGGATTAGGTATTTTTGAACTATGTGTTCACCAGTTGTAATTTAAGAACCCTAGCAGCTATAGACTTAGTGCCTATTAGATAAATGTTGACGACGATGTGACTTCGTGCCTATTCCTTAAGTTGTATAAACCCTGACGACGATGTAACTTCGTGCCTATTCCTTAAGTTGTATAAACCCTGGCGACGATGTGACTTCGTGCCTATTCCTTAAGTTGTATAAACCTAGGTGACGATGTGACTTCGTGCCTATTCCTTAAGTTGTATAAACCCTGGCGACGATGTGACTTCGTGCCTATTCCATAAGTTGTATAAACCCTGGCAACGATGTGACTTCGTGCCTATTCCTTAAGTTGTATAAAACCTGGCGACGATGTGACTTCGTGCCTATTCCTTTAGTTACCTTGGCAGCTATGGACTTAGTGCCTATTGTGTAAACCCGGGCGACGATGTGACTTTGTGCATATTCCTCTAGTTACCTTGGCAGCTATGGACTTAGTGGTTGTTGTATAAACCCTGACGATGATGTGACTTCGTGCCTATTCCTTAGGATGACTCCTTAGGAATGAGTGATAGATGATTCTTAGGGTAGATCCTTAAGATTAAAGAGGATAATGGGGATGGGTAATTGGGTTGATTGTTTGATGTTTAAACATAATAATTATATTATTGTGGGTTGAAAACCTTATGTACTCATCAGGTTTCCCAACCTGACCCACTCAGATTATTTGCATCACATGTATCGATACGAAGCTACTTTATTCTAAGAGATTAAAGGAGATGTAGATCACTGGTGTAAATAAATGTAAGGTCTGTTTATGCTTATGTTTCATTATTGACGATGACATCCCAAAGTTTTAATATGAATAAAATACATTACTTCGGAAATGCTTTGATAACGTATTTATCATGTTTTTTTGGGAACAAATTCCGCAACATTTTTATTAAATGAAGTACTCTGATTTTTATAAAGCATAAACAAAATCGGTCTTTTCTGGTCATGAAATTTGGGGATGTCACAGTTGGTATCAGAGTATTATTTTAAGCGAATTAGGAATTTGTAGGATTTCTAGACTTAAACTTAGAATCCTAAGCGATGATTGTGAGATGAGTGTCTAATATATTTTAGGTAGTACACCTGAATTGACACAAGCACTAGCTTACTTTAGGATTAGAGCCTAAATTGCTTTTATGTGCTAAATGTTATATGTTTTCCGTATATGCTATTATTTGTTCGGATCTATGGTCTGTTGCCGACCGGATCTGGAAATTTTATGTGTTCAGATTTCTAAACGTTTGACTACAGTATTAGCACTGACATGTAACTTTTCGGAGTAATAAGGAGGAATATGAATCAAAACCTTCCTCTATCTATATTCTCGTTCCGATATGTTGAACGCCTGTTTTTATGAACATAACGTCATGGTGAAGACTCATGGTGAACTGAGTAAATGGAGAAAATGAGAAGGCTTACGATAGTGAATGGTACCTATCGGAAGATATCGTAATAATGATATCTTGCCTTTAGAAATACGTGTAATAAAATAATAGTACGTATAGATGAGTACGGTACATCCGAATGTACACATTTGATTGGCAGGATGATATAATGGTTGGTGTAATTTATGAAGTTGTCTTATCGTCTGGCTTTTCCATCACCAACCGAGTTGAAGCACAATTAAGTTGAAGATATGCATGGAAGAAGTCCTAGTAGAGTCTAGGGAAAATTTAATATTATTTGGACATATTCATATGTGTTAAATCGTTTTGTGATTTTAGGAGATAAGAACTTGGGGATTGTGAGATAATACTTGGGACGAGTATGAGTAGGTGTGAAAGGTAGTAGACGCCTATACTACCGGAAGCACAAGAATCGCACTTGGATCAGGGAACCTCTTGCTAAGGGAAAGAGAGACAAATGACCGGGTGGCCCCGGAATCGAACAACATCTGAACTGGGATACTATTCACATGGAACGATCCTAAACAACACATAAAACATATACATAAATATCATAAGCAACATAAAATAAGAGCTACAGAGAAGAAATCATATCCGTCACCACATCGGGTGCGGCGCGTGCCTCCTCGGTAGTCAGTTGGAAGACTCGGCTCCTCACCACTAGAGCCTTTGTTTTGCCATGTTGGCCATCTGTAATTCGCAGGGTCGCTAGAGTTGGCGCCGCCACTGGTGCTGGTGTTGTTGCTGTCTATCTCGGGCAATTGGCCTTTTTATGGCCTCGATGGTTGCTGTGGAAACACAACAACTCTGATTTCTGAATAGTGGGGGTAGGGGCTGTACAATCACTACTAAAATTCCCAGACTTGTCACATTTGTATCATCCCGATCCCCCTGCCTTGCAGGGCCTCTCATGCGACTTGTTGCATTTCCCACAACGACCCCGAACCTACTGGCCCTTCAACCTAGCATCAAATCCCTTGGGTTTCTTCTCCGAAACCCCAATACCTGCTCAGTCTCTGCCTTCCTCTTTCGGAGATGCTCAATGTCAATCTCCCTCTCCCTCGCCCTCGCAATCATATCATCGAATGTCGGGCATGCCGAGTAGCTGATATGTTTCCGAATGTCAGCTCTCAACATGTCATGATAGTGGGCCTTCCGCATCTCCTCGTCACCTGCATGTTGAGGCACCGGCAAGGCCCTCTCCCTGAACTTGGCGGTAATCTCTGCCACCGACTTAGTCGTCTGCCTCATATCCAAGAACTCTCTGGCCAACTATTGAAGCTCCACAGCCGGCGCAAACTCAGCCCTAAACTTGGTCACAATCAGACCAGGTCATAGCCTCAATAACGGAGGCTCCTAAAGAATCACCAACTGACTCCCACCAATTTGTAGCCCTGTCCCTCAAACATCCTGCAGCGTACCAGACCTTTGACCCCTCAGGGCAGAAGCTCGTCAACTGGGCAAACTCCATGTCTACAATCCATCTCTTGGCAGCAATGGGGTCCTTCACCCCGTGGAAGTCTGGCGCACCACAACCCCTATAGTCCTCAAAGGACAGTATACGCGCCCCTGACTGGCTAGATGTCATGTCACTCCGGAATGCTCTGAGGCGATTCTCCATCAACTCGATGATCCCCTCCTTAATCGACCAAAAAATCATCAGGGTCGCCTCAAGGATGCCTCTCGTGATCTCGAAAACAATGAACTCACGCAGTCCCTCATCGACTGGATCGGAACCTGATCCTGATCCTCAACCTCCCCTTCTGTGATGCGTAATCATCACCATTCTGAAACAAAATAGTGAAACACATAATCATTAGGGTCATAAATAACCTCGGAAGGTCTCACATACTACAAGTTCCCTGTTTCTATCTCGACCCTCCTTGACTCGAGTACAGATCCTCTGCTTTTAGTAGTACGGGCCCATTCTACCTTCCACATCTATCCGTACTTTCCTCAAGGATTGCCTTGACTTTAGCAAGTTACTTCTATTACCACTACTCATTGCACTACTCTCATCATAGGCTTACCCTAGGGTAATCTTCTGACCTACTCTCTGCCATCAGTTGCATAAGAAGTCCATGTTATCTCGCCCTAACTAGATCACGAATACCATTACATATTACTAAGACCAGATAATTCTTCGAATGAGTGGTCCTTCCCTACAATGGTTGGACTCAGACAGAGCTACAAAATAGGGCTAGACCTAACCTTCTGAAATTATTTAGTCCTCATAATATGAAACTTAACGTATTCGTCTACTAGTTAATTCAAGATAACTAGAACTCCTAAAAGCACAAAGCAAGCAGCATTCGGGCATTGATTACCCAAACCAAGCATATCCTATTCAGGCCATCATATCGTTGTCTATATAGTTATAGCATGATATTCAATAAGCACATATAAAATTGTTTACTGAAAACATCATCATCAACATCATATCAACCCATAATCTCATAAGTCAAATATCATAAAACATGTCGTGGAATAATAATGTCAGAGTACAATCCCATGGATCTCAAAATGCAGAAATCATATGTGTGTGTGATGCGCTGCTACCGTGCCAGCTCCTTCCCCTTCGATGTAGAGGTACATGAAAACAAAACTGAAAACTATAAGCACGAGGCTTTGTGAGTTCCCCCATCATACCACATACCATACAATAACATATCTAGCCAGGCATATCTGGGTGTTGGCCTCCCCATCGGTCTATCTCAACCGGATAACTACCTAGCATATCTGGGTGCTGGCCTCCCCTTCGGTCTATTTCAACCGGATATTTGCCTAGCATATCTGGGTGCTGGCCTGCCCTTCGGTCTATTTCAACCGGATATCGGGGACTATTTCACCCCTACCACTACCACATAGAATCATAACACACTGGCACATAGAACATAACAGATAATGACATACCAGACAATTATCACACAAACAATCATCTAACTACAAGCTTCTACTAATGGGCCGACATTATGGCCATAGACCCACTTCTACTGGAAGGTAACTCACCTCGTAAAGCGGAGTGTCGAATCTCACAAGAAGTAATCTCTAACAGCTGCTCCGATGACTCCCAGCTACCATAATCATAATAACACTTAATCAGAATCTATAACACTACTTAGGGTAAAATGACCATTTTACCCCCTTGGCATAACTTAAACCATTCCTAAGACCCAATTCTAACTTATTAAATCCAATGCACCCTTGGCCCATCAAAGGCTCCATAAGGGCCTACTAATGGCCCAATTTTCTAAATTGGGCCCAACCCTTCAAATGGGCCTTTTCACAATTCTAATAAGTCCTCAGCCCAAAATGAAATAATATCAAGTGGCCTAATATGGCCCAAAAGACCCAATACTTCTAATTCCGAATTCCTAGGCCCATAACTATACCCCACAGTGGCCCACAGGGCCCAATAGTCCAGGCCCAACCCTCTAAGGCCCAAAAAGCCCAAGGTAGCCACTCTGCATGCATACGCGCGGCGTACCTGGCACGTACGCCCAACGTACGCTAGTCTTGACCGCAAAGTGGAAGTTGATCTTGTACGCTTAACGTACTGGCCAACTTTCTTGGTACATCATTTGTGACTTAATCCATTAAGTCTTCACGTCCAAAATGTAGATCCAGGACCTTTAAGACCTCCTAGTCCATAAAGTTACAAATTTTATGTGCTTGCATGCATGGTTAGGGTCAAAACATGATTATGGTCCTTTTAACAAGTTTTATGACCATCAAACACTTGCATGGTTGTGGCTTAACCATCAAGGTCCAATTTTAATGACTCTTGGTGCCTCTAAGAGCCTAAAAGGACAACTCTTATGGTGTGAAATCATTAAGATGCAAGAAGCCCTAACAATGGAGTCCAAAAGTGACCTTAAACACTCCTATAAACAAATCTAAGCATGCAATGGTAAAGTTTGGAACTTGTTACCTCAGAAGATTCAGAAATGATGCCAATCTCCTGGATCTACAAGCTCTTTGTGAATCCTTGCTCGTTCTTCAAGCTCTTTTCTCTTCCAAAGCACCAAAACTACATCAAGATACTCTCAAATGGCTTCCAAATCACAAGGACACACAAATAGGGGTTAGGGTTTTCGTGGTGGTTGCATAGTGGTGAGAGGGAGGCTGGACCAAAGGCATAAGATCCTTTATATAGGGATCAAACCTTAAAAGTTAGGGTTTTAGAACCTGCACGTGTACGTTGCGCGTACCCTTTAGTATGTTGGGCGTACGTGCATGGCCTCCCCGACCCATCCATTTGAGTACGTTGCGCGTACTTGGCATGGTACGCCCCACGTAATACCTTTCTCAGCCCAAAGCTTAAAGCCCAACTATCTTGGCCCAAACCAACAACAACCCATTATTCAATAAAATAAATAATATTACTACCTGCAAATCCCGGATGTTACACATATTTATCATGTTTTTCTAGGAACAAATTATGCAACACTTTTCTTTAAAAGGTTACTCTGATTTGAAAATAAAGCATAAAAAAATCAGTATTTTTTGGCCATGAAAATGGGGATGTCACATCCACCACGACCCAAGTCGCTAATCCATGGAAGTGACCCAAATTGAGGCCTAAACAACGCAAAGACCAAATCAGTGAGTACGATGGGCATACTCATCCGTACGCTAAGCGTACAAGCTACATGGATTGTACGCTGCATGTATGAGCTTGTACGCTCAGTGTACTCTTCTGTTAAGCCATAATCCCAAAAAGAACTAAATCCCTTAAGATCTGAGGCTCCAAACACAGATACGAGTCTGATGAAGGGTCTTAACCCATAAAGTCGACCACTTGGTAGCTTGCATGCCTCCAAATGAACCCAAACTTGGAATATGACAACCTACTTCCTTAAAAACGAACAATACTCATGCATGCATACTTCAAGACCTCCAAGATGACAACTTTCTTACATAGGGACTCAAATAACACCAAGGGTGGCAACTCTAAGCTTAGGAAACGACCTTGATCAATAAAGCATCATCCATTGGACCAAAAAAGTCCAAAAACTCAAACACAAGAGATATAATCATTCATAAGGCAAGTTCTAAACTTTATACCTTAAATGAGTTCTAAATGATGATGATGTTTCGGATCTTCAAGCCCAAGCTTCACTAACTCTCCTTCACCAACTTCCTCTTCTTCTTTCCAAGGCTCCAAGCTACCAAAAATGATTTCCACAAGGTCAAGAACACACAAGGATGATAAGGGTTTGATTTTAGGGTTTCTGAGCAAAGGAGGCTGATAAGGAGGTTGGGGCATGGGACATAATGACATATTTATATGGCTTAAACCCTAAAAATTAGGGTTTTTAGTCAGCACATGTATGCTGTGCGTACCACCTTGTACGTTGCGTACATGCATGGCTCCACGTTTTCCTTGATCTTACTACTCCCCGCATACGCCAGACTTACGCCCAGTGTACGGCTTCAGCTAGCCCAAACACAAAAAGGCCCAACGTCTAAGCCCCAAACAACTTTATGGTCCAAAACAAATAAATGCAAGATTAAATAAATTAGCAATACCTTGGAATCATGGATGTTACAAGAGTATAAGAGATAGATTAGAGAAGAGATAAAGTCAGAGAGAAATTTAAGATATGTGCAGAGTATGACATGAGTTGGAGAAGTGATTATAAGGATGAGTATGAAATAAGAGAAGGAGAAAGATAAAAAAAAAGATAAAAAGAATAACTCACCAGACATGTTGTGTCTGATACTGCAGATACGTTATTATTTTGTAGCTTCGGGTTCATGTGTCAGCATCCGTGGTACCAGAGGAGAAGATATGAGCACAAGAACAAGATTCAAATAGTAGGATGCATTTATTGTATTCTTCATTTTTATATAAATAGATAGATTTTTAATTGTATTCATTTGATTTAACCTGAGATGTAAAAAGTTTAAATTTTTTAGTAAAATTCCACATTTGTAAATAAAAACTATAATATTTTTATAAATAAGATGTTATGTGTTTGATGGTGTTACAAAATTTATAGAAAATGTCATTGTGTACTTTATTTACATAAATGATCCAAATGTTTAAAAAAAATACAAAATAGTCTCCATAATTTATAGAAAATTTCATTGTGTATTTTTTTAAATAGAAACGATCCATATGTTTAAAAAAGTTTAAAAAATAGTCTCTACCTAATAGAAAATACATAGTTTTGGTCCCTACAATTTCCACAAAATTTGGAACATGCCACTTTTTTTGAATGCATATTTAAACATAAATATGTAATCTTATTATAATCAAATAAATACATTCAAAACTAGTCTAAAAACAATGAATATAATATTGAAGTCACATGTGTCAAACATAAGCAAGATGATAACTAAACATGTTAGAAAAAAATTGGATTATTAGATCAAGTTTTTAGAATATAAATCTAAGAAAAGTATAATATTAATTTTAATACAAAAGGTCAAATATAATTAAAATTTAACGAGTAAATATTTTATAATTGTTCACAACAAATTTGTATATTTTGAAAACAACCAGTAAATTATCATGTATTTTTTTATTGTTATTGTATATATAACTGTTACAAACTCATAATCATTAAACAATAAAATATGTATAATTAATAAGCACATAAAAAAAATTATAACTCAGTCTAAACTAAATGTAACCATAAATTAAATAAATTGCTAATCATAATAATATCTTGACAAAAGACAGAAAATAATTTATACATTTCTTTCTAAAGTATAGTGTTGGTATAAAAAAAAATCCAACTCAACCATGTATTTAAAAAAATTGCTTTGTGTTGCTTTTTGATCATAAGTAACACATGTGCTTTGTATTTTCAAGTAGGTTTCCATCCTAATTTAATTAGATATTTAATGAAAAGTTCCAATATATAGGGGTGTCCATGGTCATCCTTAAGATCAAGGTGGAGTTACCTTTGCATTCTTATTATTTTTTGTACAGTTACTACCAATGATGCGATTTCCATATATGGTTGGTCATTATGATGTATCATGACAATGAACGATTTCTAGATAATCCTCATTGTGCACAAGTAGGCTAGCCACTCATTGTGTCGTATTTTATGTGATGATTCATGAATATCTAGCCTATGATGAGGACTTGATATATGTTTGTTTAGAATACGCTCATCCTTACATCCTCCCTAGTAGTTGTGTTTGCAATATGCTCTTAACTACATGATGTAGGTTTGGAACACACTCCTTCATACTCAAGCCCTTAAGCTCCTAATCAATAAGATTATACTTCTTGAGAGGAACTTGGGCTTTGGGATAGTTGCATGTTGCATAATACTAATGTTGTTATTTACTTATCCCTTTTTAAACGAAAGTTGATCTTTGTTTTGTAATTAAATAACTAATGTTATCCTAAGGTTGTTGGTTGTCTTAAAATGTGGGTCATAAACCCTTAAACTTATTTGGGTCATTAAAATCCAACATATTTTGAAATGTTGTTATTAAATTTGGGTTATTAAATCGTAATATGTTTGAAACAATTTTGATAAGGTTGGGTCATAAAACACCTACATCTTTTGGAAACGATGTGTAAATGGTTTTTCGAAGGTCAGTTTAAGTAAGTTAGATTGTTATCTTCTTACTCTAAATGAATATGTATCAGATATTCTCACTAAGGTAAAAGGGCGCCTGAACAATTAGAAACAAAAATAAATAGAAAAATAGTTCCAATAAAAGGAACCCAAGGACCATATTCTTCTCCGATTTGAGTTTTACTCACATCTTGAATAAATTCAAGGACATATTCGAAGAAATTCTGACAGCTGGTCGGAATGGTTTGTGGGTTCCGAACGGCTAGAGTGGCTAAAGCTAATAAGATAGCAATTATAACCCAAGAAGTAATAAGTACTTGGTTGTGGACTTGGAAACCCCCGATTTTCCAATAAAAATGTTGGCCTACTTCCACACCGGATATATCGTATTAACCCATTCAGTGTGTTGATGGAACATGATAGAACATTCATATTGCTCTCTAACAAATATAGAATTTTAAACAAAATTATTTTGATTCAACCATGTCTTTCTCGACTTGACTACTTGAATCATATATTTTGAATACCAACTAATCAATTTCAATTCCTTGTTATTTTTATCTCTATTTTTGGATAAAAATCCCGAAATTTTATATTTTTCCTTGAATTTGTCATTGAAAGGTAAAGGAATGAATCCTTTTAATGAAATAAAGTTTTTGATCGGAATATGAATCAAACCGAAAGACCCTTTAACTATTAAGGGGGTTAATATAATGACTCACACTTTTACCACTAAACTATACCCGTTACAGTGCAAATTATTATATATAAATGGACCTTTTATCGAGGCGCTTCTGTCTATTTGTAGATGGACTTCTTATACTTATATAAGAAGTAGGTATATATCTTGTTATATAGATATATTTTACCTAGTAAAGTGAACCATTTAGGAATTCCATGAACCAAGCATTTTTCTTTTAACTCAGTGGTAGAGTGATGATATGGTAAGGCGTAAGCCCTCGGTTCAAATCTGATAAGGGGCATCGTATTTTTTTTTTCTAGTCATAGTATTCATATTTGAAAGAAGAATAGTGATATTATTAATAGTAATAAAAAAGTAACCAACTGTATAATATTAATGAGTTATATAGTATATTAGTTATAGTTATCACGAATAATGATAAGTCATCTGTTGAAACATCAAATTTTCCTATTTTCAATTAGGCCAATGAAATCCATTGTAAAGATTATAGATCAATCAAAGAATTATTTAACTTATGTTGATATATACTTAGGTTGAAAATAAAGTCAAGGAGTAGAAGACCTTACCTTGGAATTTGAGAATACCACAACCTATGTGGTGATTTTGAACAAGTGTTTTTGATGTTTATTGTTAACAACCTCACTATCTTTAAACTTGATAAAATGTATATTATGTTGGGACCATTTTATTTCCGCAAGCTTTAATTTAGACTTTTTGAATTTTAAACAAAAATGTCTCTTAAAGATATGTTTAACTAGACCATGGTGAAGGGTATTACACTAAGTGATGAGAGATTTCTGGTCTAATACCAAGAAATCACTAAGAAAATGTTGGATTAAGGTGTTTAAGTTCATAACTAAATCAGTACATTCTTGTAATTATAAGCAAAGTCCTTTTTGGGTTATCCTGATAACTAAAATTTGATTATAATGACATTTGTAGAGAGATGATAATTTATTAAATTATTATATCATTAATAAAATAATTGGAACTTATGAGAAAATGATTTGTTAATATGTTATATGATTGATATATTAATTGGAAATAGATAGTTGGATTGTTAATTTATGTGACTAATAAATTAAAATGAGATCAATTGTTAAAATAATTGATTTGGTAATTTATATGATTAATATATTAATATAACATCAATTTGAATTGATTAATTATTAACCAAAATTAATCTGGAATTAATTTCAGATTAATTGGAATTAATTAAAGGGGCAATGGATGAATTGTAATTGTTCAATAGTTGAACAAAAGAGGTGTAACACCCATAGATTCGGGCTAATCAATTAAAATATAATAAGTGTTAAAAATGAATTTTTGATAGAAGGTTATTTATGATACATAATCTTAAACAAAGTTATAATATACGTGACAAGGATTCCGTACATATAAAGAACGCTGAAATCGGACTTCGTATGAAGAAGTCATGCTTCTTCGAAATTTCGCGATTACACTGGCACGACTCTACGTATCGAAGAAAGTGAATTTTTGATAAATTACTTTTTAGTCTAAATGATCTAAACAAAAGTTATAGTAGTCGTTAAACCAATAACGTGCATATAGAGAAAGTCCAAATCTGACTTCATGAGAGGAAATTATGATTTTTTAGAGTTTCAATGCAACACTGCGGGGACAAAAATTGAAATTCTAATCGGATGGTTTTTAGAAAAAACAATATATACGAGAGTTGAAGATCTTGTAAATATGAACCCGTCTATATAAAGACAGTCGAGAATGGACGTCCGACGAGAGAGTTATGAATTTTTAACGGACTTTAACAGTGTAAGTTTGTTAAAAATATAACTTTAAAAATAAATTCAAAATTTGCCGACGGAGTCTAAATGAAAGTTGTAGACCTTGTCGGTAGCTACGTGTGGTCATAACATCCGTCAAAAACGAAGCTCGTACGGAAATGTTATGAATTATTTAAGAAAACAAAAATCTTCACACACAGCCGCACACCCAGACAGAGGGCACGACGTGCCCCGCCTTACCACCCAAATCGCGACACATAGCACCACGTAGAGAACGAAACACCATCATCTACCGACCATCCCCCCCCCCCCCCCCGATTCAGCCTATATAAACCTTCGATTTCAGCACTTTTCTTCACACCCTTCGCTCCAATTCTCTTTGGAATACTTTCTAGCTTTTAGTCCCTCTAATCTCGAGTTCCTGGTTACTTTAGCGAGCCCATGCGGTGTTAGATAGCCGGCGAATAGAAGCTCATATATTAGCGTTTTGTCCCCGTATAATTTTCGATTTTCATCAGAAAGTTCTATAAGTTAAGCTACACTTAGTTTATTTAAGTGTAAGTTTTAATTATAGTCATAGTCGTTATTATGAACCTATAATTTCCAAGTCATTATACTAACTGATCTACTTATGGGGATGATGTCTAGGTTGGATTTATTGAGGTGTTTAAAGTGAAATTTCCAAACAGTATACTATGTATACCAAACGGACCCTACCCTACCCACGAATTCCAATTTCAGGTGATGTAAGAACTGTATATTAAATGTGATGATTAGTTGATGAAGATTAGGAAAAGTCCTTAGCGATGGAAATATAAACTGCGATGATAGGCGACGAATATTAGGAGAAGCCTTTAGCAATGAAAATATATAATACGATGATAGGTGATGATTACATAAGAAATGGTGATGTAGGTGATGATTCTTAGGAGAGGGTCTTAGAATAAATATAAAAGAAAGCAAGGATTGGTAATCGTGTTAATTGTTTGATAACTAAACGTATTAGCTATATTATTGTGGGTTGAAAACCCTATGTACTCACCAGATTTTCCAACCTGACCCACTCAGTTTATTTGCATCACAGGTAATTAAATAAAAATACTTGGATAATGATGTATGTATCTGCTGAGAGATTCAAGGAGATGTAGACAGTTAGTATATACAGACATTGTAAGTCTTCATTTATGCTTAGGTTTCTTTTATCAACTATGACATCCCAGGCTTATAAAAAATATAAAACCTTATAAAATGTCTTGATTTTGATATCATATCATGTCGATGATATTTTAGGACCAATTCCGCAATACAAATATGTTAAATAAGCATAAACAAAAAAAAATTAAAAAGGTCATGAAAATAAGGATGTCACAAAAGGCAATCTAGAACCATCCAAGGGTGGACGGTTTTGGGAGCTCTTCTAGGGTTTCCAAAAGTCTTCTGGATGTTGACAAGGAAGGAATTTGAATTGGAATTAAATCTATTATTTAATTAATTCAAATCTGGCTTTGCTTGCAAGTTACCTAAGCTATAAATAGGACCCCGTGAGCATTAAATTTCATGGTTACCCTGTCCAAGGAGCATATGAATGAAATTTATACCTCTCATCCTCTCTATTCAATTGTCTTCTAGTCCTAGGATTTGGGTGTGAGCCATTAGAGACATCATCGTTTTGATGCTAGCTTTTTAAGCTCTTCAAATGAAGGATTGAAGTGATTTGTTTGCTACAACAAATCAAAGGTATGTAAACCCTTAACCTTGATTGATTAATTTTGAAATTTCTAGGGTTTGTATTAGTTTCGTTATTCAAAGTATGTTGCCTTCAAAGTGAAAGACATATATCATTTTAGGTTGCATCTGTCATTTTCTTAATTGTTAAGTGATTTTCCGCATTGAGCATTTTTTTGTAACCTAATAAACCCATCAGTGGTATTAAAACTAATTGGTATCTAACATTGAAAGCACATTAGTTAAATCAAACAAATTTTTTTCTGTTATACTGTGACCATGACGTGACATAGGCTCTGTCACGACATGAACTCAGTGCATATCCAAATTTTCAGGATGTTCAGTCTGATTTGATTTATGTGGTTGTTATTTGGTAATTATCTGTTTTTTATTTTTGCAAAATCCAATTTTTTCTTATCTTAGATGATTAAAAAAGGCCTAAATATTAGGAGGTGATCTTAGATAAGATAAGGATTAATTATGAGATTAATTAATATTATCCTTATTGATCTAATACTTCATTTATTTAAATGAATACTTAAAAGATAAATATTAAATCCATAAATGGTTTAAATAATTAATTAAATGATTGATTAAATAATTAGTTTTAAATGTTTAAATGTTTAATTAAATAATCGGTTAATTCAGATAATTAATTTTAAACTTTATATTTTGAAATGTTTTAAAATACACCCTTATATATGTATTATAAGTTTATTTGATATATGTATAATAGAAAGTCAGTCGAATCAATAGTATGCCTCATCCACAAAGTCATGCTATAAAGAGGGTATAAGGATACAACCTATAAAATGACCATTGAATAAGTGTCTTTTTCACCCACCGCTCTCCTGTGTGGTGGATGTTCGTTAGCCGAATGGGTTCGATAGGACACATTCTCATTAAAATTATAATGATATAAAGTACAAGAACCTTCTTTAAAATCCCACCCGAGCAACTTTAAGAAAAATGTGAAAAGTATGCTAATCCATGAAAACACACATTATTTCTTTATGAGTCGTTATTGAAGCGTGCGTGGTTAACCGACACTCTAACGTGCGACTATAAAGTTGAAATGATGGAACAAATCAAAATTATTGTTGTTGATGGAGCATGTGTGGTTAATCGACACAACAACGTCAGATGATAAATGACCTCGAGGTTGTCAAGCAAGTTTGCATTGTTATTCACATCTCATTTGTGATCCTTGACATCCCAGTCACAAAAGTGAGAGCATACTCCGAGATTAAACATGTCATTCATAAGATTCAATCAATCTAAAAAGATCTAGGAGTTTCATAGATTAAAATTGCTAAAAGCCTTACCTACCTAAAATAGATTTGAATTTGATTATGACATCCCTCTTCAATATTCGAATTGTAAATATGGATCCTAGCCTTAGTATAACATTTGGGTAAAATTAAGGATTAAAATCAACTAACTTGAATTCTCTCTTTTCTCACTTTTATATGTCTTATGAAGATAGATTTGGTCTTCCTCGCTATTCTGAGATGGTCTTCCACTTTTAAGTCAAGGTGAAAAATGTCTTTCCTTCCTTAGGAAATTGTGGAACTAGACATCATCTATCTTCAACTTGTTGGATTTGGTGTCTAAGCTCATAACTATAATTAGGATGTACTTGACCCGATTGTAGCATGATCCTTTTGGGTTGCCTTTACCAGTGCAATTTGATAGGATGGACTTTTGAGAATAAGGTTATTTATGATTTATTAATATATTACAAGTATAATATATTAATATGAAATAATATTATTTAATTGATATTGATCAAGAATTAATTTGGAATTAATTTTGTGATCAAAAGAGATATATGGGGATTGATTATATAAATCAATGATTCTTATAGTGGGCTAATGATCCATGGTTATTTAGGATGGGCTAAACCAATGTGATAGTCCATGGAGGTTTTAACCCATGGAGCCTAAGTAATATGAAAGTTCATTATAGTTTGCAAAGATGTAACCCTAGCACTATAAAAGGAACCCCTCATGGCCAAAATAGGTTACACACATATACACCATCATTCTAAGAAGTTTGATATTGATTTTGTGCTAAGTAACTTATTCTCTCAAGCCTCCTCTTAACATATATTAAATCCTTATATAAGATATAATGGGTCGAGTCCCATATGCTTTGGATATAGGGTCGATTACATATGCTATAACTTTCAGATATTCTAATTTTCAAATGCTCTTAGCATTGTGTGAAAGGATTAGAATTTCATGTGACTAAAATTGTTAAACAACTGTCAAAAATGTTTTGAGGTTTTACTAAAGATTGGTTTCATGTGAACAGTTGGAAGTATGATATTGTTGGGAAGGACCGTAGTGACACATTATGGATTGAGATGATTCTTGGTCATAATTAATGGTCATACGGAAATATGGAAATGTTTCCATTATAGGAGTTAATTATAAAGTATATATGTGAGTTGGAAACTTTAATGAAAGAGAAGTGTCCAAGGAGTGTGCCTTAAATTTGAAGCTTCATAACCATGGAATTGTTTCAAGAAACAAGTTCCAGTAGAACATTCTGTAATATAGGAGGCTCAGTCTCTGTGACTTTAGAACCTCAACATCATATAAGGTTAGTGCATGTAAAGATGAAATTCCACTACATCTTAGATAAGAACAAGAATTTGGAATTATGAAATTAACATCATTAGAGTCATGTCCAGGCGATCTGCTCACAAAGGAAATACCATAGAGAGGCATATTACGTGGGGCGTACATAGGGAGTACGCAGGCCGTAATGGTGCAAAGCTCATTACGTGGGACGTACACTGGTGTATGCTTAGCATACTAAGAAGGATTGATTGCGGGATAGAAGCCTCGTGTGCTGGGCGTATGAGGGTTTAATGAAACCCTAGTTTTTGAGATGTTGCACCCTATTTAAGCTCATTAAGTCCCTAGAGTTGGCCTCTTTACCAACCTCCATACCTCCTAAACCCTAAATTTCGACCCTTAGACTCCATTGTTGTATCTTTGAGCTCTTGAGAAGAAGATGGTGCTTATTTTTCTCATTTTGAAGGGATTGAAGAAGATTGAAGGTGCATTGCTTAGTGTGAAGCTTATAGATCCATAATCATCCTCATTTTGCAAGTCTTTTGAGGTATCAAGTTCATACCTTGTCTTCTCATTGATTAGATCTCTTCATGTCATGGTTTAATGTTTTTGGATCCTTTTTGGGCTAGTTTGATGAATAAAGTCGGTTGTGGGGTTTGTCCTTTAAGATCTAGGCCTATTATGAGTTTCTTAAGCTTAAAGGTGCAAGCTTTATGGTTCTTATGGTCTCATACATGCATTAAGTCCTTTTGAGCTTTAAGAGCTTCATTAAGCCATGCATGCACATAAAGTTGACAACTTTATGTGATTAACCACCAAAAGGATGTCAAATATGAGCTTGGGTCGTGGTCTTAATCGATTAAGAGTTTAAATGGGAAAGTTGGCCAAGTTGGTGAGTACACGGGGTGTACAAGCATGTACAATGCATGTACAAGCCCTATAAGTAGTACGCTACGCGTGCAGGCTGAGTACGCCCTACGTACTCAACAGGTTAGGTTTCTTTTGTTTTGGGCTTCAATTTTGGGCTAGGGTGGGCTTGGCTGTCTTGGGCCATGTTAGGGCATCAAAATTCAATTGTTTTGGGCTAAGAATATTTTTATACTTTGGTTTAAGGCCCATGAAATGGTTTGGGCCCAATTTGGAAAATTGGGCCATATTTGGGCTTTAGGTGTTTATTTGGATTTTGGGCCTTTGGATTGGTGGTTTGGGCCTAGGCTTTGGGCCAAGTTGGGGAAAGGGTAAAAAGATCTTTTACCCTAGTTTGGACACTTAGTGTGGGACAGGATTCGATTATTTATGGATGATTATTCTGGTGATTAATAGCGCGTGGATCTTAGCGGGGCAGCAACCATATATTCTTTCAGTGAGATTCGACAGTGTGAGGTGAGTTTCCTCACTTTGTTTAGCAGGTCCAAGGCACCAATGCTGGCCCACGGTTTTTTATGTAGAGTGCTAGATGTCTGCGTGACTCTTTCATGTGTATGTGCTTGTATGCTTACTGGGCGGGGCCTGATAGTTATTATGTATATTAGTATCTGGTTATGCGTATATGATTTGTATGTGCGTGGGGCCAGATGATTGTGCGATATGCTATTATCTTTGTGATTTCTGCATGTATTTTTATGTTTATATGTATGCTGGGCAGGGCCCAATCTGTATACCGAGCGAGGCCCAATGACAGGGCGGGGTCCACTACGTATTTATCTATGTATGTATGGTATGTGGTATTTTAAGAGCTTACGGTTTTCAGTTTATGTTTCAGGTACTTTGGTTTTCAAATGGAAGAGCTCAGGATGATTGCAGAGCACACACCACCTCGTTCCGTGTTTTCATGATTTACTATGATAAGATGTGATGATTGATACATTTGTTTTATCTGGATTTTTATGATGATATTTCGGGAATACATGTTTATTAATATAAAAATAAATTTTTTAGGTCTTGTCATTGGGACGTTCGATATCTTTGAGTGTCTCGATGATTTGAGTTGCTTTATGAAAAACAGACGCCTGATCCGAACTAAATTGATGTGTTTGATTTTTTAGTCTAAATTGATCATAAATTGGGAAATCGGGAAACGAACAAATAAACATGAGGTTGATCGCTTAATCTATGACTTTGTTCATATGATTTCTTGTAGAACGAAGGAATAGTTGATCACTAATCTTAGATCCAACACTTTATATATGTACAAAAGAACAAGGACGCATAATGAAGGTCATAGAGAGATGAAAAATGGAGAACTCGATTGTGGAGGAAAGACATATATGGATTAGTAAGTAGAGGAAATGACGATGATGGTGGTTGTTTGGATGTAATTATTATAGTTCATAGTGGTGGGGATGGGAACCATTAAAGAAGGCATGGTTTCGAGAACCATAAATATATGAAATGGCCGATATAGTTCCATAATTATTAGAAGAGTTGATACAGTTTAGTGACACTTGTTTTATATAAAAAGGATTAATGACTTATAAGGATAGGGGATAATGGCATAAAAAGCCTTAAGTTTGGAAGAAAATGTCGGTTTTACCTTTCAATATATTTTTTGTTCGTTTATGCCGCAAACTTGCAATTTTTTTTGTTGGTTTTGCTCTTTTTACCTATAATAGCAGGTTTTCAGGTTACCATGAATTATTTTTTGCGAAAAAACCCTTAAGTTTACAGATATTTTGCAAAAAAACCTTTAACCTTATAAACATATAAAATATAAACATATATTCAAAATTTGATAAAATTAAATATTTTTTAAAAATTAAATGTCAAAAGTATATATCAAGCTAATATAAGTTTTACTATACGTATATTATGAAACCAAAACCAAAATATATTTTTAGCTTTACGTACCGTAAATTTTATATTAGTTTGATTTAAACTTTTTATATTTAAATTTTAAAAAAGTTACCTAGTTTTATAAGAATTTGAATATATTCATTAATTAATACTTGAACTTTTCAAATCAAAATTAAAAAACATATGTTAGTTAATAATTAGTTATGCTAAAATAGTTAAACATATGAATAATATGACATTAATTAAATTCAAATATATTTTTTAAAAGAAAATATAAATATTTTGTATGTTTAAAAGGTTTGTATTTCAGAAATAATGGTGTATCATATTTTTTTCATGTTTAAATAAATAATAATATTATCATATTTTTTATAAAATATCATAAACATTTTAAACATATAAAATATAAATATATTTGTCTAATTTATTTTATAAATATATTTATTTTTAGAAAAAATATATGATATGTTTTTATTTTTGAAATACAAACCTTTTAAACATATAAGATATTTTTATTTTCCTTTTAAAAAAATTAATTGAATGTAATTAATGTTATACTATTCATATGTTTAACTATTTTAGCACAATTAATTATTAACTAACATATGTTTTTTATTTTGTTTTGAATAGTTTAAGTATTAATTAATGAATATATTCAAATTTTGATAAAACTAGGTAACTTTTTTTTAAAATTTAAATATAAGAAGTTTATATCGAACCAATATAAAATTTACCGTACGTAATGTTAAAAATATGTTTCAGTTTTTGTTTCATAATATAAGTACAAGAAAACTTGTATTAGTTTGATATAAACTTTTGATTAGGTGTACACCCGCGCAAAGCGGCGGCGACAATTATTATTGTTTCGACGAATGTTTTTTTTTAGAAAATGTTATTTGACTGTTTCAATGACTACGAATTTTTTGGCTGGTATGTTAGAAAAATTTCATGCCTAACCTTTGGAAAAACATCATCCCCAAGCTGAGATAATGTAAACCGCTTCTCCAAGTCGAGTCTTAAGAAAATGATGAAATTAATTATAAAATAAAAATCCAAAAGTGAAGCTTTTTCAGAGAATGTTTTGAAAGTTTCATCTTTGACAATTTATCTTTGACTATTTTAAATAGTAAGAATGAGGAGAGAACTCATATCCCTTTGAATGATGAGAGATTGAAAGAAAATGACAGAAAAAAAATGCATCTTTGTCCAATTACCATTAATCGAATACACTAAGCATAGTGCATCTTGTTTTATTGTGTACTACTTAACAAATCGGTCATAGGTAAAATTTGTTATCTAGAGGAAAAAGCCACTCGAGATGGTTGGAAAACTGATTTTCATCAAGTCTGAAGAACCACCTTAAATTGGGGCACAAAATTTCTTTTCCATATATTCTTTATTTTCTACGTTGTGAATTTTATTGTGAAATATGTAGTTCGTTATAACACTTTCAACAACAAAACCAACACAGATAAAAATTCTTTAAAAAAAACATATTTATCTATTTTATGTTTTTAACTGGGATATGGAAAATACTTTATGTAATGTTATGTGGCAAAGATGATCAATGTAAGCTAATAATAAACCATACTTGGAAATGCTATAGGATTTAGTACTTGAAACAACTTAATCTTGCACCATGCACGGTCTATATGGGATTTTCAAATTAACATTCAATCAAATACAAATTTTATAAATTAGGTGGTGAAATTTTATAGCTAAGTTGGACATCGAGGCTGTTGTGCACAAATGGTTAAATTATTTGACATTAATACAATATGAGAGCCGTAAATAGAACCAACAAAGAAGATAAAAAATTAGGGTTGGAAATAGACCATAGTTTATTACCTCTCGATCGGTGGTGAAATCACAAGCAACTCTTCTAGTCTTGACCAAAAATACCAAAACAAAGAAATCAAAACTCAAAACATGTCATTTTCTTCATTCATCATATACATAAAAAGGAACCGTGAGAACCTGAAACGAACCAAGCTATGAAAAAGTTATGTGGAATTACAGTGATAACGAAAAGTAATTTTTCTTATTAATAAAAATAGATAAACTGAAATAAGTTTCATGGGACACATAGTCTTGATATTGAGCAACCTGAAAAAAATAAGCTTTCAAAAAAAAATACATAGACTTAAATGTAACAACCAAGAATAATTCTATTTTACGAAGAAAAAGAGATCAAAGCGAGAAAAAGAGATCCTTATTCTTAAGGAGCTTGAACCGACCAACCTATCAAAAAGTTGGATGGATGAACGACACTTAATAGGTCCCTAATAATACTTTGAAGAAGATAATAGATAATATCCATTGCTTTAATCCCAATGCAGTTTATTAAAAATTCATTTCAAGGTTTCTATAAAATTCACTCAAAAGAAGAGAATATGTCCACCATATACAAATTTAATATATACACATCTATATAGAAATTGAAGAATACAAATACATAATTTTTCATGTCAAAACCTTAAAATATATATAGATATATGGAAAATCATGAATAAAAATAATGCTTAGTCATGATAGAAACAATTAATAGAAAATCAAGGATATAGAGACCCACCATTATATGATAACCTCACCATTTAACCCAAAAACACCCTTCGAAATCTACAAGAAACCCTTCCTATGATTTTTCGATTTCAAAGATGAATAAAGAAAAAATATAAATTAAAAGATTAAAACCGAAGCTGAAATATGTTAAAAAGAACAAATATAAATTAAAAGATTAAATCCGAAGCTGGAATATGTTAAAAGAACGTGGAATTGTGAAGTGTGGTGAATCAAGTGACAAAAATGTGAAATGATAACATATCTCAATTTTTTTTACTTTTTAGTCCACTTTTATAATTTTGACGGTTGACCTTTTAATATAATTTTATATCCATGTTAAAAAGAAACAAAATTTAATCGATGTTTCTTTTTTAAATATTTTCGTTGATTATTCTTTACCATAATTTTTGTTCATAAAAAGATGAGTGATTTGTGCATAACAAATTTATACATTAAGTTATCAAACATGTACCTCTTAAATTTCAAGAAAAGTTCAATATGCTTTATAATATAATTAAGATATATAAATTTTAAAAAACTATTTAGTTTTATCAAAATTTGAATATATATTTATATTTTATATGTTTATAATCTTAAGGGTTTTTTTTTTTGCAAAATATTTGTAAACTTAGGGGTTTTCCGCAAAAAAAAAAAAAAAAAAAATTGGTAACCTGGAATTATCCCTAAGGATAGTAAACTTAAGAGGTAAAAAAAGGCAAAACCGACAAAAAAAAAAAATAAGTTTGTTTCATAAACGAACAAAAAATCTGTTGAAGAGTAAAATCGACATTTTCTGTCAAACTTAAAGTTTTTTATGACATTATCCCTAAGGAGATAGTAAACTTTATATCATATTTATGACAAAATTGCAAAAATGGTCCCTGTGGTATGTATTTTTTTTGGGGTTTTAGTCCAAACCTCGACTTTTTAGGATTGGAGGTCCTTTTGAGCTAGTTTACTTGTAGTTTTGGTCCCTGTCCAAACTAAAAAGACTATTATACCCGTAATGAATTTAGTTTTCATTTTTCTTTCATTTTTTAAAAATAGTTATTATTATTAATTATAAAACTGGGCCCACATCTCTCTCTTTCTCTCCCTCTCTCTCTCTCTAAGTTGAATCATAGAGTCACCATCGCCCCAACTTTCATCTAAATCTAACAACCCTCTTACACCTCAAAACACATACACACATAAACATACAATGAAGAACATCATTAATAATGGTAAAGAGATGGTGGCAGGCCTCATCGTCTTTCCTCGACCCAACTTACCCTATTTTTGGGTTGTTTTCTCCGGCATAAGAATATAGGAGGTTTCAGTATTGGGTGATTTTAGGGGATGAACAAAACTACATGAAATCAAAGAAGATTACCAAATATTAATTTGCATAAGTGAGATTAACTACCTTGAAATCACACCTACTTGGTATTGGGTTTACCTTAATTGTTGGGAAAGAAGAGGAACAAATGAAGGGCTATGGTGGTTTCAGATGATGCGAAATGTAACGCCCGTAGATCCGGGCTAGTCAATTTAGAGACGATAGGCGTCAAAAATGACTTTTTGATGGAAGATTATTTAGAATGATTAATCTTAACCAAGTTGTAGTATATGTCACAAGGTTTACGTGCATATAAAGAACGCCAAAATCCGAGTTATAACGAAAAAGTTATGACCTGTCGAAGTTTCGCGACAAAACCGACACGACACAACGTGACGTAAATAGTGAATTTACGTTAGAGCGATATTTATCCAAAACAATCTAAATGAGAATTGAAGATCTCATCGATAGTAGTCCATCGATAAAAAGACAGACGAAAACGGGGTTCAGATGAAGGAGTTATGAGTTTATAACGGAGTTTTCCTGTCCCGGCCTACTAAAAAGAATATATAAGTAATATAATTATAATATATTAAAAATAAAGTCAAAAATAGCCAATGGAGTCTAAACGAGAGTTGTAGAGCATAATCTCACCTTCGCGTCGATATAAAGAACGTCGAAAACGGAGTTCGTATGCGAAAGTTATGAATTTCTGAAGTTCAGGACGCGAAACCCCAAAACTGTCAGAGACCACGACGTGGCAAGTCTCCTGACACCTCCGGGAGTCCCCCAGATGCAACTTGGGATGACGCATGCAGTGACGACCAAGCCCACGACGTGGCAAAAGGTTCCACAACGTGGAAAAGGCCAGTTTTGCCCTATAAATAGATTTGAAGGGCCAACCGAGTTTGGTTGCTCATTCTCTCATCTCTCTCCCATATTACATCGATTTACATGCAAAGAAGTACCCCCAAAGCCTCGGTATCAACCCCGAGACCCGAAGCAAGTCTCGAAGCCCGAAGATCCCGAGAAGAAAAGAGTTTCCGAGCCGAAGCTCTGCCCGCGAGAAACCCGATGTGTGAAGTGATCCCGGTTTCACCAAAGAATACTACTTCTACAAGCCGTAGTGTTGTCCGATCATCTTCTGATCAAGTGAGTGTGTAGTTACTTTCTTCTAACACATAAATATTAAGTATTTGCTATGAAATACGTGTTATGTGTTTATATATTGTTGTTTATATGTGTGAGTGTGTGGTCACTTTCTTCTAACACATAAATATTAAGTATCTGCTATGAAATACGTGCTATGTGTATAATATAAAGTTGTTTATATGTGTGGGTGTATAGTCCCTTTCATAAACACGATTTTAATACAAGTATTGTTTGAATGTATTAAGTATATGTTTGGTGTGAGTGTGTGGTTACTTTCTTCTAACACATAAGTATTAAGTATTTGCTACGATATACGTGTTATGTGTTTATATACTATCGTTTATTTGAGATAAGCGTGGAATGGATGTTTTATATAGGTTTTAAATGAGTTAAACTGTATATGTATGTTATATCTACAAATATGTTGGGTAGAACATGGGTAGACGAATTAGTTGGTGTGTGATGACGGATGAGTTTGAGTATGAGACGAAGGATGAACCTTGGTAGCTATGGATTTAGTACTGTATAGATGAACCTTGGTAGCTATGGATTTAGTACTGTATAGATGAACCTTGGTAGCTATGGATTTAGTACCGTATAGACAAACGTTGGTAGCTATGGATTTAGTATTGTTAGATAGACGATGGTAGCTATGGATTTAGTATTGTTAGATAAATGTTGGTAGCTATGGACTTAGTACCTACACCAGTAGCTATGGATTTAGTACTGTTAGATAAACGTTGGTAGCTATGGACTTAGTACCTACACTGGTAGCTATGGATTTAGTACCCGATGAATGAACCATAGCAGCTATGAAATTAGTGCTTTACGAAGGAACCTTGGCAGCTATTGTCTTAGTGCCTAATAAAGAATCCTGACAGCTATTGTCTTAGTGCCTAATACGGAGTAAACGAATAGATAACTCTTAGGGTAAACCCTTAAGAGTAAGGAAGATAATGGGGATGGGAAATTGGGTTGATCGTTTGATAATTAATTATAATAATTATATTATTGTGGGTTGAAAACCCTATATGCTCACCAGGCTCCCAAGCCTGACCCACTCAGTTTAATTGTATCATAGGTATCGATACGAAGCTGCTTTGCACTGAGAGATTAAAAGAGATGTAAATCACTAGAGTAAATGAATGTATGTTCTGTTTATGCTTATGTGTCTGTATCGGAACATGACATCCCGAGGTTTTATTATTTAATGAAAATACATTCTCTTTGAGAAATGTTTTGATAAGTTTTTATCATATCTTGTTTTGGGAACAAATTCCGCAACCATTTTCTTTAAACGATTACTCTGATTTATAAAACAAAGCATAAACAAATCGGTCTTTTCTAGCCGTGAAATTGGGGATGTCACACGAAAAGGGTTTTCTCTGATCATCGTCATTTCCTTGCGTCACCAGGTTGATCAAGAGCGAATTCAAGATATCTACGGAGAACGATTGTCTGGAGGTCCACCCCGTGAATATCCGAGGGGATTGGCTGGCTTCTTCAATGTTACATGTACGATGGAAGATTGAGGATGAGAGAAAGACAATATTGAAAATAGGTGTGTCTGTGATCCCCCGCTAAAATCTCTCCAATTGACGATGGACTCTCACTGGAAAATTGATTCCATGAGAGACCAAGTTCCAAAAGTGATCTATGAGATCAGCAAATCTCTGGTGGGATCCTCCCTGCTGAAACGATTATCACTAAGGCGTAACTTTTTTCAGCCGGAACAGGAGTTGAAAATTAGGAACTGAACCAGAAAGCTTATTAGCATCAAGAAACGGATGGGTTAGACGTGAAAGTTTTTCGAACTCCGGTGGGATCCGACCCGTTAAATCTTTGAGTTTGCTAAGGTCATAGAAAGAGAAGGAGAGAGGGTAGCGGCCATGGATGTGTAGAGAGAGAGAGAGGCCTTATATTTTAATTCAATAAAACATTAAATTAAATAGAAAAAATATATAAAAAATATTAGGAGGGCATATTGGTCATTTCAGTTTTGCGAGGGACCAAAAGCACAACCAAAGTAGCTCAAAAAGACCATTAATCCAAAAAAATCGAGGTTTGTACTAAAACCTCAAAAAAAATACATACCACAAGAACCATTTTTGCAGTTTTGTCACTTATATTTCTTTTACACATATATCATTAAACTTATTTATATGTACATAAAATATTATTATAACTTATACCAAAGATGATAATGGTATTTTGTGATGGTTTACATGTTCACAAAATACTATTATCATTATTGGTATAGATTATAATGATATTTTTTTGAACATATAAATAAATTTAATGTATATATATATATATATATATATATATATATATATATATATATATATATATATATATATATATATATATATATATATATATATATATATATATATATATATATATATATACCGAATAAAATTCTTATAAGTTATTAACCAATTTTTTTAAAGAAAAAAATTGACTAGTGTTTGTAATTTTTTTTTAATTTAAAAACAAAGCTACAAATCTTATAACCATAAACTTCTCATCCATTCGGTACAGAAACGGAAAAACCTTAGGGGCAAAATAGTATTTTAGAGCCTTCGATCGGGGAGGTGGTATTTCATTTGAAAGCATAACGAGAAGAAAGTCGATTCAAAATCGTAAGACGAAAGAAACAATTCGTATATGAAATTTGATTTATAAATATCTATATTCGATCAAAGGAATAAATCTCCGGCGATAATCCGTCAAATTACTTCCACATCCATTGATTTCTTCCTTTATTGGCCAATTCGTGAATGGAAGCGATCAGGAAACAAGCAACGAAGCTCCGGGAACAGGTTGCCAGACAACAACAGGTACAATCAAAGAAATTCGTTGCTTTCAATTTGAATCTGATTCGGTTTTGCCCCCGAAGTCCGTTCATATCAATAATAATTCACAACTGTTTACTGTCGAGGATATTTCGATGAATCTGATAAAGTGATTACTCTTCCAGTTCATATAATTAGCTACTCGTTATATATGACAAGTAACCAACCTAACCTAATAGTGCATCTGCATAACTAGCATTAGGATGAATACTTGTTAGAAGTTTTGATGAAGTTAGCATATTTTTTTGCCTAAAAGATTTATCATATTGGATTTGGTTAATTTGGATGAAACGGTGTCGATCTCTCTTATACGCTGGTAATGTACTTTAATCCCTAACTTTGTAGCTTAACCTTGAAGTTTTGATCGAGGTAGTGAAATTTCCCTTACACATAGGGTGAAATGCGTGATTCAACAACCATGAACTTTGTGCTAAAACCTGGTGTTTACTAAGAAACTAGACACTCTCATGCTTATAGGACCTGGGTATTTTAAAAATTATTAGTGATAAAGTTATTTGCATAAACCGAACTACAGGTGTCCAAATTCATAAAAGCTGTAGATTCAAAAAACAGTGAGCTTGATCACAAACATTGATGTAGTTCTTTTTTGTTACTTGTCTGAAAAAGGATGTGGTTCTATAAACTATAAAGTTTGTTGTGAATATATTATGGTTGGAGGTAGAGAGACAATGTTGCTAATTTTTGAAGGAGAATTGGTGAATAATAATTTATGTGGGTGATTCAAAGCTTCTGTTGAATCAATGTAATTCGTTTGAGCATATGATTGTAACTGTAAGCACAACTAAAGCACCTGCAGAATGGGCGGAACATATAGTGTGGTGTGTATTTTGCAACCAAATGACAAAAAGTGGCACATTTTGTTTGTCCTTTAGAGAATTGAAAGTTTTATGATGTAGAGTTTTTCATATCTTTATTCTTTTAGAGACCACATATGACTTGATAGAATCTTTTTTGCTTCCAAGATGAATATGATCACTTAAACACAATAAAGGCAACATTTGGGATTTAGTCATTATATAGGCTGCATTTTGAGCTAAAGTGCTGTTACATTTTGACTTAATGTGGACAAAACTTATTTATAAAAAAATGCGTACATGTTAAATGTGCATATATCTGCAATTGATTTGAGATACTTTATTTATTCTCTGTTACTCATTTGATATTATACCACCTTATCACAATACATAATTATATAATAACTGGTTTAAAATGTAGGCGGTTTTCAAGCAGTTTGGTGGTGGAGGTTATGGTGGTTCAGATAATGTTGTAACAGACGAAGCAGAACTCATGCTTCACCAGAAACTTGAAAGACTATACATATCCACACGTGCTGCTAAGGTTGCTCTCTCCACATATTGGTTAATAAATTATAAGATTTTATTCTGTAGATGAAATTAACTTGCTTTTGCATTTCAGCATTTTCAAAGAGACATTGTTCGTGGTGTTGAAGGATACATAGTTACGGGTTCCAAACAAGTTGAAATAGGCAAGTTTGTTATGCCTTTAAATTTCATGATGTAATCAAGCTTTTACATGAACTGAATCTTTTCACAGGAAGTAAATTATCAGAAGATAGCAGAAAATATGGTATTGAGAATACATGCACTAGTGGTAATACACTATCAAGAGCTGCAGTCAATTTTTCACGAGCCCGTGCACAAATGGAAAAGGAAAGAGGAAATCTACTCAAATCTTTCGGGACCCAGGTTTAAAATACATCGTATAATATTTTTATATATATATTTTTTAATTTTTTTGGGGGGGTGTAAATAACATGTCTGTTGTTTGCAGGTTGCAGAGCCATTAAGAGCAATGGTAATGGGAGCTCCTCTTGAAGATGCTCGACATCTTGCTCAACGTTATGACAGAATGAGACAAGAGGCTGAAGCACAGGTGTTTCATTATTGTCTTGAGTAAATTACATATTTGGTCCCTGAGTATAGCTGGTTTTTGCAATTGTGGTCCTAAAAAGTTTTCTTTTGCAGTTTTGGTCCTTATTTGAGGTTCTTAACTTCTTATGATACTTCTTTATACTTGTATTAAGTAAACTGACTATTTTTGGTCCCGAAAAGTTTTCTCTTGCAGTTTTTTTTGTCCTTATTTGAGGTTCTTGTAACATTTTTGGTCCTCGAATGTGGCTGATCTTTGCAATTTCAGTCCCCAAAAGTTTTCTTTTGCAGTTTTTGTCTTTATTTGAGGTTCTTGTAACATTGTTGGTCCCCAAAAGTCCTTATCTTGTAGTTTTTGTTCTTATGACATTTTTGGTCCTTGTATTATGTAAAGTGACTATTTTGTGGTCCCTGAGTATAGCTGATAAAATTATAGTCATTTTACTTGGATGAGAGACCAAAATGGTTACAAAAACCTCAAATAAGGAACAAAACTGGAAGAAATAAACTTTTAGGAACTAAAATTTGAAAAATGAGTATAGTTCATAGTTTTTTATATTTTGAAACTAATTATTTAACTTAAAATTTGGAAAGTAGGTGATTGAAGTTTCAAAACGACAAACAAAAGTGATGGAAGGAACTGGGAATCCAGAAGTATTTGCAAGACTTGAAGCAGCCGAATCAAAATTACAAGATTTGAAGTCCAACATGTCAATATTGGGAAAGGAAGCTGCATCAGCAATGGCTGCAGTTGAAGCTCAGCAGCAAAATATGACACTACAGAGACTTATTTCCATGGTAAAACTCTTCTTCTCCATTTAGTTAATGATTTAGGATCAATTTCATACCTTTTGATATAATTTTTTTAAAACATGTGTTTTTTTTGATAGATTGAATCGGAGCGTGCTTATCATGAGAAGGTTATTCAGATTCTTGATCATCTTGAAGGAGAGGTATTCATTATGCAATAAGATTAATAATTTTCTTTTTAGTATTTTTATTTTATTATTTGCCAAATGGGAAATTTGTAGATGGTATCAGAGCGCCAACGAATTGAAGCAGCTCCTACTCCAACAATGGAAACACCTCCTCCTCCATTTTCGCCTCCACCTCCATCATATGAAGAAGTTAATAACAACACATCTCCCTCTCCAATGCAAAATGGTTCAAATGATGGGGGGAATTACTTTTTGGGAGAGGTATGCATGCATACATACAAACTGACTGTTTCTTGATATGTCTATTATAACTAATAAACTAACTTAATTGTCCATATCATGATGTTCTTCCTTCTAGGCAATGTTCTCGTATGATGCAGAGTCTGATGTGGAGCTCAATTTATCATCGGGTGACTATGTCGTTATCAGAAAGGTCTATACCTCTTGAATTTTCTTTATTGTTATTGTTTCCTTTAATACTATTTTGGTTACAAAACTTGTATTTGGTAAAAAAAATGTACAGGTGTCAAACAATGGTTGGGCTGAAGGTGAATGCAAAGGGAAAGCAGGTTGGTTTCCTGTTGAATATGTAGAAAGACGAGAGCGTGTTCTTGCAAGCAAGGTTACCCAAGTCTACTAGAGTATGTACCTACCTACCTTCGTCTTAATGTATGTATTTTTGGCCTTTGTTTTTCTAGTTTATACATTTTTGCACGTATTCTTTCTTCGTTCTTATGTTTTTCATCATATACGTGTGCCTCATTTTGTATTGATACGGTTTACTTTGAATTGTGTTTTGGTTGTTGATGATCTCTTGTATGTTTTTGGTTATGAGTTTTGTCACTCTTGTTATGTTTACAAAATGAACACGTAATAGTATCATCCCTTTTATGTTCTTAGCACATGTATGGAATGTAAGTCCTTTCTACCCATTAAACAACTCAACATATCAATCACAAAGGACTATAACATAAAACTACAAACCGAAGACAAAGAGAACATTGATGCCAAACCTACATAAAGTTAGTTATAAGTTTGATTTGATTAATCTTATATCACATGACCACTTGGTATCAAAGAATTCTTACATTGTAAGGAGAAACTATTAACACACACAATTCTTACTATATATGTGTATTAGTTTAACATATCTACTTTCCTTGTATTTCACACTTTATTAGTTGTACTTTGTTTATTAGTTCTACTCTATATCTATATATTAGGGGATGTGAATAATGAAGGGCAAGCAATTCAATTACACGATAATTGACATGGTATAAGATGTATCTCCTTCTCTCCTCTCATCACGATGAGTGACAAAGAAAACGCCAATAAGGCAAACCCCCGTCATCATGTGTATACAGTCACCAACATCCAAAACAAGGTCAGAATCCTTGATGGTACAAAAGTCACTTACTCGACATGGGTAAAACTTTTCCAACTTCATGCACGTGGTTATAAAGTTCTTGGCCACATCGATGGTATGAAACCTCTAGAGAAAACCGACCCAAAGTATGAGGCATGGGTTGAAATCGATTCGATAGTCCACCGGTGGATATACAACACTCTCTCTGAAGATCTCATGTCTAAAGTACTTGAGGAGGAATGCACATCCCTAGAAGCATGGAACCGAATCAAATCTATCTTCTTGAACAACAAAGGCTCACATGCGGCTGCTCCTAAGCATGATTTCACAAACCTAACCCTAAAATCCATGCATTCTCTTGAAGCTTATTGTCAACGCCTCAAGGAACTTTCTGTTAAATTGAGTGATGTTGAAAGCCCGGTTAGCCAAAATCGACTTGTGTTGCAATTGGTACGAGGCCTACCAAGTGAACTTGAGACCACCACCTCTTACATTAATCAAACCCTTCCCTCTTGGGAGGCTGCTTGTAACATGTTGGAACATGAACTTCATCATCAAACCACCTGGGTTACACTTACATCTCCACCTATTGTTGTTGCTATCTCTCATGATTCACCCTTACCACCTGCTCAAAACTGTCGATACAACAATTCTCGAGGCCCCCCTCACAACTCTAATAAATGTCGGCCAAATAACCTTGGGCTCGAAACACACGTGATCTATCAAACAACAACAACCAATGTCGGTCCACCTGGCAAATGCATCAGTCCAATATGCCACCTTGGGCTCCCCGGTGGATGGGGGCTACCCATATCCTAGCACATAGTTCTCGAGTTTAATGAAAGAAACGAAATAATAGAGAAAAGAAAGTCAGGAGAGAAAAGAAGAGAAAGGAAAGGAAAACAAAATTTTCTTTTGTGTTCCTGAGTTGGAGAGATGTGGAAGGAAAATTAATCATTTTGTTCTTTCTTTCCAAATCCTCCCAAATCGGAAGGAAAGTTAGGAGGGAAAGTGATCATTCCACTTCCTTCCTTTAATGAAACTTGGTAACACCAATTTCTTTTATTTTCTTCTCATTTCCACCTATTTCCTTTCTTTTCTATCGTTAAGTTGAACTCGGGAACAGGGTGTAATAATGTCGGTTAGACCACTCCGTGGATCGCTCATTCTCGTCCACCACAGCAACAACAATTGGGACGAAATCAACAACATTAGCACAATGGAACGACAAATCAAAACCACCATGCACATCTCAATGATTACAATGCTTTGGAGACTACTGGTCTTGGTGAAGCATTTCGCGCCATGACGAGGACCACTGTGAAGCTCAATAGTACATGGATACAACTGCTTCTTCACACATCACCGCTGACCAGGGTAAGCTCACCGACTTCTCTAAGAATATCCTCTATACCCCTCATATCATTAAAAAATTTACTATCTGTTTGCCAATATGTTAATGGTAATTGGGTATCTGTTGAGTTTGACCCTTTTGGATTTCATGTGAAGGATTTTCCGAGTTGGATGCTCCTGGCTCGACACAATAGCACCAACAACCTCTATCCTCTTACCAACTCTACCAACGACTCATCCTCATTGGCACTCACAACTTCATCACCCACCGATTTTTGGCATGACAGACTCGGTCACCCGGGACTTCCAATCATGGATTTTTTTATTTTCACATTCTATTATTTCATGTAATAAGTGAAATCGCTCTTTAGTTTGCAATTCTTGTCAATTTTCAAAACATAAAAGATTGCCTTTTTATACATCTACATCCAACACTGTGTTGCCTTTTGTGACAACCCGAAATATTTGGATCAAGCAAGGTCTAAATTGTAACCCTATTACAAGGGGAACCTTGAAAACCATTAGAGTTTAAGTGCATGTTTATGGAAGTATGCACTTTGGAAGTCACATATAAGTTAACCTCTTGAAAGTAAACAAAATTTAGTAAGGTAAAGCTAGATAAATGCATTGATTAAGGATCACAAGGTTTAGACACAAGAACTTATGATTATGCCACAATCTTAAGCAATTGAACCATAAGGACAACATAATTGAGTTTGCTATTAATTAAGACCATAAACATTTCCCTAGGCCCCATCCAAGACCGTGAACTACCTTAGGATGCCTTAGCTAGGCCATGAACACCATTCTAGGGAGCTTTTGGCCGTGAACCACCTTGGTGGACCTTCATTTGGTCGTAAACACTAAAGGGAAAATTCATTTGGGGAGTAAACACTTCCCTAGGAAGCATCTTGAGAGTAAACACTTCCCTAGAAAGTATCTAGACCATAAACACACTTCTAGAAGACATCTTGAGCGTAAACACCTTAAGGATGTGATGTATGATTGTGAACCTCGTCCTAGGAAGGATCCTAGGGCGTAAACACCATATAGATTCCAAAATTTGACCATGAACACAACCCTAGGCTAGATATGAAGTGTAAACCCCTCCACATGATTACCATTAGGCCGTAAACTCAAAAGAGAAAAGGAATATGGACCGTGAACCCCTTTGATGGACCATCCATGAGCGTAAACACCTAGATATTTCAAGGTGTTTACGGATTTGAGAGTTGTCTTTTTCCAATTCCCAATGCATTCACGGATCTTCACAGATTATCCAGCAAGCAAACATGATTTAGCTAGCAGTACTCCAAGCACACTTCAAATCAACTTCACTTCCCTTATTTAAAACAAGAACTCCTTTTGCTAATCCTCGCTCTTACCTCATTTCACTCTCTGGATATTTCACACTTCCTCAAAAAAATCCCTTACTCACTCCATTTAACAACTAAACTAAACTCCTCTCAAGAACAAGTGGATTCTTCCAAAAATCTTTATCATCAAGGTGGTTCTTGGAAATTTGGCGATTTATCTCAAAATCTCCTAGTATTCCTACATGTTATTTTGTTAAAATCATCTCATTTACACACAAGGTTCTATCTTAATCTCCTTAGGATAATCTAGGCTTCAAGGAGTTTATTAAGGGCATTCTAGTGCTTAGGCTCAAGATCTCTTCGCTACACTTCAAAAACCCCCACAAAACTAAACCAAGGTGAGCTTCATACCCCACACTCTTTTCAAGTTTTCATTCTTTTGGGTGGAATACAAGTCAAATCTTGTTTAAATCCTTGAATAATTGCTTGTATGTGTATGTTTAGGTGTTTATGTGTATTATTTCATGTTAATACTTCATAAACTTGAAATTTCACAAACCCCATGATGTTAAAACTAAGTTATATTTGTATAGATCTACATATTTTGTATTATAAACATGAAACTAAGCTACTAGATAAATATATGATGAGTTACACCAAAAGGGTAATTTTTGGTTAAAAATACTTTTACCACTAGAACTTGTGCAAACTTTAAGACATAATAAAATTCATGGATTTATATGAGATTTTGGTGGAACTAGTGAAAATATTTTAGTCACAACAAGAAGAGAATATTTTGTTTGTAAAAATCTCCATAAAATTTTAGGTATGTCAAAACAACCTACAAGACAAGGCTATTTATCTAAAAATAAATGTTGCTAGTAAAACAACCATGTTATGCTTATACCATTTCAAGGGTTTAAACTTGGATCATTATGTCCTATTTATAACCTTTTGCAAGTTGACAAACTATTAGTGATTATTTATAAATTTCAATATAAATGATTTTATCAAGATGATTTACAAAATAGAGTTTTTATGACGGAAATAATTGTGTGTCATAAAGATACAGTCATAATTTTACACAAGGAAAACATTATTTGCATTATTTAACAAAGGGAGAAAAACTCGCGTACATTCCATTAAGGCTCATGTGAGACTAGTTTTTATTTTCGTCGTACCTATCTAGGTACATTGTAAGTCCTATGTTTATAACCAGAGTCCCCTGGAGGGGGGGGGGGGGGGGGGGGCGAGATAATTGTGTATAGATCTATACGGGGTTAACAACTCACATCTGTGTTGTTCGCTACAGCTAGACCGGCCAGTCTAAGGTGACAAATATCTGGACCGTATCTCGACGCCTGAAAAACGGCAGGGCGGGCGTTCTCGTCATATCTGTATAGTTATAACAACTCACATAGAGTAGGGTCCTAGTGACATTGGAATTACAAGGAATATACACCCCATTAGTTTTTATAAAATACCAAACTATGTTTTGTATATTTTGCAAACTAATTACACAACTTCGGTCTTAGGGTTTTAAGACCACGACATCCTTTATATACAGAAAATATAGGATTTTCTGGGAACACTTATTTTCGAAAACAAATAAGGGAAAACCAAGGAACATGCACGCAACTATACACTATTTTACAAAGAGTACTCACTCTGCTAGTTTTACAAAAATCTAGAACTATGTTCATATATTTTGTAAATTTGATTTCACAACTTCGGTTTTAGGGTTTGAGAACCACAACATCTTTTACGTACAGAAAATATAGGATTTTCTGGGAACACCCTCTTTTCAGTAAAAAAATAAAGGAAAACTAAAGAACATGCATGCAATTATACACGATTTGGAATGAGACTCATAAACTACTTTTTATATAATATTTTGGATATTTTATTTGAGTTTTACAACAAACTATGAACAAAGTTATTACAACGGTTTACCTACAAAAATGTTTATGAACTCACCAACTTTTTAGTTGACGCTTTTCAAAACGACTTGTATTCTCAGGGATCTAGTAGACAGGTATTCACCACGAGCGAGGCCTAGCGTCGCTGCATTATGTTATTTCTACTTGTGTTATTCGTGTTTAACTTTCGAACAATTGTTTTGTAAACAATGTAATACTCTAAATCTAAATGTATGAATGTTTGTGTTGCTATGTTTCATTTATATACAATTGTTATGATACTGTACAATGACATCTTCCGCCCCCGGACGTTTTCGCCGTTCCGGTTCGGGGGTGTGACCCCTTTCGATATTATTCAAAGGGAAAGCAGGTTGGTTTCCTGTTGAATATGTAGAAAGACGAGAGCGTGTTCTTGCAAGCAAGGTTACCCAAGTCTATTAGAGTATGTACCTACCTACCTTCATCTTAATGTATGTATTTTTGGCCTTTGTTTTTCTAGTTTATACATTTATGCATGTATTCTTTCATCGTTCTTATGTTTTTCATCATATACGGTCAATTATGATACGTGTGACTCATTTTGTATTGATATGGTTTACTTTGAATTGTGTTTTGGTTGTGGATGATCTCTTGTATGTTTTTAGTTATGAGTTTTGTCACTCTTTTTATGTTTACAAAATGAACACATAATAGTATCACCCCTTTTATGTTCTTACCACGTGTATGGAATGTAAGTTCTTTTTACCCATTTAACAACTCAACATATCAATCACAAAGGACTATAACATAAAACTACAAATCGAAGACAAAGACAACATTGATGCCACACCTACATAAAGTTAGTTATAAGTTTGATTTGATTAATCTTATATCACATGGCCACTTGGTATCAAAGAATTCTTACATTGTAAGGAGAAACTGTTAACACACACAATTCTTACTGTATATGTGTATTAGTTTAGCATTATATGTGTATTAGTTTAACATATCTACTTTCCTTGTATTTCACACTTTATTAGTTGTACTGTGTTTATTAGTTGTACTATGTATCTATATATTGGGAGATGTTTTGTTGATGATTTTGCGACGTAATCATCCTAAGAGGGAGATAATTGTAACGTCCGCAGATTCGGGCTAGTCAATTTAGAGATAATAAACGTTAAAAATGAATTTTTGATAGTAGATTATTTAAGATAAATAATCTTAATCGAAGTTATAGTATATGTTACAAGGATTTCGTACATATAAAGAACGTCGAAATCCAACTTATAACGAAGAAGTTATGACCCGTCGAATTTTCGCGATTAAACCGACACGGCTCTACGTATCGTAAAAAGTAAATTTTTGATAAAATACTTTTTAGCCTTAGTAATCTAAATAAAAGTCATAGTAGTCGTTAAACCGAGAGTGTGCATATAGAGAACGGTCAAATCTGACTTCATAAGAAGAAGTTATGATTTTTCGAAGTTTCAGCATAGCAGTATACAACTCAAAAATCGAATTTTAGATTGATCGATTTTTTATCCAAAATTATCTAAATGAGAATTGAATATCTCATCAATAGGAGTTCAACGATAAAAAGACAATCAAAAACAAAGTTTGTATGTAGAAGTTATGAATTTTACACGGTCATTAACAGTGTAATCTTCTCAGACTGTTAAATTTAAGATTGGTCGAGAATTAGCCGATGGGGTCAAAAGGAAAGTCGTAGATCTTATTAATACCTACGTGTGGATATAAAGAACGTCAAAAATGGAGCTCGTATGCGAAAGTTATGAATTTTTTAATATCGGTTGCTTTACCTGCGTCATGTGCCACGTGTCAGCACCATGCGAAGCCTTGGTGCCTACGCAAGCTCACGACGTGAGAGGCCACTGGATAGCCTATAAATAGAGCCGAAATTCATTAATTTTGTCACAACTTTCCATCCCATTCTCTCCCAAACCCCCCAAGGTCCCAAGACCTTTCTCTAACACTTCTTAGGTGTTAGTAGCGAAGCTCTGGAGCATCAGAAAGCTCCAAGAAGTAGAGATTTTGGCTTAGAAGTTTTGCACGTGCAAAGTCCGGTTTCTCACTAAACCACCTATAAGTTGAGTTAAGCTTACCGTACTTTAAGTATAACTTATGTTTAAGTCGTTATATATCAATGATTCCAAGCCGTTATATTGATTGATCTACTTACGAGGATGATGTCTAGGTTGGATTTAGTGATGTTTAAAGTGGGATTTCCAAACAGTATACTTTGTATACCAAACGGACCCTACCTCTGATATGATCCTACCTAGTTGTTCCTTACTTGATAGATCTTGAAGTAGACTTTGAATTAATGATGAATCTAGACTAATAATTAGTCGTAATAAATATCAGACTAAGACTTAATGATAATGATACTATGTTACGTCGAAGGAAAAGACAGTTCCTAGGAGCGAAGTGTTGTCCGAGTTTCAAGTCATCACTCTAACAAGTGAGTGCATAGTCTCTTTCATGAACATGATTTTAATACAAGTATTAATTAAATTATTAAATATATGTTTATGTGTGAGATATATTTGATATTGCCTGAAATACGTGTAAAAACCATATCTGATAATGTATGATGATTTAGGACTTACAGAATAACCTAAATTAATTAAGATGAATATCGGGTAGTATCTCCTTATGAGTACGGGTGAGATATACACCGGGGGTAGAACTTTAAAATTTGTCATTGATCTGAGAGCATGGATTAAACATAGTCATCCGTCCTTAGTCCGAGAGTATGGAGATGGCATAGTTATTTGTCATTAATCTAAGATCATGGATTAGACGTAGTTATTCGTCCCTAGTCCGAGAGTATGGAGTGGGCATAGTCATTTGTTATTGATCCGAGAGCATGGATTAGATGTAATTGTTCATACCTGATCCGGGAGTATGGATTAGGTAAAGCCATTCATTTTAGATCCGAGAGTATGAATCATGTCGTTGTGAGGATCGACGGGGTGGGGTAAATTGCTTGTATGAGGTGAAATTGTATCTTGCGAGTTCTAATATATATATATATATATATATATGTGTGTGTGTGTGTGTGTGTGTGTGTGCGCGCGCGTATGTGTGTGTAATAACATTGTGGGATTGAAATCCCTATGTACTCACCAGGTTTTCCAACCTGGCGCACTCAGTTTATTGTATCACATGTAGCGATATTAAAGATACATTTTGTTGAGAGATTCAAAGAGTATTAGGCCACTAGTTTAATTACAGTAAGGCTTGTAATATTTCATTATGCTTATGTTTCTGTATTGATGATGACATCCCGATGTTTTAATATAAATAAAATACATTTCCTCAGAAATGATAATATCATTATCATGGTTTCTGGGACCAAATTCCGCAATATTATTCTTCAAAATGATACTCTGATTTTTAAATAAGCATAAACAAATTGGTCTTTTTCTAGCAGTGAAATCGGGGATGTCACAATAATCAAACACATGCATAAACCAACTTCATAAAATCCAAGTATAAAAAACTAGTACATAGTATTAGGGTTCATCTATACTAAACGAAAGCTTAATATTTAGCTACTCATGGCATAAAATAAGCACAAAAAATGATAGGTCTTCAACATGATTGAATCAATGCAGACCGAATGTAATGTGTAATCTTCAAATCTTCAATCTCAAACGATCTCTCCTTCAAATAGTTGAATCCCGCAGGTTTCTGGCCTCTAAAATCGACTATCTTTCTAGAATATCTCCAATCCAACTCCTAAAATTGAATGAACAAAGGAGTATATATAGTTTCCAAAAAACCTTCCTCATGTCGTGAGAATAGGAGTCTCACGTTGTGAGCTCAGCAGAATTCTTGTTCGGCAAGGAAACTGCATTTCGCGTATATATCTTCTAGAATGTCACTCCTCACATCGTGAGAGTGTAATTCTCACGTCGTGAGTTTGGTATTTTGCTAGAATCTTATTCTTTTAAACTCCGTTAAGATCCTGTTTTAACTCCAGTCCTTCCAAGCTCCAACATTTGTCACTTTTGGTCCTTATTCTTCAAGAATGTCATATTTAGCTGCAAAATGTAATTTAATTCAATAAGTATCAAATATATTTACAATTAACCAAAATATTACTAAAATGTATTAAAATAATGCCTAAATATATGTATAGATATGGCAATATAAAGCGTGCCAATGATCCGATCCACGATATCCGACAACTCTTCCTGCAATATCTGTGAAATCTCAATGGTAATCATTTCCTGCATCTGATCAACAATCAACCCCAGCCTATCTTGGCCATTAGCTCTAGATTCTGAATCAGATCGCCTTGTGAGCTCCATACTTAATTGAATCAAAATGCATCATAATGTCATAATACACATTGCTACAACCATATGACGAGACTACCCCTCGAGTTTTGTGACTTCCTTGCGATGCATACGGGTCCTATGCTTTCAATAGTACGAGCCCATACTACCTTCCACACCCACCTGTATTTGTCTCAAGGATCATCACAACCACCCAAAACCAACATAACAACTAGGATACGCATACATCCTATCCTCACTCCCTAGAGAGTGGCTAATCACGCCTCATTTGGCCGGTTGCTCACACACCTACTTACCCACAATGACACTCCCAACAGTTGTTAAAAAGTGTATCATGAGTGCTACATACTCCTTAGGGTATCCTAGGATCCACACCTCACCCTGACATCAACTGTCGAACGACCCCCATTGGTGTCATTTAACTACTTCATGAATACAATCACATGCAACATAGCTTAAATAATCTTAGATTAAAAGATTCCACCCTACAACGCTTGGACTCAAACAAGAGTTGCGCAATATGACCAAATCTTTCACTCTAAAATTATTTAACCCATGCAACATGTGACTTAACGTGTTCAGTTAAGAGTTAATTCACACCTGAAAGAGTCCTACAAATAAATAAGTAAGAAAACTCTATAGGAATAAGGCATCATACATCAGACAATTCTGTCATGCAATTCCTGAAGATCCCTACCCTACAACTAGCATGCGGTTCTAACATAAACATCAAATCGAATAACAATGTGGGTAGCTTGGGGTATACTTTCTTGCTAGTTACTCCGGCTGATCGTACACATCGCATCCATTCGTGGTTACTTTTGAAAACCATTTTAAATTTTTTGCAGTTCCTTAGTTTGAGTTTGGATTCACATGATTGCTCATCAAATTCTTTCAAACCAAGGCTTTGATACCAACTTGTAACCTCCCAAAAATCACAATAAATTTAACTTTTAAAAAACAATCCATTTCATCGATAAAGTGTTTACAAAACCATTGTTTCAAAAGTATTATTCGAAATCAGAGTATCACAAGATCCAATGTCATAAAAACAAGGAGATGTGCACAATCACGCCTTTGCTTTCCCACGATCCTCTGAAATACCTGGAACAATAAACTGAACCAGTAAACCAAAGCTTAGTGAGTTCCCTCAAAGTACCATCACACAACCTAACAAACAAACAACATACAAACATGAGCCTTCAGCCTGACTGGACCGCCTCAAAGGGCCTACAGCCTATCTAGACCCTCTACGGGCCTTCGGCCTAACTGGCCTGCTTCGTATGGTCTACAGTTTATCCGGACCGCCATAGGTGTCTCGTACTTCAGCACAAAGCAGGACCGCCTCAACCAAAACCAATGTTTTAAAACCCGGGTTTTTAGTTGACCCGGTGTGGTGACCGGTTCACGGGTCAACCAATTCAACCGGTTGAACCGCCGGGTCAACCCGGTTAATGGTCTTTTTCTATTTTTATATATATTTTACTTTCTTGCATAATGCATAACCATATAAAACCAATAATTTGATGCCCAAAAATTTTAAACATTGAAGAAACTGCAAATGACTCATTGTTTTGGCGTTCGCTACTTGTATCCAACTATCCAAGCCTTATTAAAATGGGTCAATCCGGTTTTAACCGGTTCGACATAAGCGGTCGAACAGCGGTTTAGGGGAAACCCGAGCGGTTTGTCTGGTCCGTATTTTTACAAAAAAACACTCTCAATTGATCTACCTTCTACCCCGGGTCACAGTCCAACCGGTTGAACCGGCCAGGTCGACCCGGGTTTTAAAACATTGACCAAAACACAATATGTCGACATATGTAACAGAAAAAAACAAACACATATCCAACAAATACATGTAATCATACATATCTACTAATCTATCATATAATTACCATAACATCATTCTATATACTAAGATACATAACCTAGCGGGACGACATTGGTGCCCTCGACCCACAAGTACAGTGAGGAAAACTCACCTTTTAGTTCGAAAGATAGCCGAATAAATCTCTGCTCCGAATACCGACTTTACTCGTCACCTATTCATCAAATAGTGACCAATCTCAAATATAACTCAAAATACCTAAAATATCCTTAGGTCAAACTTGGTCAAATCTAGTCAAAGTTCCAAAAAGTAGAAAGTTAAACTTGGTTAACAGTGTTGAGTACGCCCAACATACTCAGCTTATACAATAAGCGTACACGGCTTGACCAAAAGAAACGGGCTGGTTGACCATAAACGCCCAATGTTCGCAAGGGCTTCATTCATTTCTTATTAAGAGCTTAATCTTTAAGCTCTTTTGTCCATAATCCAAATCCAACCCTAAAATAACGTCCTTAACCACAAATTTTCTAACTTTATGGTCTTGCATGGCCATTAAATGCTCAATACCAAAAAACCCTAACTTCTTAACTCTTTAAGACGTCCTAGCTCATGCATGGAAGGAAACTAAGATCCAAGATTGCATTTTTATGGTTCCTAATAACTCCATAATGGATAAAGTTTCCAAATTTATCCATTAGAATGGTCAAAGCAACCAAGATCTAGTCTTTAAGTCTCAAAGGGACCAAAAGTGCATCTTTTCGAACTTAATCCATTAAGTCCAAGTCTCAAGCCTTTAGATCTGAATCAATATGATGTTTAGATGGATAAAATTTTCAACTTTATCCATAACAAGGTCACAAACTTTAAAGATCTAAAATTTATGCACTAAAATGACCAAAAGTTCATAGCATCCAAAACTCATCAAGATTCAAACTTTATACCTCTAGAAGATAGATCAAGGTGAACAAAATCCAGATTTACAAGCTCCAATGCAACCAACACTTCTCCAATGAGTTCTTTCTTCTCCAAGATACATCAAGAACACTCCAAAGCACTCAATCAAACCTTCTTTTTCTCAAAAGGCTCAAACTAGGGTTAGGATTTTCAAGGGAGTGTGTTAGAGAGATAGAGCCTAAGAATGGAATGGGTTTGGGGAAGTTAAGGAGCTTAAATAGGGATCAAACCACGAAAATATGGTTTGGGCACTGATCATGTACGCCCAACGTACTCATAGTATGCCTAGCGTACTCAGGGATGCCCTAGTACGCCCGATGTATACGCGACTTAACCCAAAACCATCGTAACTTTAAATGGTCATAACTTCTACGTTTCAACTCCGATTTCGACGATCTTTATATCCATGGAAAGGTGTTGAGGAGCCCCACAATATTATCTAAATATCTTGGACTAAAAACTTCTCGAATAAAAAAACCATATTTCATGTAAGAATTTGGCCAATGACTTTTCCCTTTTTACCCTTCAGCCCAAAACACAATTCAAGGGTTAAATATCTTAACTATCATTACCTTCTTCCACAAGGACTAAACTTAGCCTCTTTAAGGCCCAAAGACCTACACAATCGACTTCCGACCCACGACCCAAAAATGGTAGGAAACAGGATATTACAAATTTATATCTTAATAAAACAATTCTAGCATATCACTAACCTTTTCTTCATCATTATCAACGGACACTTGCTTATCTAATCCGTCTTAAAAAAAGATTTGTTTGAAAGGTTACCGGTTCATCAAAATTTATATGCTACCATAAGTCATCATCATTCACTTCTTCCACGTTCACCTCGGTGTGTTGTTGGTTCACCTCAGTGTGTTGGTGTCAAGTGCAATTACCTGATTCGTCAGATCTTCTATACTTGGTTTGCCACTTTGTCTTGCTCTTGCTTCAGATCATCCACTAGAAGATAGACTATATGATGATTCTTCTTGCCTCCTAAAATGTTTCTGCATCAAGGATGGAACTAAAGTTGGTTCACCAAACACATACTCTAGACAAGACAAATAATATGATTTTCTTGTCTCCTCTTCACTTGGTGTCATCTTATGTCCAGGTCTACGTCTCTCCTAAAAAAAATTATATATATGTAACTAGGTGTAAGATCCATGTATTACATGGGTTAATTAAAAAAATTAAATATAAAAGTCTAAATATTTAAGAACTTTGGAATTATAAGAAAATAAGAAAAATAATTAATTATTTAAATTGATTTTTTTTTATATTTTAAATTTAAACAAATAAACAAAATAAGTTAATGAGCTTTAATTTGGTTATTTTGAAATAAGAAGGTAAGTTCATTAATGAAATAAATATTCATTTATTACTACATTTATTGTAATTATTACATTAAAGTATTATGTGAAATTTATTAAAATAGAAAAACCATAAAATGACATGTGGAAAAGAAATTAATTCAAAATAACCACAAAATGACATTTGACAAATTGAATGATAATGTGACATGTGACAAAAAAAAATCTTTATTTATTAGAGTAGATGTTAGTATAAACTCCAACAATATATTTTACTAAATAAATAAATATACAAACGTTTGTAACATCGAAAATCTTGTTCACGTCGACCTATTTCAATTTTTTTATCGCACTCCAACGCTTAATCTGAGGTGTATCTTTGTTACACGACACATAAGACCTCTCACATATGGAAACATCTCGTAAATCCATATCTACAAGTCTCCTGGCGATCATCGAATGTGAACTCCCATAAGTAACTACCTTATGGAAATCTATAGTATAAAACTTTTAATTAGAACAAAATTTACTATACAAGATATTAATAGTTATAATTTCACAATTTATACATGTTCCAATCATCCAAGTTCTTAGCAAAAAAAAAAAAAAGTCATCGTGTACATGGTCATTAGTTTCTTTCGCCAAAAACCATTGACACAAAATGTATATCAGGCACACAACATCATCGTCGTTAGCAACTAATAAGTTATTGTTTAATATGATACTTTTGAAATAAGATACTGTCACCAAACTAATTGTTTTGTTCGGAAAAAGACGTTCCCGCAATAAACACATTTTTTTTACATAAAGTTTGCTTCTTTTTTTTTCGGACACCTTTTTTCCTATTTGTTTTCGATACACGCCAAAAATAAATATGGTGAAAAGAAAAAAACTATTCGGGTTCATAAACCATTTTCATATCTTCCACTTTAAAATACAACCCGTTTATGCTATATGAAGATGATATTGCATGTGGCCGTATCTAATAAATGAACATTTTGTAGAATAACAAGTTGTCCCCTTGTAATGAAGGGATGTCCATCAAAAAACCAAAAACGGTCCTACTAGATGATTCACGTCGGGTAGTGTTCAAATACTTCTCGTATATTACATCCCGGTCCTTTCAGATTAACCATAACTTTAACATCGGCACACTTGTGCTAAAATATAAAAAAAAAAATTAGAAGGGTATAATTTTTATTTTCCGTAACACATTAATGATATTTCTAACTATACAAAAAATTCACAAAACTATCAAAAAAACATATAAATATGACAATTCACTTGCAATAACATACTATGAAATGCAAAGGTAAAGGTACGACATGAAGATGCATCAGAAATCAATTTTATAACATAAATCATATTTATATCACAATTGTCTAGCATATTGATATAATACTTGCACGTGCATCAAAAATCATTTGACTACAAAATATAAAGTATGAAATCCGGATGTACAACCTCAAAAATGGCAAAAATACAACTTGAAGATGTACTACAAATATAATGTATGAAAACTAAATATACAACCTCACAATGCACGATTTACAAATCACATACTTGTACAATCAAATATCTGCAATAAAAAAAACAATACCAAAACTACCTACGCATCAAAGCCACAAGGTTACTTATGAAATGCTCTAAATATCGAATATAACTTATAAATCTACAAAAATCAGAAGGGCAACACTTCGATTTATGTTTTTTCGTACTTTTTTCGGATAAGTCGTAAGCAAACATAACCTAAACATGATAAATGACGATTATAACTAGGGATGAGCAACGGGTGAGACCCGAATCGAACCGGTCTAAAGACCAAAAATCGTGAATTACCTAACCTAAAAATTGGACCGGTTTAGGGTGTATCGGGTCCGGTTCCAAGTACCAAACCGGGTTTCGGGTTTTGGAGTGAATTGAACTTTAGGAGTGTTGGGGGATGAATCAAAGTGTGATGATCATGATCCAGGTGTGGGTTCATCTAAATAAGATTTATAATAATTCTTTTTACAAACTTTTGCTTGTAGATAATGATTTCTTACCTCAAGAGATTCAATGGTGGGCGAAGAAAATACGTACACAAATTTGTTTGTAATTGAATAAAACTTCTGGAGTATACATAGGGGTGAGCAAAGACGGGTACCCGCCTAATTTTTTAGGAACCGGAACCGGCGGTTCCTGTAATTTTGGAACCGGAACCGGTTGCATCGGTTCCTAAAGATTTGGAACTGCTCCCGGAACCACCGGAACCGGTTCCGGTTCCGGGTAGCCGGCGTCTTATTTTTAAGAAATAAAAAAAGAATTACATTATGAAAAACTTATAACTTCATGGCTTACCTTTTAAATTATAAATATTATAAAATGATGTTTAAAAGTAAAATATATATATATATATATATATATATATATATATATATATATATATATATATATATATATATATATATATATATATATATATCTTTGTTGTATATATCCTAAACTAGTTTATAATCCGTGGTAACCACGGTTATAAAATTAATCAAACTTTTATAGTAAAAACTCAAAATGTTAATCAGTTATTTTAAATAAATTATTAATTTAAAAATATTTTTATTAGTTATATGAAATTATAATCGTTGATTCAAATAAATATGTAAAATTGATTTTTAATATATATTAGATATTTTTTATTTGTGAATTAATGAAAACAATAATATAAATTTTAAAATTTAAAGTAGATAATAAATACATTGACAAATAACATCACATTAATGAGGAGGTCTAATAAATTTAAAATGGAGAACTAATAGATTAACAAGTGGCAACACATTAATTAAGAGATCTAATATGATGACACATAACAAAAACAATACTCTTTTATTAGTATAGGGATTATGTTTGGTTTTTAATTTATAAGTATATAACTGGTATCATTCAATCCAATGTCATGTACCTAAACAACGTAAATAACATAAATGAATTCCAAAAAAAAATCGTTAACTGTGAACAAAACATAGTCGTGTAGAATATTAAAAGTTATTAACTAAGTTTTTAATTTTATATATTAAAATTTAAATAATTACTTCTAGTGCCTTACAGTAATGACTATTAGACTATTAGTAATCAACATTAAAGGTAGAACATAACATACAATACTATATATATATATACTAGCAGTCCGCGCAAAGCGGCGGGGCATGTAAATTCTTTCGGTGATATATTTCCTCTACAAAAGTGTTATGTTACAAAAGAAAGTACATGTCGAAGACAAAATAATCAAACTATGGTGTTATTTGTTACATGATACATCAAATAACCGATAAAAACAAACTGGTCAAGACTACATAAAATATAAAATGTTTAAGCCATTAAAACAAAAATAAAGAATTATAAGAATACACAAAATATGAAAATTTGTAATAACACATGACTAATTATATATTATTAATCATGCAACACTTCTTTATACACCACATTTGATATATAAATTTCATCACCTTTTAAATTTTCGTTAGGATTCACAAAAGTAGTTTTGTGTCCCTAGCAAAAACAATATTATGTAAAAAAAAACTTAAAGTTTGTCTTCTTTATGATTTTATTACTAACTTTGAACTTTTATACTATAAATTTGGATATGGACTTTTATACTATAAATTTGGATATGACAGCTAGTTTTTTTTTCACTATCATCGATTAGTTTCAATAGATGTGTAAGGTCAAACCTTGAAATATGATGATGTTTGAAATAAATCTTTCAGCATCAGCGCATATCTCAGCATCAGCATCAGCATTTCAGCAGCTCAGTGTATTTAGATTCATTCAGTGCATTGTAACAGATTTTGTATTTATCATGTTTCCATAGTTGGCGTAAATTAGTTAGCTGGCATATCCCTGATTTATAGGGATTGTCTAGAATAGTAGTATATAATTTTTTGTATCAGTTTGTGAAAGTTACATCTTTCACAAACCCTAATAGCCGCTTTGTGCATACGATAATCTCTTTGTGAGATTATCTTTCTTAGTGAAAGTTTTTCTTTGTGAATCCTTATTTGTTCTTGTTCACTGTCATTGTTTGATAAATTGATTGATCTAAGGTCTTTTCAATTGGTATCAGAGCAGGTTTCTTTTATCAAACAAATGGCTTCATCTTCTTCTTCATCAAACTCATCAAATCATCCTTCCGCTAAGATTCCTCATTTTGATGAAACAAATTTTGTCATGTGGAAAATAAAGGATCTATATGCTTTGGAGTCAGTAGATGAAGACATGTTGGACATCGTCGAAAAGGGTCCATTCGTCCCGATGTATCAGCCTCTGAAAAACAACGTTACTGATGGTGCTATGAAGAAAACGCCTAGAGAAAACTGGACGGCAGATGACAAAAGAAAAAATGGTCTAGATGTTCGTGCTCGTGCTGCAATCAGCTACGCTTTGCCATACAATATTTTCGGGTTGGTTCAAAATTGCATCTCAGCAAAAGAGATGATGGATACTCTGACTGTATCTTTTGAAGGCACTGAAGAAGTCAATGCTACTCAAATAAATGATCTTAACAGAAGGTATGAACATTTTTTTGCAAAGAAAGGTGAAACTTTGACTCAAACCTTTAACATGTTCAATACTCTTGTTAATGATCTGCGGAGATTAGATCAGTTGAAGCATAGAACTGTTCTAGTGCAGAAGTTTTTGGATTCTCTGGGTGCAGGTTGGGAGAACCATGTTGATGTGCTAAAAAATAGTGAGAAGATCAACACTATGGACTTACAAAGTCTCTATGGAAACCTTCGATACTATGAGGAATCCAAGCTTCAGAGAAAGGAGCTGATGAAGGATTCTCAGCGTGAATCATCTGTAGCTTTGTTCTCAAACAAAAAGCTGGTGTCAGATTCAGACACTGAAAGCCATTCAGACACTGATTCCTCTAAAACTGGCACTGATGATCTTGAAAAGGTTGTGGCTAGTGCAACTTTGATTGTAAAGACTTTTGAGAAATCCGGCCGAAACTTCTCAAAGTTTTAGAAGAAGATGGGTGGAAAGTTTTCAAAAAGATCAGAAGCTGATAAAAAGCATGGTACTGATAAGAAAGGGAAAGCTCAGTGCTTTAACTGTGGAAGCACTAATCATTTTGCAAAAGAATGTAAACAAAGAACCCAAAGCTCGGATGAATACTGGAAGCAGAAGTACAACAAGCTGATTGAGAAACTGAAAGCAGAGAACTTGGAACACAAAGTTCTTGTTGCTGAAGAAGAAAAATGGAAGACTGATGAGGAGTCATCAGATGATGAAGTCAAGTGTCTGATGGTAAAGATAGAAGACACTGATGTTTCTGAAAAAGGCACAAGTACATTTGATGTTGATATGTCTGATGCAGTTGAAAACTCCAGGAAGCACAACTCTGACTCTCCTTCAATGTATCAGGTCAAAAACTTTGTTTCCTATTCTATGAATGAAAAAATCAGAATGTTTGAGTATTTGGGTGTTATTAATACTAAGAAGAATCAAACAATAAGGGATTTGCAAAATCAACTTGATCTTCTTAAAACTGAAATATCCATAAAAAAATAACATTATTGACTCCACTCAAGAAAATCTTAGAATCACTAGTTTGTCAAACTCATCTTTGTCTGCTGAAATTGATAATGTTAAAAATCTTTTGGTCAAAGAACAAACTGTGCTTCAAACTTGGGCAAAATCTCACAAAAATGCTAATTATATTATTTCTGCTCAAATTCCAGATTCATGTGAGAAAAATCTTGGGGGTAATTTTGCAGAAGCTGAAAAGGTTTTTAAATCACAAGAAAAAGAATCTGAATTTTACTCCATGAATGAGATGAAAAACAGTTTCAAAAACAAGTTTGTCAGTAACTCCTTCATTAATCAGAGTCTAATTGATGAATACTGCGTTACTAACTCTAATGGTGTCACTGAGTGCAATGTTGAAATTACCGGAATTGATCCAACCTCTTACCCTGCACATCTTGTAAGACCAAATCCTCTCACTGAGAATATTATTGCCTTCCCTATCTCTAATGGAGTGTTTCACGCTGTTCATGAACAACTTAAGAATTTTCCTGATTGCAATGCATGCGTGAATAAGTCCAAATCAGACACTGATGATAGCTCATCATCCATCAGTGATCATAATTTGTCTGACATTGAATTCAGTTGTGATTCAATGATAAACAAAAGGACACAAAGCTCTCTTGGTGAATCTTACAAGTCAAAATGTGTAAAGTTCAAAAAAACGCTCACCAAGAAAAACTTTGGTACTAGAGTTTGTTACAGATGTGGTAATACCTCTCATAAGATCAGTGAATGTTCATTTGATAAATTATCTTTAAGAGCTGATAATATTAAAGTTAGAAATGAAAAATGGACTCTTAAGTCAAATTCTTTAAACTGTCTTCCTTAGGAGTGTTATAACTTATTATCAAATAACTTTGTGATTGACCCATCCTCGAATGGGTCAGTATGTTCTAACTAGTTTCTCATCACTGCAGGGTCAGGAGCATCTTTGGTACTTAGATAGTGGTTGCTCAAGACATATGATAGGATCCAAGTCTCTCCTGGAAGATTATGTCAAGAAAACTGGTCCTGCAGTTACATACGGAGACAATGGAAAGGGGTTCACTAAAGGATATGGAAATATCAAGTGCAATAACGTAGTTTTTCAAAACGTTTCATATGTAAAGGGTCTCAAACACAATCTAATCTCAATCAGTCAATTGTGTGATGCTGACTATGAAGTTCACTTTACAAAGAAGGAAGGAAAAGTTGTCAACACTGACAAGAACATCGTACTTTCAACAAGTAGAAAAGATGATATATATATATATATATATATATATATATATATATATATATATATATATATATATGTTCTTGATATGTTCTCTTGTGACAAGGCACTGATGCAATGCTTCTTTACAAAGTCTCAAACCAATCTCAGCTGGATTTGGCACAAAAGGTTTTCTCATCTGAACTTCAAGAATCTATCCAAAATATCCAATCAAGATCTAGTTAGAGGTCTCCCAAAATTCAGCGTTGTTAAAGACAAGATGTGCTCAGCTTGTGAACAAGGAAAACAAACCAAGTCATCTTTCAAACCCAAGTCATGTTCCACTATATTTGTTCCTCTTCATTTACTCCACATGGACTTGTTCGGACCTATTCCTGTCCGTTCTCTAGGTGGAAACAAGTATACTCTAGTGGTTGTGGATGAGTTCACTCGATTTACATGGGTGGTTTTCCTAAAGAAGAAGAGTCATGCTGCACAAGAAATTATCTCACTGGTTCTCCAAATGAGACACTGAGCAAGGAATTTGTAGAGATCATGTCTCAAAGGTTCGAAATGAGCATGATGGGGAAGATAACCTTTTTCTTAGGTCTTGAAGTTCAGCAACAAAGATCAGGTATTTCTATCTGCCAAAGTAAATATATTTCTGACCTGCTAGTTAAGTATTCTCTCAGTGACTGCAAACCAGCCTCTACTCCAGTGTCTAAGACTGATAAGATGCACGCTGATCCAACTGGCACTGATGTCAATCACTCTCTGTATCGAGGAATGATTGGATCTCTTTTGTATCTCACGGCAAGTCGTCCCGATATCATGTTTGGAACCATTCTCTGTGCTCGATTCCAAGCTAATCCCAAGGAATCTCATCTCATGGCCGTCAAACGTATTTTTCGATACTTGAAAGGGACTCAGAACTTAGCACTGTGGTATCCTCGCGACTCAGCATTTGAACTTTTTGGATACACTGATTCAGACTATGCATGATGCAACTTAGACAAAAAGAGTACGTCAGGTGGATGTCATTTCCTTGGAAATCGTCTCATCAGCTGGTCTAGCAAGAAGCAAACATCAGTAGCCATCTCGACTGCAGTAGCTGAATATGTTGCAGCTGGGAGATGTTGTGCTCAGCTCTTATGGATTCAAAATCAGCTTTTAGACTATGGGATCAAGTTCTCAAAGACTCCCATATTTTGTGATAACACTAGTGTCATTCAAATCACACAAAACCCTGTTCAACACTCAAAGACGAAGCATATCGAAATCAGACATCACTTCATCAGAGATAATGTTGAGAAGGGCAAGGTTGTTCTTGAACATGTCAAGACTTCAGAACAATTAGCTGATATCTTCACCAAGGCACTGGATTCTCAAACAACTACTTACATTATTGGAGAAATTGGAATGATTACTTTGTAATTAATTTTGCTGATTAGTTTTTGCTAATGTTTGGTATTGTCTTATAAGCTGATGTACATTGTGCAGATGATGACATGCTGGTGATATTTGCATACTGAGTACTTGGTTTGATTTCTATCTTTCTCTCTTCTTCAACTCTTCTAAACTAAAGTTGAATGATTCACTGTATTAAACCATACACTGATAACAACTTGAAACTCTTTGCCGATGGTTAGATCAAAAACACCAAGATCTATCACACGCAACTATCTCTTCTTACCAATCTTACACTGATTCCGTGATTCAGTGTGACAAAACACACACTGATGAGAATTTAACAATCTTTGCCGATGGTTAGACCAAAACACCAAGGTTTATCACACACAACAATCCTCTCTTTACCTTCTTCTCATTCAGTATCTAATGATTCAGTAAGATAAACCACTCACTGATAAAGACACAACACTCTGTGCCGATGGTTAGATAATACAACTAGTATCTATCACACGCACCAACCTACTTGCTAGCCTTAATCAAGCAAGTTGTACTTTGAATTGACGGAGACCCATCCTCAGCATGTAACTTTTGAGACACTGATCTCAGCGCTTCCGCAGACACTGATTTTCGTTTCATCTTCTGTCCAACGGCTCTTTTTCTTTACCCAACGACTATTTTTTGATTTGACAGGTTGTTACCATACGCAATTATTTTTGAAGAAGATAATCATTGCCTTTTAGAAACCCGTTTAGTTCCATATTTAAACCTCTTTCCACCCCTATTTCAAACTTTCCTTCCACAATTTAAAGTTCCTTCGCTTATATTCAAAACCCTAGAATCCTAAAACTCCTTCATGGCGGCATCTCTATTCACTTTCTCCTCTACCTCACGAAGGGTAATCCCTGCCCCAAACTCTCCTCCTCTTCCAATATACATCAAAGCCACCAACGTTGTTTTCAACCCTGATATTCCAGATGTTCATCGAGGTCTTGGACTCGATGATTTCGTTAATTTCTTAGCCTCCTGCCTCCTCCGATACGCCATCAGTGACATTCCATCAGAGTTCTTCCCTGAACAAGTTTGTGAGTTCTACTACACCGCAACTATCAATGATGAAAACAATGTCATCACCAGGACCATTGGCCGTGGAAGACACTCTGTCTTTATTACAGCTGAACTCCTCAGTGCTGCACTCAGGCTACCAATCTTTGAACCCTTCTCTGAACTTCCTCCTATTGAACGTTGTCGACGTCTATTCGATCAACTGGGATATGATCACTTAAAGGCTGGTGCTCGATCAGCTCTTATTCTGCATCAATGTATGACCCCAGGATGGAAATTCTTCACTGGTGCTCTGTGCAAATGTGTGGGTCATAAGTCTCGAAGTGGTGATCAACTGAGCACTTATGAGCAACAAGTCGTATGCTCACTTCTTCTCAATAAAAGACTTGATTATGGGGGTTTATTCTTTGATCAACTTGTTCAACTTCTTCGTGCAAATGTACGTGCTGATCACGTTCCCTTTCCACGTTGGATTGCTCTTGTACTCGATAAATTCTTTGCTGCAGATTACTTCTCACACCCTAGAAATCCCATCCAATGCCCTCGCATGTCAATTCGAATGTATCAAGATGATCCGTTGGATACTGACATCGGCATCTCTGATAGGATGAGAGAATGGATTGCAAATCCATACACTGTTCCTTCACTCACCGCTGATACTGATGAAGGAGCTGATGGTAACCATGCAGATCATGCCAGTCAAGAGGCTGAACCGCATGATGGTGGTAATTTCTCCCCTCAACTTTCTCATCATACAGTCTCTGCCACTGAGAAAGTTCTCTCCGCTCAAGAGGAACCACTGATTCAGTGGGAGCAACCATTTCAGGGGGAGCACCCATCTCAGGGGGAGCATCCCTCCCAGGGGGAGAATCTACCCAAGGGGGACCAACCTTCTCAGGGGATGCAACCACACTCACAAGCAGCTCCAGGTACTTCATTCCTTCAAATTCCGGCCTCAGCATTTAATGAACTTCTGACATTGACTCGGGACATGAGTCAGCGTCTTCTACGCATTGAGGCTGATGTTCATCAGCTAAAGGAAGTTCTCTTGCATACTCCTTCCTCTAGCCCCAAAACTGATGATGCTCACAAAGGGGGAGATACTGATACTAATGATAATGTTGATGATGATGATAATGCTAATGATGATCCAAAAGAGAGAGACATCGAACATGTTGACAACACCTTTGTTCAGACTGAATACTCTGCGGAGCCTAATAGTCCAGCAGCTACTGAAAAGCTTGGTGAAGATAGTGAGTATGATGATGAACAAGATGATGAATGTCAAATACTAGATATGAACTTCATTGATCCCTTTATTCCAGTCCAAGAAGAAGATTCAGATGATCTTGATGATGAATCTCAAAGGCCGGATATGAAATTCGTTGATCCCATTGTTGATTCCATTATTCCGGTCCAAGGAGAAGATTCAGACGTTGCTAGTGAAGATTCTCATCCGCTATCTCACAAGCGCAAGGCAGCAGATACTGACTTGGCCTCTTTACACACTGATACTTTTTTGTCTTGCAAGAAACCCAAGTCCATTGTCAGTATATCAAACTTGGCGGCTGAATGGAACATGTCTCCTGATCAAGTTAAACAAATTCTTGATGAAGCCAATCAAGCTCAGCTTCTAAAGAACATTGCTCAAGCTGATGAATCACTCATTCAGCATAAACTTCAGGCCAGAGGATCTTTTGAAGCTCAGATGCAGAAATTCTTGGAATTTCAGTCCAAATCTCAATCCTCTCAGCCTCCTCCTAGCAGCAGTAAGCCTAAGACTGATAGTGTTCTAGACAGGATTGATCGAAAGAGGTTTGAAGATGTTCTTAGACGACGAGTGTGTAGTGATAAAATCATCAAAGTTAAAGCTTCCAAACCACGCAATGAGAAAATTCTTACGTTGCTGATTACTCATCAGGGTCCACAACATTCATACACTGAAGTTGTCAAGAGGGATGAGCCGATCAAATATGGATATTCTGAATGGATGGAATTACTTGAATTAGCATCCAAGCAAACCTCAACTCACTCCTCTGAACTGACATGTGCTCTTCATCTGCTGATCAAGAAAGTTCAGCGTTTGGATCTTGTTCCTAAAGAACGACCACAACATCAAGGACAAAGTTCATCTGTTCCTAGAATTCGAAGAACCAGATTTCAAGTTGACAGTGAAGATGTGTTGGTTCTGAACTTTGGTGTTGGTGGAATAAACAACTCTCTTTCTATTGGTGTTGATCCGGTTCAACATAAATTTATCTCAGTTCCTGAACACGGGATGTTCTATCTTGACAAAAACAGAAAAATGTGTTTTCAGCGAACTGCTGAGATTCCAAGGGCTCCAACCACTCATCTCGTTGGATTAAGACAAATGTGCATGAGTCATCAAGATCTCTCCGGAGAGTTTCACATCCTTATTGATATGGAGCTGTTGAATAGAAGATAGGAGTTGCTGGATAGTCCTTAGTGGCCAGTAAAAATAGAAGCTGAAGCTGAGTATGAAGAGTTCTTGTCCAGATGTGTTCTAATTTAATTGGTTTTGAACATCATCATATTGGGAGAGATTGTAAGGTCAAACCTTGAAATATGATGATGTTTGAAATAAATCTTTCAGCATCAGCGCATATCTCAGCATTTCAGCAACTCAGTGTATTTAGATTCATTCAGTGCATTGTAATAGATTTTGTATTTATCTTGTTTCCATAGTTGGCGTAAATTAGTTAGCTGGCATATCCCTGATTTATAGGGATTGTCTAGAATAATAGTATATAATTTTTTGTATCAGTTTGTGAAAGTTACATCTTTCACAAACCCTAATAGCCGCTTTGTACATACGATAATCTCTTTGTGAGATTATCTTTCTTAGTGAAAGTTTTTCTTTATGAATCCTTATTTGTTCTTGTTCACTGTCATTGTTTGATAAATTGATTGATCTAAGGTCTTTTCAAGATGATTAGCTTTTTTTCCTCAGACGTCAAATATATTTATTTTAGTGAACATTTTCCTTTTGGCAATGATTGTCTCACTTATTTTTAATATAAACCAGGGAAGATGTCTGTGCGTTGCACGGGTCATATTTTTTTTGCCTTTTTTTACCCATAGCAAAATTAGACTTACATTTGTATCCATTTGAAAAAGCTATACCTACCAATATCAAAAATTACAGATAGTGAATCCTAAAGGAAATTGGATAACTAAGTTTCCATAACTAAAAACTTACATACATGAAATCCTAGAGATAACTATTTCAGAAATGAATTTGTTCCCGTGTAAGGTCCAAGATTGAAATTCCATAAAAGACACCTCCGATTTCTCTTGACATCTACCCTCTTGCACCAATTATTAATTTCGCAAAATTACCTCCATGTGTCATTACAAAAATATCGGATTTCAAGCACATGAAGAAGTCTAAAGCAGCCTAACTTGTCACGTGCTTCTGGAATCGGTCTACTTCGTCTTTTGTTGTCGGTTCCTCTTTCGTTACCTATCATAGTTATAATTTATAAATAAACCACAAAAGCAATCCTTATCAATGAAGATTACATGTGTAACTGCTCTCCAAAATCATTGATGATTCAATGATTTTAAAAAAAGTCGATCTGTGACTTGTAATAGAATCAAATAAGATGATTAAAAAAATCAAAAAACAATCTTGATACAAAACAATTAAAAATGTAAAAGTATTTCTTAAGACCACAGATTCGTAAAAATTGCAGCAAAAAAAATCCAAATTAATAAAACTATACCCAATGAATCAACAATAAAAATTTTACTTCAGAATATAAATGATTTTGTGCTTACCTTCAACTTCCTAATTATGCCCCTACCTCTAAAACTCTTTAACCATCTACCGACCTTCAACTTTCCAGTTATACCCCTGCCTCTCAAGCATATTTAAACTTCTGTCAATCCATTTTCACTATTCTCTTTTCCTACTCAAAAGTTTGAGCTTAATCTTCAAATTTTCAGCTATGACCCTGCCCCAACTCAAATTATAAGTCACACCTGTATAAAAGTCATAATATTATGTTTAGGAAGCAAAGTTAATACCAATAATAGCACTTTACTTATGTTTCTTTATAAACATCAAATATGATACAGAGAAAGTAAAAACTAAAAAAATAATCTGGTCAAAAAAGTTAAAAAGAAGAAATTAACAAAAAAAAATTACAAAAAAACAACATATAAATGTTAAACAGAAGTGTATAGTCAGATAAAATTAAAAATTTTACCAAAAAAAAAGTCTGTTAAGAGGGAACATTTCGCCCAATCTTTCTAAATGGAAATCACTTGTTTCCCACAGAGTAGCAAAGATGGTTAAACAGAAGTGTACAACCAACAATTTTATGACAAAACAAAATATAAATGTTGATGATGAAAACTGATTACTAAATGTTATAATCAGATAAAATTAAAACCAAGTAAAAAATGTTTAACACATAATGAATACATGCCTTAAACTCATAAACAATTACCTTTTTTTTTCATATTTCCGGAAGAAAAAAACTGATCTTTTCTAGGCATCTTGGTTCAAACATTTAATCGAGCAGTTGGGGTGCGTAGTGAGACTCTCTTTCAAATGGCAATATGAAGTGGTTGGGGTGTAACTGAATCTTGTTCTTCGGTTATGATGGAGGCAAGCGATCATATTCCCTATAGGAACAAAGATAAAAAAACAAAAAAAAAAAGTTACCAAGAGCAGGAATAACAAAAATTCGTTTGCAGATTGTAGGCAGGATACTGGAAACAATATAGTAAAAAATGGTACCCTCTCACTTGAGTCATTAAATCCCTAAAAATGAAGACAATCACAGCTATAGACAAAGCCGATGAAACTAATAAAAAAAACAATAAAAACATGATACCTTTTGAACTGGAAAGCTAAAAGATTTCAAGGATTCCGATTTTGGAAAAGGATCCATGGATACAGCTGAATTTCTTGCAGTAGAGTTCTATCCATTGGCATTATCGGCCTCCTTTGTCGCAACTGAACGAAAGATAAAAGAGCTCGAGGATTCCGATTTTGAAAAATGATCATTGAAGTTGGTTTTACCTGATTCGATGCTTTGTCTGCTTTTGCTATTAGAAAACCCTAGGCCATAGCCAGTGGATGGCGAGGGAGATAACCAGCGCTTTCGTTGTGGCGGGTTATGTTCTTGTGGCTGCGCAATGGGATGGGAGTTCGGCATTTTAAAATTAAATTGTTCTTTTTTAGCGCTGGATCGGGGAATCAGGGGTGGAGATTGGAAGAGGGAGGTCCAAATGGAGTAGATTCAGAAAAGAAGACGATAGAAGAAGAGAACTTACAAATACCGGTGTTTGCAGAGGATGTGATTGAGTGGCATGCTGGGGAAGAAAGCGATGACTGGCTGGAGGTTATTCAAATTGGATAAAACCCAGATGGTAGAGTACATAATTTGGTTAGGAAAAGTTGGTGGGCTGTTTAATCGGAGGCAGAGGCGGTGGTGCTTTTCTGGAAGAAGCCGATGCAAACACGTAACAATGGAGAACGGGAAAGTAACACGTGTGTGACAATAATCCAGACATTGACTATTTACCAAGCATGGTAAAAAGTAGGAAAAAATATGAAATTAAAAGCAAATTAATGAAAAAGAAAAAAAAATCAAAAAAGGTTTGGTCCAATCAAGAACCGTTGAAAAATTGGGAACCATCTTTTAATATAACAATGAAATAAAATGACCCGATGCAGAGACAGAATTGAACCCATGACTATAAACAAAGGACCAGTTTTGTCATCTCCTAGCACATATCCCAAACTGCAAAAAAGAAATACTTAAAAGGACCATTTTTGTTATCCCTTAGCCTGTAATATATAGTATAATGTTATCAAATCAAATGAAAGTCTTAAACTTTTATATATTTAGCTTAGTCTTTTCATTAGTTTAACATTATAATATCAATGTTAAATGCTATATATATATATATATATATATATATATATATATATATATATATATATATATATATAAATTCTCAGTTTCATTTCGGCAATTAAATTGTCTGTTTTATTTCAAAAAAATATTAGTCAGTTATAATTTCTTTTGCGGACGGTGAATAATTTTCTTTCGAGTAATCATCTATTTTTGTGAATTATTTGGTCATTCGTAAAAATATCATATCTCAAATAAATATACAATAAATAGTCAAATATGATTTATAATTAAGATTAATATTTATTAGTTACGTGTTGGTGTTAATTTTATTAGGTGGAGAAAAGAAGTATAATAATAATAATAATAATAATAATATAAACTTGGTATTACTTTAACAACTAGTAAACTAATGGAAATAAATACAATTGGACTATATATTATAATTTAAAAGTATACAGTTATTTGACAAAGAAAACATTATGAAGATTGCATCACTTGACTTTGAAACAATTATAATATTTATTTTTTTATAACTAATCTCATACATAGTACTATAATCACAATGTGTCGAAATTAATTACACCATATTTGACATAATTAAAGTGGATTAGAGATGCAATTATACAATAAAAAAAATTAATTCATACATTATTCTTTACATACCAACATGTTAATATTCATGCTATGGAAAGTACCACTTTTAATATATTTTGACAGCCTTTAAGTTATAGGCTTATCAAATGTCTTATATTTATGTAATAACTATACATTCACAAACCATATTTTTACAATTAATAATATGAAATTATTTTTGGTCCGTAGTTTGCAACTTCAACTCACAATGACCGGATGCTTTTGATACAAAATTCATATTTAAAAACCTCAATTAAACAATCTTGATCCTATAATCAAGAATTCACAATTTAAATTTTTCAATCTACACTCTAGTCTTGATCTCACAACACTAACAGTTTAACATCATATATTGCTAACTGTACCAGTATTATGATGAAAATATTTGAATATCCTACAAACTAAATCATGATCTGCAGAGAGCGCTAACTCCCTTCCAGGGATGGTTCCACTATGGTGCCCATAGTGGCACTGGCAACCCCTTATTTTTCCAGATACAGTGTAAAAAACGTGCTACCGGTAACACCTACTACGAAATCTTGGGTTCGTCCATGCTCCCTTCAACAATATAGGTGCAAGTTTCCCACTTTCTTCTTGGCTTATACATTCTTTCGACTTCGTCCTTCCTGCATTTCACCCATCTTATCTTTAAACACACACACATATGTACATCGACAAATACACACACAAGAGACACAACCACACCTGTATACTTAATACAGACACCACACACACACACATCAAACTTCATAACACCAAAAAACAAAGATCATCAAAAACTTGTTAGTGGCATCAAAAAACAAAAGCAGCTGATATAAATACAAGTGGCAAATACAACATACTTCCTGCATAATTCCCCAATTAGCAGCGAGATTTATCTAAAAAGCTAGTGAAACAGTTGATACATATGCTAAATGCAAGTCAAAGAGCACTACATTAGTTAATGGTGTTTAAATTATTGAAAAATGTGTAAGATGCATGAAAAATGACTATGCAAACTTACAGAAGGGTAACCATGCCAAATGTCCACTTATAAAGTTACATGACTATGCAACTTTATCCGATTGTCCAACATGCATAAAAAAAATGGGAGATAACATTCGAGTTCAAGTAACCCTTATTGCTTCCTAGAATTTTTCATCTCAGAATTCTTCGATGAATATTTGCAGATTTCTAACCTGGGAAATCAAACAAAACATTACAAATCAGATTTTCTTCTTCAAATCGAAATTTAAAAAATAAAAATTGATGGTAAGGCAAAAAAAGGAATTAAAAGCTGAGATACTAAAGGGTAAAAGTGATGATAATCATAAATTAAATTGAAAAGAACATGCTTACAAGTTCAATGCTTGGTCTTCATTTCAAAATGAACCAGAACCCAAAATCCAAAGCATTTACAAACATGATGAAGATTCAAAAGCTGGAAAATCAAACAACATATTTACAGATCTTGATTGTTCTTCTTCACTTCAAGAATCAAAAAACGAAAATGATAGAAAAAAAATGGAAATCTAAACCTGGAATATCAGAGAAAAAGTATATGACAAATCAGAAATAAACCGATAGGAATAAACTTACGGGTTAAAATCCTGTTTCGTTCATCATCCATGGGATGTTACGTTCCAAATTTTTGGACCTAAAAAGAAACCTCCAAAATTAACACAGTAAGAAAAAAAAATGAACCCCTCAAAACATCGATCTTCTTCATAAAGTTTAGATCTATTTTTTTTATATAACTGTTAGTCTTCACACTAATCAATTCAATCAAAAATAAAATCTCAAATATATATATAATCATAAAATATGAAAATTAAAGATGTTGGAAAGAGCTTTAGATTAAGCAAAGAAAACAATAGAAAAATGGGCGTTTGCTTCTCTCTTTAATGTATTGGACACTCTTGTGTTTTCTTCTCACTAGCCAATACATGTTGCAAAAGAAATTGAACCTGGATCACACTAAAAGAAACAAATTAGAGCTAAAAATAAAATAAAAACAACAACAAATTCGAAAATGGTTGAAGACTTATGAACCAAAAATAACTAAACTAAAAGGTAGTTCCAAAATGAAATTATTCGTGACAAGCATGGACTCCACCTAGAGTCATCTAGATTAGAAAGAAAAATATAGACAGGTAATTAGGGTCAAATGAAAGATTGTACTCTCACCAGTCACCCATTGCTCATTTTTTCTTCTAGATTTTGAGCTTCGTAATAACATCCTCAATTCGGAAAATGATACAATAAACATGAAAATGAAAAAGATCAAACATAGATCTTTCCACAAAATTGAACCTCGATGTTTAGAAAATCGAAGTCGGTCAAAAACTAAGTATTTATTTAAAATATTTCAAAATTGCAATAAAGATTGTACATAAATGTATAGTCTAGAAATATACCTGAATATGTTGGAAACCATGGTGCTGGGTGGTTGAAGGCATAACCATGAAAACGACAAAAAGTGTGTATCGATCAGGCCGACATTTGGGAATGGTTGGGTTTGACTAGAAGCGACGGTGTAAAAACGATCAAAAAATGTCATGGCCGCGGTGGACGGCGTCACATATTACAAATCAAAACTCTAAATGCCAGTTGAGAGAAAAAAGATAGAGAATGAGAAGAGGGAGAGCTTCCAAAAGTAATTTAGGATTCCTGTGGTGAAGTCGTTTTTGGAAGGAAAGACGTCAGAAAGCGGTGTCATAGAACCGATAGTTGGGGATAGTGGAAGACGGGAGATGAAGTCATTTTCTGTTCCTGGACGGTGGACTTTATAGCAGGGAGGGAACAAAGAGGTATATGTGATGGGAGAGATATTTGAATCAACATGCTAAATTTAAGGATATCTAAAAGGGTTCAAAAGTTGAATGAATCCGGGATTTGAGGGAACCATATCAAATTGCTGAGAAATATAAGGAGATTTGATGAGAAATATTTGAATTCAAAACGTGGTTAAAATTTAATATTATTTTGTTAATGGTTACTTGTACTATCAGCTTCATCATTGGACGTCTTAAAAAAATATTATTATTATAATCAATCTATTTTTAGAAATAGTTAGATTTCTTTTATAAGATAATATATATATATATATATATATATATATATATATATATATATATATATATATATATATATATATATATATATATAAACAGGTTCCGGTGGGTACCCAACGGATAGCGGTTCCAAAAAAATGAGAACCGGAACCGTAACCGCTTAAGGCGGTTCCTAAACTTTAAGAACCGGAACCGGAACCGCATAAGGCGGTTCCAGTTCCGGAACCGGCAGTTCCGAGGCGGTTCCGGTTCCCAAAACGGGTACCCGGTTATAATGCTCACCCCTAAGTATACACAGATCGTAGATGTATTGAAATGGAAACAATAACAAAGTAAATTGGAAATGACTATATGAAATGAATTGTATGCAGCCATAATAATAAAAACAAAGAAATTAAATTACTATGTCTTGCATTTAACCTTTATTGTTGTTGATGTCAATATTGTTATTTTTACTTTTCTTTTAGTTACTGATTTTAAATTAAACAAGATATAAGGTTATTTTGGAATATGTTTTAATTAAAATTTGCCACATATATAATTCTAAATTCACAGATAAAGAAAATGAATTAAAAATTCATATTGAAGTAGTGTACCTAATCTTTTGTGTAATCTCATTGATTGTACGTCGATAAAAAAAAGATATAACCTTTGGTTTTTCGGTTCAGTCCGGTCTAGGTTAAAAACTTTATTCTGGGTCTGGTCTGGTCCAAACTTGAAACTCATTTATTATTAAAAACAAAGCCCGAAAACCAGCTCACTAATATGAATATTTGGTTGGGTGCAGGTCCAGTCCCGATTTTTTTTCCTGGTTCGGTCCAATCTAACGGGTCGTATGCTCATCCCTAATTATAACACAAAAAAATAAAAGTCTTACCATGTTTTGAGAGATTTCAAATACTTATCCATAGCTTCTTTTGAAAGACTTGCGAGCTTTCCCAAAAAATAATAAAAAAATGAGGGTTCCAAAAAGAATTAAGAATTTATATTATGAATAAAGCGAAAATCACAGATGGTTGCAGATGGACAGGTTTGCAAACGTACAACTATTAATGCACGCTCATGCTTTAAGCACTTGTACATTCATAGATGAGAAGGCAAAATCACAGATAACCCTAATCCATCTGCGATTTTTTTCATTTTAATGACTATTTTTGTAATTTTGAGTTATTTTGGCTATTTTAAAAAAAAATATATTAAAAAATGGCTATATTTATCATTTTCTCTCGGGAAATTATCAGAAAAGTCCCAATATTTATGGAAAAGTTACGTTTTAGTCCCAAGATTTTCTTTTGAATGAAAAAAGTTCTGAAAACCGGCAAAAATTTACAGTTTGACCATTTTTGACCAGTTGAAATTGGTACCAAATTAATTTGAAACTATTTCGTAAACTAACCCATAATATTGTGACTTTTCTGTAAACAAAAACATTATGACTTTTCTGTAAACAAAAAATATTATGATTTTTCTGCAAACAAAACCCTTATTATTGTTATTATTATTATTATTATTGTTAAAAATATAAATAAGAATACTATTTTTTGAACTTGTATTATTAATATTGTTAATAAAACATATATATGCATTTAAATGAAAAAATAATGACATTGTTTAAGGGTGGAGCAGGAGGAGATGGTAATGCTTTTAACATTGAAATCATGAATTTCTGCTTCTATATTTTTATTTTGTATATGGTCATTTCACATTTGTTATTATTGTTTTCAGTTCAGAATATTAATACTTAACAGTTTAAAAGAAATTGCATATTTGGAAAATTGTTTATAAGTAGTTTAAGGTAGAAGGATTTCTCACTTTGTATATAAAATTATTTAACATAGAAAGATTACTTTCCAAATTCAACAGATCCACTACAAACATCTACATAGATTGGTAGCCCATATCAAAATTCAAAAGTATTAATTACAATATCATGTTTAATAAAATTAATAGGAATAATACAAAATTATTAATCAAAATTCAAAAGTATTAATCCAAAAAACATGTCCTATTTTTTTATTAAACAATATATTGTAATTAATACTTTTGAATTTTAATATGGGATGCCTATCTATATAGATGTTTGTAGTGGATCTGTTGGATTTGGAAAATAACATTCTACCTTAAACAATTTTATATACAAAGTAAGAAATCATTCTACCTTAAAGTATTTATAAACAATTTTACAAATATGCAATTTCTTTTAAATTGCTAAGTATTAATATTCTGAATTGAAAACAATAATAACAAATGTGATATGACCATATACAAAGTAAAAATATAGAAATAGAAATTGATGATTTCAATGATAAAAGCATAACAATCTCCTCCACCTTCACCCTTGAACAATGTCATTATTTTTTCATTTAAATGCATTTATATGTTTTATTAACAATATTAATAATACAAGTTCAAAAAATAATATTCTTAATAATAATAATAATAATAAGGGTTTTGTTTGCAGAAAAGATATAATATTTTTGTTTACGGAAAAGTCATAATATTTTTGTTTATAAAAGAATCATAATATTTTGGGTTAGTTTACGAAATAGTCACAAATTAATTTGGTACAGGTTTTCAAGACTTTTTTGTTTAAAGAAAATCTTGGGACTAAAGTATAATTTTTTCGTAAATATATATATATATATATATATATATATATATATATATATATATATATATATATATATATATATATATATATATATATATATATATATATATATATATATATATATATTTTAAGATTTCCCTTTTATATCATGATAACGATTCGCTTTGTGCAACTTGAATTCGGGTAAACGAAAACCCGATTCGAACGTCAATCCAAAAGTTAAGGCCTTTAACTCGACCTTGGTCCAGTTCACATCACTTCGGGCTTCAAGCGTATCCGAGTGAATACATCTAAACCCTACCTGTTCTCTTACCTCCCTTTTTCTCTCCCCCGCCGAATCTTCTTTCAACATCTTCGGCTTCCATACCCTGAACTTTGAGGTGTGATTTCCATTATTTTCCTGCAACTTTTTCTGTAAATTCATCCAAGTTGGTAAATATTTAGGAGTCTATGTTATCTCTTTATCGTTTTATTTCTGATGATTTTCTGGTACTAGTGATGTTGAAACGACTCGGTTTTTGTGTGTTATCTGCTATATCTATGCGATGCTAGGGTAAATCCCGGTCTGGTCTTTTACCTTTTATCTGGCCTCCCTTTCATGATGATAAGCTATCTGCCTATGATGCATAGCTGTAATCTGTTGGTAGTGATGCAGTGATGTTTCGACAATATCTTGTTATTTTAATGAGCACCAACCGTTTGTTAAAATTTCCTAATTGGCAACATGCTGGATCTATTGTTTGGTCATTGAACACGCATGCAATACATTCATAAAAAAGTTATTACGTATTCATTTTGATCTGGAATATATAATGGATGATCGATTGAATTTTAAACTTGATAGACAAATATTATTTTTACTCAATTGGAAAATTACTACTTGGAAATGTGATCGTAGTCTGTGGTAGCTTTGCTTATAATTTGTCACATACTTTAATGAGATAGATATACAAAGATGTGATAGCACCGATTACAAGTTACTGAATATCTATTTTCTTGTTTGACCATGAAACGAATGTGAAATTTGATTCTAAAGTCCCTGTTGTCTCAAATTTCAGAGTTAGTGTTGTTCGTCACCCAATACACAGCTTGCAAACATGGCAACTCAAATGAGCAAGAAACGAAAGGTTAGTCTCATCATCATTCATCAATCACTATCACAAGTTAATGTGAACCTTTTCTTCTTCTTCTTATAGCTTGTAATCTAAATTCTTTTTGGGCATCAGTTTGTAGCAGATGGTGTGTTCTTTGCTGAGTTGAATGAGGTCCTTACAAGGGAACTTGCAGAGGATGGTTACTCAGGTGTTGAAGTTAGGGTTACGCCAATGCGCACAGAGATCATCATCAGGGCCACCCGTACCCAAAATGTTCTTGGTAAAACCCTAAAATCACATTATAATTAATGTAATGACATTAGAAAAACAAATTGTTACTTCACATAATAATAATAATGTGTGATTATATGGTTATTGAATCAGGTGAGAAAGGAAGGAGAATAAGGGAGCTGACATCTCTTGTTCAGAAAAGATTCAAGTTTCCTGAAAACAGTGTTGAGCTTTATGCAGAAAGAGTCAACAACAGAGGTCTCTGTGCCATTGCTCAGGCTGAATCTTTGCGTTACAAGCTTCTTGGAGGCCTTGCTGTTCGCAGGTTTTTTTTTTATTCTTTAACATATTTTTTTGTCATTCTAATTCAGCCAATTCCAATCTTTGTGTAATTGATGATAAAACTGTTTGTTATAGGGCTTGCTATGGTGTTCTAAGATTTGTAATGGAGAATGGAGCAAAAGGGTGTGAAGTGATTGTCAGTGGAAAGCTAAGGGCTCAACGTGCCAAATCCATGAAGTTCAAGGACGGGTACATGGTTTCATCCGGTCAACCGGTCAAGGAGTATATCGACTCTGCTGTCAGACACGTGCTTCTTAGACAGGTAAGTAAATGTTGTTTATACTTGTTTTCAAACATATATATATATATATATATATATATATATATATATATATATATATATATATATATATATATATATTAAAATGAGATGCACATGAAAAGTTTCTATAAATAATAAATTGTGTGTGTGTTGTTGTATGTGATGTGTACAGGGTGTTCTTGGGATTAAGGTAAAGATCATGCTTGACTGGGATCCTACAGGGAAGCTTGGGCCAAAAACTCCATTACCTGATAATGTTATAATTCATATGCCAAAAGATGATGTAATTGTTCATCCACCAAAAGAGGTTGAGGAATACAGGCCACCACTTGTCGTTGCTGATGAGCCATTGCCCATGCCCATCCCTGTACCTGTCTAAAACCAAGTCTTTAACATGATTAGAAATCTATTTGATTCCAAGACTTTTAAGTTATAGAAGATAATTTTGTTTTTGTCTTTTGAGTTTTGCTTTGATGAAAGACCCTTTTTTGCACTTATGTTCCCTTGATGTAAGTTTATTTCTACAAATTTCTCAAGTTCAATTTTCTTAATTTGGATTGTTATATTAGTATATTCTAATGTAGGCTGGTTTTTGTATGATTTTGTATGACTTTCGTGCCATGTTTGAGGCTTATATTTAGTTCATCTTACTGAGTACAAAAAAAATGGTAAAAAAATGTATGTTTCAATCTGTAATTTTGATATTAAGGATATATGGTGTACAGGAAAAGGTAATAATGACATTTTAATCTGTAGTATGGTCTTTTTAGGAAATATAACTATAACAAAGAGTGATTGATCTTGTGCTTAAGACAAGAGTAGTTACCCATACATGAACTTAACCAGTTTCCTCTTTTCCAAATTAAGAGTGTTACTTTGGAAGACGATTCATTCATTTATCAGCTTCAAAACTATCCTGGATTTTTATTTTATTTTTCAAAATACAAGATTAAATGTTGCTCAAACAGCTAACTATCATGATTGTCATTAAAGATGAAGAAGGAGATCAAACCAATTACCAACTTTGTCTGAAACTTAAAAGGGAAATTATTTTTCAGCAAAACGTATCATGAGAATTGACAAACACATCAACGATGAAGTTAACATATGTGTCAGGGTCTGAATTCAAACCCTCGACCTAATGATATGATATCTAATATTGCAAAAGGCAAAAAGCTTAAATAGCAACGTTGCTAGTAAAAACTGACATCCATGTGTATTAATTATATCCTCTCATTACCATCATAGATATTGCAAATACAATGTTGTTGACTAGTGTAATAGTAATTGGTATTAGATATGCAAATACAATATTGTTGACTAGTATAGCAGTAATTGGAAATGATCCTCTAAATACAATGTTGTTGACTATTGTAGTAGTAATTGGTACCGGATATTGCAAATACAATGTTGTTGACTAGTATAGTAATAATTATGTATGTCTTTATGTGGTTTTCATCCATTTTTCTCCTTCAATTACCAAGTCTTTGTGTTCTCTTGTAAATACCATTTGAGGTATTTCGTGTGTTATCTCTAGAGAACACACAAATCTTTCAACTTCCTACAAGATTAGGATATGTTAGCCATGTATCATAATCAGATGAAAACATTATGTAGGTTGAATAAAATTCAAACTTGGATTCATAAAGATTCATACCTTAAACCATTGTAGTTCACGTTGTATTTGTAAAGCTACCATGATATAAGATTCAATTTGTTGATAATTGGCAATTGTTGAATCAAATGCAATAGGTTATTTCCAAAAGAGTCTTTGATTGTTCTATAAGTACTCTTTTGACCAACAATTTGATATAGTAGGTTGTAAACATCATATTGAATAATGTTGTGACCATCTTCATTGGCACTCCAAATTGCATTTGGAAAGAAAGCCACATTGTTTGCATTTTGGCTAGTGGCTTCAATAATCGGATCCCTTAATGGCCCCCCTGCAAGATAACATAGACCCAAATAAGCATTCTCAAACAAAAGAAATATACCTCCTTTTCTCTGCTATTTTTGGTTCATCGAGTAAAGCATAATAATCACATAAATTCGTACATCGGTACAATTACAAACAATAAATTAAAAGTTACTAAGACATAAATACATAATCTTTATGAGTTGCATTTACAATATACGTTGTTTTGAATGTTCTTTGTGTGAATAAAAGTAGGTAATTTTGGCAGTTTATGAAATAAAAAGGAAGAAAATTTACCTGTACGTTCAGAGAGAGAACCAAGAATCCAAACTTTGACAAGAGCATCTGATCTTTTCACTGTAAATCTGGTTTGAGGGGTTACTGGTTTTCCATTGATTTGGTGACTATCTAGGAGGCATACTAGCATCTGTATTTTCCACAGGCCATAGTTGTCCCTACCACTAAGCTTCGAGTTGAAGGTAATAAAATTTAGGGCACAAATAGGTGATGGATTTGGGTATTTTTCCCCAACTGAGCTTTCCATCTTTGTATTTTTTTTTTCTGTACATCGTTCTTCCATTTTGTGACGTATTTAAAGCTAAAAAGTTAGGAAATTTAATTGTGGTGCTGACAAAAGCCACGTTCATCAAGATGCCTATTTTTTTTGGTTCTTTCATGAGTCACTATCCATGATAGGTGGCACATCGCATTCTGTATACTTTATTTATTATTAATTATTAATATTAATATTAATGTTAAGATTAGATTAGATTAGATTTGGTGGTAGTCGGTGGATGATAGACCATCGACCTCTAAAGCATAAAAATAAAGGTTAAAGAACGTATTTTGTATTCAACTAATGAATGGTAAATCTTTATTAATTAATATTATATTGGATTTGATAATATTCGGTGGATGATAAGCCCATCGACCTTCAAAGCATAAAAATAAAGGTTAAAGAACGTATTTTATATTCAGTTGGTGAATCGTAAATCTTTATCTTTATTAATTAATATTATATTGGATTTGGTGGTAATCGGTGGATGATAGACCATCGACCTTCAAAACATAAAAATAAATGTTAAAAGAGCGTATTTTTATATTGGTAAATCATTATTGTTATAATCTTTATTTATATTTTAATAATATAATAATAATTACCATGATTTTATTATTATAATATTAAAATATGATTTTGTGGAAATGTTTTAGTATGTGATTAAAGTTGAAAAAAAAAATTAATGTATATCTTACACAATGATATAAGATAGAGGTTGGAGTTGGTTTTAGTATGTATGTGTTGTCAAAAAAAACCCTCTATTATTTAAAGTGTTTATTAGTTATGATCGTCTCAGTATCATTATTACCAGTTTAATGGTTTTAACAAAATATAATATATGACGTATTACTTAAATTACGAAAGAAGTTACAAAAAGATTATAATTCAGCCATGCAAGTTCAAATCATGTTAATTAAGTTATCCAACTTTCAATTTTGTTCTCATTTCCTCTTCATGACCTTCTACCCGGTTTTTCTTATTACCTCAGACTATTGAGGTGGATTACCATCGTTTCAAATAAGTCGAATATATCAGATTTTAAGGTTTTTAACATTATATTATAACAAAATAACAAAAATTGATAGCACTAGCTGTAAAAATAAGTAAACTTACACCAATGAAACAAGGAAAAACTCATCAAAAGACACCAAATCAAAACTTTATCATCCATAACTTTGGAAGTCTAAGAATTCTAATCATGTTTTAGACAGGTACAGGGATGGGCATGGGCAATGGCTCATCAGCAACGACAAGTGGTGGCCTGTATTCCTCAACCTCTTTTGGTGGATGAACAATTACATCATCTTTTGGCATATGAATTATAACATTATCAGGTAATGGAGTTTTTGGCCCAAGCTTCCCTGTAGGATCCCAGTCAAGCATGATCTTTACCTTAATCCCAAGAACACCCTGTACACATCACATACAACAACACACACACAATTTATTATTTATAGAAACTTTTCATGTGCATCTCATTTAATATATACATGTTTGAAAAGAAATATAAGCATCATTTAATTACCTGTCTAAGAAGCACGTGTCTGACAGCAGAGTCGATATACTCCTTGACCGGTTGACCGGATGAAACCATGTACCCGTCCTTGAACTTCATGGATTTGGCACGTTGAGCCCTTAGCTTTCCACTGACAATCACTTCACACCCTTTTGCTCCATTCTCCATTACAAATCTTAGAACACCATAGCAAGCCCTATAACAAACAGTTTTATCATCAATTACACAAAGATTGGAATTGGCTGAATTAGAATGACAAAAAAATATGTTAAAGAATAAAAAAAAAACCTGCGAACAGCAAGGCCTCCAAGAAGCTTGTAACGCAAAGATTCAGCCTGAGCAATGGCACAGAGACCTCTGTTGTTGACTCTTTCTGCATAAAGCTCAACACTGTTTTCAGGAAACTTGAATCTTTTCTGAACAAGAGATGTCAGCTCCCTTATTCTCCTTCCTTTCTCACCTGATTCAATAACCATATAATCACACATTATTATTATTATGTGAAGTAACAATTTGTTTTTCTAATGTCATTACATTAATTATAATGTGATTTTAGGGTTTTACCAAGAACATTTTGGGTACGGGTGGCCCTGATGATGATCTCTGTGCGCATTGGTGTAACCCTAACTTCTACACCTGAGTAACCATCCTCTGCAAGTTCCCTTGTAAGGACCTCATTCAGCTCAGCAAAGAACACACCATCTGCTACAAACTGATGCCCAAAAACAATTTAGATTACAATCCATAAGAAAAAATAAGGTTGACATCAACTTGTGATAGTGATTGATGAATGATGATGAGACTAACCTTTCGTTTTTTGCTCATTTGAGTTGCCATCTTTCTTAGTAGCTAATAAGGAATGAAAAGTCCTGACAGTGAAATTTGGTAACATCAAAGTCTTAGCAATAATGGAAACTTGTTATCAATAGCGGCGTTACAAAATTTTGATTCGTTTCTAACATATTGTTAATCAAGCAAACAGCTAGACAGTAACTCGATATCTGTTATGTTATCAAATTTCCAATGTCGATCGAGTTTCAAATACACGTTGTATTATATAATTAGCATCCAAGTGTGTGCTGTTCAGGGATTGCAAACATGTTCGGATGATTGGAAAATATCATCATCTAGAAGGTATCATAAGAGAACCATATCATTAACGTTTTCACCAGCAAGAGAAATTATCAAGAAGTCTGAAAAAGAACAGGTTGAACCTCCATAATTTATCAACATACAAAAATCAAAAGAAAACCTAAGAAATAACGACGCTTGTCTGTCATACAGTAGATCAAAAAGGAAGCAGATAAAAAGCAGTTTTACCATCACAACAACACAGATTCATCAAAAAAAAAGTAGAGAAAATAACACACAATGCTAAATAATCAGCAGAGTATAGAATAAATCAAGGAAAATTTTGAATGATGGAATGGAATTTGCAGCACTAACCTCAAACGAATAAACCTGAAGATGTTGAAGGAAGACTCGGCGCTGAAGAAGAATTGGTAGGGTATATTGTTGTATTCACAAATCCACAAATCACGACCAGAGCGTGAAAGCCCAAACTGGAATGAAGTGGATAACTTTGAGCCCAATTTCGTGTCCATAACTCCGTATGTGGACTTGTGACTGTGTTTTTAACTTTTTATCAAAAGTTATCTTCTAGAAAAGAAAAAAAAATGCAAATATCTTGCACCAAGTTTTAAATGTATAAAATTTATTTTTTTTCAATGCTAAATTTTTATATTTAATATATATTAATTTTTAAATGTTCATTAGATTTTATCATTTTCATACAAAAATGACTAATATAGTATCATATTATAAATCTATAATACAAGTCCTGGAAATAAAGATTTTGCTTGGAATCATATAACATTTTCATATATATATATATATATATATATATATATATATATATATATATATATATATATATATATATATATATATATATATATATATATATATATATATATATATAATTCTAACAGTTTTCATTATTCATAACTTTAAAGTTAAATTATTGGTATTTTATAAATTGCGATTTTTGTTTCTTATTATATTTTAAAGTAGCATTTTTGGTCCATTGCATAATTTTTTTATAGTTTTCGATTTTATTAATTACAAAGAAGTTAACCGCCGCAATGCGGAAGGTGAGTCAAATACTAGTTTATATTTATTTAAGGTTTATTTTTCCGGCGGAAGAAATTTGGATTTAATAATGGATCCTTCTTTTTATGGTGGACCATTTTTGACTCGACACATTTAGGTATTATAGATATACAACTATAACCTATGGCTGCACAAAAGACTTGGTGTCGTTGGGTTTTTTAGGCCCAGGTTTGGCTTTGTCCGAGCTCTATTTTCCAAGTTTGGACCGGTCTTATCCACTATATCTATGGACTTTTTCTTAAGTGTTCGGAGTGAGCATTTGTTGAGCTTTATCTAGATGTTTTCTCTCCTGGTAATGGCGTTAGCCATTACCTGGGGCTTTTTTATTGGATTGAGTAAGATCTAACCATCCAAAAAAAGTGACTGTTAGAAGTTGCTTTTGGACTCTCAACTATCGAAAAAAAAAGATTATTAGCAAAGTCACTCGGACACCAAAAAAACTTGGGAGCACTTTGATCAGTAGAAAAAGATGATAGCAAACATCACACACCATGTCAAACAGTCAAAATGTGGGAAATCAATAGCGTTAGGTGGTAATCCATAGCAAACATCACACACCATGTCAAACAGTCAAAATGTGGGAAATCAATAGCGTTAGGTGGTAATCCATCCCTTCATGCTTCAATGACCTTGGAACGCTAATGTATCCATTTCATTAGATTAAATATAAATGTAATGTAAATGTATTTAATTTGTTTTTAAATGTTAAAGACCTTTATGAAGCTATATTCATACCATTATTTAAATGTTAATCTTAAAACTTTTTTAACCAACCAAGGAACATTTTGCTAAGCATGAAAAGATTAACAACCATAGAAAAAAAAGTGATACAACTTTTGAAGACTTTGATTCCTCTTGGGAGGTTGGAAGTTGATAAAGATGACATACTCAAAATAGAGCTTCTCTAGAAGTATCCACCAAACAAGGATAACCCACTTCAATATGCTAGTACTCACTTGTATTAAGTTATTCTTAAGCCATTAAGACTTATACCAAATAAGCCTTAAGGAAAAGCAACTTATGTACCTTCAAATCTAGCACCAAATTGCAAGAAAGAAGAGAGGGAAAGAAACTCCATAATCTTGAAAAATGACAACCCTTTTAGAGATGATTTGAGAGAAAAAGGACCAACCTTTTCTACCAGTCAAACACTATATTATATATATATATATATATATATATATATATATATATATATATATATATATATATATATATATATATATATATATATAAAGTCAAGCCTAAAACTAAAGGGGGGTAAACTTCCCATGGGGTCACCCATCCATGAATTGCTATCGTATGGGCACGTTTAATTGCAGAGTTCTTATGGAATCTGCTGTCATCACGTCTTTAAAACACATTGTAACAAGGAAGGTATCCACACCCTTTATAAGGAAATGTTTCACTCTCCTTCCAAGCTTATGTGGGATCAGTCAGGTGCAACCCACCTTCACCCTTCATTATAGGGTTCGTCGTCCCCGTCGAACACATCGATTCGGTGCCCTAGCTCTGATACCATTTAAGTATAAGGTAAGTTTAAATGTCTAGCTCTCAATACATAAGTGGAACAAATCCCATCTTGACTACATAACTCTCAATAATTCTCCTTTGGCTATAAAAACAGTGTCAACCTTGTACCAAATTACACCTCTTTTGTGCATCAAATAGAATCTTTCACTTCATTCTTATATTTCTGTCAATCATCTCTCATAAATTCTTATTATTCTTAATTACTTTACTTTCTTCATACTTTGTTTTATTTAATCTTCTTGAATACTTTATTGAGTTATTTACTTCAATTCTTGATTGGTTTGACCAGACTTAATTGGATCTTAATTACTAACAACCATCAATATTAAAGGTTAATTCAAGGTTTGTGTTTGCAAACCTTGTATACACATTTAATAGAGTTTAAGTACTCACAATTGGTATCAGAACCTAAGTGGTTGTCCTTTGAATCCATAAGATCAAATTATAGTTGATTTAAGATTACCTTGGTATCTTAATCATTTTTGTGTGCGGGATAAAAGTTCTTCTGTATACCACTTCAACTCTAATATCTTAATATCAATGGTTGCTTCTAATCCATCTCAGCAAGTGTATTTAATGCAAATCACAAATAGCGTGGGTTGCCCACCGCATGCCCCACTGCTAGTTGTTGAAGAGTATGATCATTGGAAAGTTAGAATGGAGAAATTTTTTGTTGGAAAAGAAAATGGTGAAGAGATAGAGGTCAGTGAAAAGGGTTCTCATTTTACTGTAAGACAAGTTATTAGTGATGCTATTTCCATTATCATGGGTCAAGAAGAAACACGACATGCACCTCTCACTGCGAACGTCAAGCTTAAAGCAGATCAGATCTCTTTCTCTGAAATGGTGTTTGGTGGTCCACCATCTCTTTTTGAGCAAATTAAGTTGTGCAAGTCTGTGAAAGAGATATGAGACACACTTCAAGATTTATTTAAGGTTTCAGATAATATGAAGGACAAGAGATTGACATTTGTGGTGAATGACTTCGACACTTTCGCTACCACTCCATGTGAATCGGTCGCATATGCATCAAATCGGTATAGAATCATTGTGAACAACATGACTGCTCAGGTGAATTGGTTGTATCTGCATCAAAGCACTCCGCTTGAGTATAACCTGAAGTTCATCAACAGTATAGGAAAAGGATGGACAAAGAGTCTTACTGCTAACAGTTGTGATAAAGTTCTTGACAAGGCCCAACTTAAACATCCAAAGCTTACAAGAGATCAAGTGGAGTACACCATTATCTAAATGAGAACTAGAGCACTTCGTATCAAACTCACAACAAAACTACCAACTGACTCCAATTGATGAAGAACTTCATCGCAACAACTCTCCTCCTGCAAATGAAACTAATATCACCTTTTAAAGATAACAACGCCTCTGTTGCTGTTCTTCGCACTCAAACCGCGTTTCCCTCCCTGGTTCCTTCCACATCCAAATTCCTACATGACTTCGGATTGACGTCTTCCTTGGGAGATATGAATATTAAAGATCAGGTTGGTGATGAAGACAATCAAGCTTAAGGTGTTGATTATTTTCAAAATTTTGAATATGTTAATGTCAATAGAAATTATGACAACTCTTCCACAGATGAAAACGTTGTTGATCTGTTCACACTCTTGGAACTCTGTGACAATGTTGAAAAAGTCGATTCCAAAGTCGATGTTGTCTCTTCCAAAGTCGCATTGCTTGACTCTAAGCTCGATTGGTGATCAAATCTCTTTCTGAAATCAAAGTTTTTGCTCCCTTGGAAATCGATCGAGCCAATCAATTAGATCATCTCATTTCTCTTCGATTGAGTCGTACCTTGGAAGAAGTTGAAGAACGTTACAAAGATAATCTTGATCATCACATCTCCACCATCGATACGATGCTCAAAATTCATGATCATGATTTCTGCTACAAACAAACTCAGCAAGCAGACTCATGTTCGTCATGAAAAAAAATTCAAAGATTAGAGAAAGAAATCAAATAGAAGGATGGTTTCAACATGATCGTACAAGAAGTTCTCATCAAATTCATTCGTTCTGGTCAACATTTTTTAAACACTCTCAATCACAAATTCGATACAATTCTCTTGGTCATGGAAGAAACTCTTAACAACCTCAAATCCCAAGCTCCAATAGCTGATGCATGATTCGATCTAGCAAATCAATATGAGCTTCCAACGGGTGTTTGAAAATCTTGAGGATCGTAAGACCAACTTATTGCTTGCACCAGAAGCAAGGCCTTCTCATGCAAGAGGGGGAGAATTATGGAAACCTATCTCGAAATTCATACTCAGAGATGAAACATCTGATAATGATGACATTGAATTTGTCAAAGAAGTTGCAGCTGAAGATGTGTTTGTTGATGATGATGATGATGATGCTGATAATGAAAGTATAGAAGAAATTGATAAAAATAATCAAGTGGTTAATGCGATTCTTAGACATCAAGCAATCAATGAACAACTCCTCTCGGAAGATAAAACGAAAAAAATGGTCCTCTTTATGTTGGTCATCAAACCTTGTTGATTTGTTCAATCGAAGCAGAGAAAAGGCTGAACTATAGGTGAAGATAGCTAATGATGCACTCCTAGCTTCTCAGCCAATTCCTCCTATTCCTACTCCGAAAATTACACATGTTGATGATGGTCCTCCAACCACAAACCAAACAACCTACATGTGGAGCCTTTGATATCTCCTCCTATGGAATTATTCATCACTCCAATCGGTCAACAAGTTTGCTGAGCTTTGGCTCTTCCAAAAAAAAAAAAAAAAAAAACAAGTCATCTCATCTACCATCACTCTAAATCCTCCTGCTAAAGACAAAGGCAAAGGAATCTCCTTGAATTAAAAGAATCGAAGTAAGATTGCTAAGGACAATTAGGGGGGATTGTTAATACATGAAAGTGCCCCTTAGACAATCTGAGATGTGAAGCCATTCCAAGATGGTCACGAGTCCGAGATGAAGTGTTTAGAAGTGAAGACTCCGAGACGAAGAAGTGATTCCGAGATCACTCCTCAACCGAAATGAAGAGTCATAGATCATTCCTCATTTCGAGATAGAATATTGTTTCAAGTTGAAGTGAAGATTCAAAGATAAAGACTCCGAGATGACTAGTTCCAAGATGCGTTAGATTCGGAACTTAGTCAACTTTCCCTGACATGAAGAACGTTCTTTTGTTGTATTCCATTTTTAGTATATCGTCGATTCAGAGGAAATCTACTTTATCAGGATTTTGTTACTGTTGCAAGCACTCTCTATTCGATGTATTTGTCTTCTTCTGCCTCCCTTAGCTATAAAAGGAGTGTCAACATTGTACCAAATCACACCTCTTTTGTGCATTAAATAGAATCCTTCACTTCACTTTCATATTTCTGTCAATTATCTCTCATAAATTCTTCTTGTTCTTAATTACTATACTTTGTTAATACTTTGCTTTATTTAATCTTCTTGAATACTTTGTTGAGTTATTTACTTCAAGTCTTGACTGGATCTTAATTACCGGCAACCATCGATATTAAAGGTTAATTCCAGGTTTGTGTTTGCAAACCTTATCTGTGCATTTAATAGAGTTTAAGTACTCGCCGATTAGTGTTCTTTTGTGATTTAGAGTCTCTTAGCTTGATTAAGTATACCCTTAAATTCACAAAAGATTTCTAGGTTACCCTTGAATGGAATGATTCAACTAGTTTTTCAATGAACTCTTTTATTCACTCATGTTGACAACCTTTGTTTCAACCATTGACCCATTAACCAAGTTTTCCACCCCACCCGTTTTTATCACCTTTACCTCTTAGTATATGTGTCTTTTAACATTAGTTTAAATCCTTGTTCAAAATAGATTGCAATTTTGGAGACCCACATTCAAGAGAACCGAACTAAGGCCACTAACTATATATTTTTTTTGTTCAAGAAAAAGCTCGTAAGTTTGGTCATATTAATGAAAAAGTCATCCCAAATTTTTTATTTACAATTAAGCACAAAAAGCTGGTAAACGTTTGGAAAATGACTCTGGTACCCGCTTAATAGCTTAACGATTATGTTTACTAGTTTTTTGGGCTTAATCATAAATAAAAAATCAAAGATGGTTTTTCCGTTAATGAGGCCAAACTTAACGATTATGTTTACTAGTTTTTTGGGCTTAATCATAAATAAAAAATCAAAGATGGTTTTTCCGTTAATGAGGCCAAACTTTAGGAACTTTTCAAAAGATTTCAATATATATATTTTGAAAAATCCTTAAAGTTTGTTTACTTACAACCTTTTCTCTAAATTATAGAGGCAATTTTTGTAATTTTTCTCTAAATTATAGAGGCAATTTTTGTAATTTATTTTCCAGATAAGAACCAAACTTGCTAATGTATAAAGTCTTAAACACGTGGTTCATTTTTATAAACAAATTCTGCATAAGGACATTTTCTATAAATTACAAAAACAGTTTTTGTGGCCAAAGTCTCAAACCTAAAAGTATACTATTCATTCCTCAATTAAAACTAATATATATAATAATTAGTGATGCAAATCTAGCAAAGCAGCCTTATTTCAAGTGTCAAAATACCTTTTACATAAGTATTTGCACCCGCAGTTTACACAATGTACCAAGAACAAGTTCATATCCACCTTTTTTAGTGGAAAACATCTTGTAATTTTTGTCACATTGACATTGACATTGTTCGATCTCAGTGAGATGCAAATGCAGCAGTAATACAACATGTTCTGTCCAAAAACAACAAAGACCTTACTCGTCTATGCCTACCCACATAGTCAAGAAATTATGTTATCAAAAGATATTTCCTTCCACATGACAAAAGTCTTCAAATGTGTCCCAATGATATCCTAACTTGGTTGGGGTTTCAAAGAATGACAACTACTTGATTGTTTGACTTTGATTTAAGCAGATGATGATGATGATGATGATGATGATATACTACTATAAACCATGTACATAAACTATTTCTATACCAATCATGCTTCAATCATATCCTATTCCTAGGTGGTGCTAACATTCCCAAGTTCATAACGACTCATGTCCTCAGAGTAAAGGATGCCATTTGGGGAGACAAGTCGTAGGAGAGCAATAGTGAATCGAGACTGTAAATCACAATGCATAAACAGAACATTATTTTTAAACAATTATGAAATTATATGTAGTTGTAAGTTAAAGTTTACCCATTGGAACAATGCTAATGTCCACCAGCATCCAGGCAAACCATATCCTGAATTGCTTAAAAACTGATACCAACAAAAAAGTAATAATTAAATAAATAATCAACATTTTTACTCAACTTCAAAACATCCAAACATTCCTTACCATGAGAAGAAGAGCACCCAGACAAAATATCGTGCTCATTGAAAAACTAATAAATCTCAAATCGCGTCCAGCCTGCATAACAAATATAAACAACACTAAATTTAACACATATTTTTTGTTGCTTTAAAATTCAGTAAACAAAAATAAAAAATTCAGGAGTTCAACTTTCAACTTATAAATAAGCATACCAACAATGTTCCTTCAAGGCTATGAGTACTTGTTGTCACAGACAAAGCAATGAAGTATGGAAGTAGAACTTTGTGCATCTGCATTCATTTCAAACAAGACAAACATTAAACTAAATAAAAAAAAAAAAAACAGATAAAGCAACATTTGACTTATCTTGTAATTTAATAAAATCTTTAATAAAACACAAGAAAACGAAAAAATGACCTCCTTTATGACATGAGGATCAGGTGAAAAAATCTGGGGGAATAACCAGGGAACAATTGTTCCAGCAGCACCTAATATTAATCCACATGATGCACCAATTATCACCAGTGACTTCAACAGCATTCGTGCCTGGGGCAAGGGCAAAATCGTAATATTACATCACCATTTGTAAAAAGCATAACAAACAAATCAAGTTAAAATGAGTAAAATATCATTAACCTTTGAGAGACTTCTTTTAGCGCCATAAATAAGCTCTGGCATAAACGATTGTGCAGTTTGTGAAAGAGGCTCACCCCCTACTGCAAACATGCAGTAAACTTGGACAAGGACCTAAAAGTAATTTGTCAGAATTGGACCTTACCAGAGTCAAAGTCAAAGTCAAAGTCAAACCAACCTGATGTGCAGCAACAGTTTGTGTTCCCATTGATGTAGCAAAGTAGACAAGTAGAGAATAAAATGCGACCTTTGACATCATCATTATAAAAACAGGAGCAGCAAGTTTGAATATTTGTAGAAGTTCAGTAGGTGAAGGGACAGCAATGGCATACCCATTATACCCTTTGTCTTTCAGAGCTTCAATCATCATAAATCCGGCAACAACCTGCAATATGTGTAAAGTAAAGTAAAGTGTGACACAACTAAAATAAACGTATAAAAATGGATGCATGTTGTTATATTTTTCATATATATATACCTGTGAGACCATTGTTGCCCATGCTGCTCCAGCAATACCATAGCCTAAGTATAAGCAGAGGATTACATCACCAACACCATTGATGACACTTGCAACTGCTAGAGCTTTTAAAGGTCCCCATGAATCTTTCATGCCAAGACTGATTAAGAAAAAAGGAGAACATGTTAGTTAACATGAGATGGTGTGCACTAGATTCTACCAGAAAAATCAACAATTAGTGGAACAAATAAAGATTATATGATCACCTTGCACTCTGAGCAACCCACCCAACAAGAACTGCAGGCCATGCTAAGCCTCGAATCTACTACCATAAAATAAAATAGAATGAACCGATTAGACAAAAATACAAGTATTGAATTGGTTTGTAGAATTTGATGAATAATAGTTGTGCAAAAGGGTTTGTAGAATCTAAAGAACCTGTACGTATGTGTTTGCTGCTGATAACATATGTGCATTCTTGGCTCCAGAAAAAGCTGAAAATGTTGCATTATGAATTTAATCAATTATTGATATGGTTTCATTGTGCTTCAAAGATCAAGAACCTTGTTGTGGCTTGTACTAGTATATATAGAACAAAATCAGGGAACAAGTTTTTATTACCACTAAGTGCCCATTCTCCACGGAACCTTGTAAAGAAAAGCATCATTATACCACATGTCAATCCAACAAAAAGCAAAGTTGATATCTGATGCTGCACTTCCGATTTATCCTGCATAACTTCACTAGTTAGATAAGTCAAGAGAAAAAGATAAGAGGTAGATGTTGCAGAAACATGAAATTAAGGATGAGGGGGGAATTATAGAGTTTGGAGAATATCAATGAATGTTCAATTTAAAGATATGAAAGAAACCTGTTTAGCAAGTGAAGTGGCCACCATATTTGAGGTGGCTACAGAAAGAAACATGAATCCGTAACTCATATAATCACAGAGCACTGTACCTGGCCCTGTGGAAATCAAATTAAGACTAATCAGCTCCAAATATCTACCACAATGTCCTTAAAGTCTAGATGTTCGCTTGCAGATCATGAAACAATGTCCCCAAACTATCTTTAACTTTCACACCAAGACTAGAAATAATACAATGATTCGCCACTGTCATTACACATTATCTACAGCGATATGTATAACATTTCCCATTACACTTGGAAAATGATAGCCAACAAGCAGTGAGTTCAATCCCCATATTTTTAAACTCGAGAACAGAGCGTAAGAAAAACGAAGAAATTAATGTACCTAAAGCAGCGAGTTCAACGGAACTCGACTGACCGATCACAGCAGTATCAATCAGACTCATCAACGGTCCACACAACCACAGCCCTGCAGCTGGCCCCGAAAACTTGAGAATCTCCACCAATTGATCCCAAATACTCTCATTCACCGCCAAATCCTTCTCTATCACCGACGTCTTACTCGAAATTTCTTCTTCGTCTTCTCCACTATCACCAAAAGACGAAACCGCGGCAAAACTCCGGCCGTTCCTATACCCTGACTCCTCTCCTTCATCTGAAACGCGTCGGCTAACGTTAACATAAGTAAGAAACCGGTTCGCGTACCGAGTTTTTCCAAATAATGGATAATGAGACGATCTAAGACCCAACTGAATGCGCGAGCTGTAGCGGCATTGCGTAGGTGACAAAAATGTCGGTAATGGGTTGAATTTAGGGTTTATTGGGATTGTTTTGAGGTATTCGTTGTGCCGAATTAGGGTTTTGGGATCCATGAATCGGGTATTGATCTGGTTTGCTCTGGACGAAATGAAGAACTGAGAAGAAGATGAATTGGTGGAGAAGGAGTTGTACGACATGGACGTAGTGGTGAAATATCTGGACGTGATTTCAGCACGTTGATGTTTTTGTTTTCTCCCGGTAAGAATGTTCAGACTCAAAAAAACCAATTCAAACTCGTTTTTTCTTCTTTCCCAATCAAACTTTCCCAAAAAAAATCCCACAGCATGTTTTTAATACTTTTATTATCGTTTTAATATATTGTGTTAACCTCATGTGTTATTTATTATATAATATTTACAGAAGAGCATAGTGTTTTTTTTTGTCAAAACCAAACCACAAACCCTAAATACGATTTTCTTAATTATAAAACTGAACAGTACGTCTTTTTAGCATCTTGATGCGGTTTGGTTTCAACCCCTTACGGTTCGGTTTTTAACCATATGGTTTTGGTGCACTTCCAAGTTAAAACCTTGGATGCTATCGAAGAAAAAGTTGAGAAATCATTAATACAGAAAATGAAATTAATGGTCGTTTCTTGCAATAGACGATGTGGAACTCCTCGTAGAAGTTAAATGAAAATGACTTTGTCTAGTTATATATAAGATGATTTGTGCTGAAATTATGCGGATTCATATAATACGTGTATATTAAATATATTTATAACAAAAATTATACAAATCGTAGGTTTTGATTTTTTTGTGGCTTTTACAAAACTAAAAACCACACCACACCAAAAACTTTAGGTTTTTGCAATACTAGAAACCGCATCGTTGGTTTTTGTTTCGATTTCGGTTTATATGGTTTTTTCGGTTTTGTTCACCCTAATAATATTGATACTTTAGTATTTATTAAATATATCAAAAAAATTAAAATTACTTTTTAGAATATTATCAACCTAAATAAAATCAGGTAAAAATCAAATATTATACAAATAAAAATAAATACTACCAAGATAATTATTAAAGGTGGTAGAAAAGAATCCTCCAAACTCATTTATTTAATTGGATGTCATATTATTTTTTATTTTTTATATTACTTATTCCCAACTTACAACAAATAAAGATAATACATTATATAACCCACTTATCCAGTTACCAAATCATTGTTTTTAATTTAATTTATTCAAAAAAACTCAAAATAAAATAAAACATAATTTTTTTTAAATTTTAAAATAAGCTTGTACTAACTGTAAACCAAAAAAAAAATATTAAACAATATTAAAAGTAACATTTAACTAAAAGAAAAACAAACTACAATAACATAAATTAAAACCGCACTATAATAAACAAAAATTAAATTTTATAATGACAAACGAAATAACTAAAAAAACATACTACAAACGGCATACGAAAACTAAAAGAAATATTTATATTCTAAAAAAAGAAGAATATTTTTAAAATATTTCACGCCACCTCATAACGAAAATCTTTCATATTATGGTGTATGGGGTACTCATTTTGTGTTGCGTTTAAAATTTCTTTGTCGGTAACACCGGGTTCGTCAATATTTTTCTTTTGGGTGAAAATAACATTAAACTCTTTCATTTTTTCCTGCATATCTTTCCATTTTGAAGCAAATTGATATGTTGAACGATCTGAACCTTAAGCTCCCGTTTAAAATAATTTAGAGTTAATCGCCATAAATATAACGATCTATGTTGACTTACGTGACTATTTTCGAAAATGTCAGTGTATGCTCGAGTCAACGTGATTTCAGCACGTTGATGTTTTTGTTTTCTCCCGGTAAGAATGTTCAGACTCAAAAAAACCAATTCAAACTCGTTTTTTCTTCTTTCCCAATCAAACTTTCCCAAAAAAAATCCCACAGCATGTTTTTAATACTTTTATTATCGTTTTAATATATTGTGTTAACCTCATGTGTTATTTATTATATAATATTTACAGAAGAGCATAGTGTTTTTTTTGTCAAAACCAAACCACAAACCCTAAATACGATTTTCTTAATTATAAAACTGAACGGTACGACTTTTTAGCATCTTGATGCGGTTTGGTTTCAACCCCTTACGGTTCGGTTTTTAACCATATGGTTTTGGTGCACTTCCAAGTTAAAACCTTGGATGCTATCGAAGAAAAAGTTGAGAAATCATTAATATAGAAAATGAAATTAATGGTCGTTTCTTGCAATAGACGATGTGGAACTCCTCGTAGAAGTTAAATGAAAATGACTTTGTCTAGTTATATATAAGATGATTTGTGCTGAAATTATGCGGATTCATATAATACGTGTATATTAAATATATCTTTAACAAAAATTATACAAATCGTAGGTTTTGATTTTTTTGTGGCTTTTACAAAACTAAAAACCACACCGCACCAAAAACTTTAGGTTTTTGCAATACTAGAAACCGCATCGTTGGTTTTTGTTTCGATTTCGGTTTATATGGTTTTTTCGGTTTTGTTCACCCTAATAATATTGATACTTTAGTATTTATTAAATATATCAAAAAAATTAAAATTACTTTTTAGAATATTATCAACCTAAATAAAATCAGGTAAAAATCAAATATTATACAAATAAAAATAAATACTACCAAGATAATTATTAAAGGTGGTAGAAAAGAATCCTCCAAACTCATTTATTTAATTGGATGTCGTATTATTTTTTATTTTTTATATTACTTGCATTTTTCCCAACTTACAACAAATAAAGATAATACATTATATAACCCACTTATTCAGTTACCAAATCATTGTTTTTAATTTAATTTATTAAAAAAACTCAAAATAAAATAAAACATAATTTTTTTTTTAAATTTTAAAATAAGCATGTACTAACTGTAAACCGAAAAAAAAAATATTAACCAATATTAAAAGTAACATTTAACTAAAAGAAAAACAAACTACAATAACATAAATTAAAACCGCACTATAATAAACAAAAATTAAATTTTATAATGACAAACGAAATAACTAAAAAAACATACTACAAACGGCATACGAAAACTAAAAGAAATATTTATATTCTAAAAAAAGAAGAATATTTTTAAAATATTTCACGCCACCTCATAACGAAAATCTTTCATATTATGGTGTATGGGGTACTCATTTTGTGTTGCGTTTAAAATTTCTTTGTCGGTAACACCGGGTTCGTCAATATTTTTCTTTTGGGTGAAAATAACATTAAACTCTTTCATTTTTTCCTGCATATCTTTCCATTTTGAAGCAAATTGATATGTTGAACGATCTGAACCTTAAGCTCCCGTTTAAAATAATTTAGAGTTAATCGCCATAAATATGACGATCTATGTTGACTTACGTGACTATTTTCGAAAGTGTCAGTGTATGCTCGAGTCAATGTTACTTCTTCGATAAAAAACCATTCTGCAAATATAGTTGGCATAAAAATGACATCCATTTTCAATTTTTGAATTGAAATGTAAAGAAAGTAGAGTAATATGGAATGAAATTGAAAAAATAAAAGTAGAGGAAATATAGAAAATGGAATGGAATTAAAAGAAAGGAATGTGTAATTTTAAAATGGAAAAGAAAGAATTTATAATATAAAATTTAAAAAACCAAAATTTGAAGACATCGGAGGAATCACGAGTTCCTCAACCAACATTTAAGGCCAAAACATAAATCAGCTCCTTAGCGCATTAAGACTCTTAACGGTACCGTCGTCCCATGTATCAGATATTGATGTTGCTTAGTATACCCTTATATAAAAATTAATATTATAACTTTATAAAGTTCAACCATAATTAAAAATGAATGATATCAACTCTTAAATATATTTCTAAATTATAATTACATAATAATTCATTATATATAGCTTTTGGTGATTGCAATATATAAGAGATTGTGATATAAAAAGAGAAAGTTATAAATTTAGTCATTTTCCTTAATTTTGTAAAAAATAGTCAAAAAAACCCAAAATTACAAAATAGACACAAAAATCACAGATGGATTAGAGCCATCTGTGATTTTGGTCATTGATTTGCAAATATACAAGTGCTTAAAAGGTGAGTGTAACGCCTGGTTCCCGGTATGTATTTTAATAAAGAAATATTCATTTTGCAAAGGGACTCGACGAGTTGGAGGCCCCAAACTCGTCGAGTAGGAATGAGACTTTTGGACACGGGACTTGAAGTCTACTCGACGAGTTGAGAAGCCTCAACTCAACGAGTAGGACTACTAGAGTGAAACCCTAATTTTCAGTGTTAGCACCCTATTTAAGCACCTTAACACTTCATTGTGGCCTCCTTCATCGCCTACCCCAGTCTAGCAAACCCTAATTCGTGATCTTAAGCCTTATGAGTGTGTGTGAGTGAAAAAAGAGTGATTCTTTGGTGTTTCCTTGAAGGAGTGGAAGCTAGAAGTGCTTGGTTGAAGGAAGAAGCTTCGGATCTAGAAGTAGAACTTCATTTTCGGCTCATTTGAGGTATAAAGTTAATACATTGGCTTTCTATGGCTTAGATCTCCATTTAGGGTTGTATTTTACCATTTTTGGAACCAATCATGGATGCAAGCATGTTTTGGGGTCAAGACTTCAGATCCAGAGCCTTTGAGGGACTCCGTGGCATAAAGGTGCCAACTTTATGGCCATGGGAGTCCCATGCTGATGGGTTTTGAGCATTCTAACACTCTTATGGTGTACATGCAACTCTAGATGCTTTCGATCTATGTTTTCTCTAACATACATGCAAACTTTCAAAATACCAAAGCATCATCCTAACTAGCATATAATGGAGTAACTATACTACAAAACTCTAGTTAGATGACATACATTTTAGTGTAGTTGAAAACCTTGAAGCTTTAAGAGCCTAGAACCAATAGTGTGAATGCCTCAAATGGAACCACAAATCACCACCAACAAATGGAATACTTGAGATAGAGTATCTTTGCACACAAATTCGGTTATGCTCTTCTAACATACACTAGTGCCGAATTTAGTAGCTAGAGGAGTCCTTATATAGTGTGGCATACTAGGGTTACACCATGTAAAGCCTAATAACCTTCCATATCCCTCATGCTCCATGGGTCACCAAATGGGTTTAGCCCAACATAAATAACTATGGATCATTAGCCCACTTTATAAGAATGAATGATTTACCAAATCAACCCCTTATATTTAATTAGTCTCTTTTGATCACAAAATTAATTCCAAATTAATTCTTGATCAATACTAATTAAATAATATGATTTCATATTAATATATTAGAACTTATACTATATTAATAAATCATAATTATCCTTTTCTCAAAAGTCCATCCTTCAAATTGTCCCGGTGAAGTGCAACCCAAATGGACCATGCTACTCTCGGGTCAAGTACATACCAAATATAGTTATGGACTTAGACACCTTATCCAACAGTCTCCCACTTGGATAAGTCTAATAACTATAGTTGTAAGTATAACTCCAAGATTCGACTAGCAATCATGGCTCTTAAATGCCTTTGTCGAACTTAGACGTACCGTTTTAGATAAGTGATCATAGAATCCTCTGTTCTCAGGATATCAGCCATACAAACACATGGAACACAATCAATCTTATTGTCTAGCAGTTTGTTTCCCGATTACTGATTCGTTTGACATGGAACTTAATCGAACACATCAATTTAGTTATCACCGGGCCCGACACATAAGTCAAAACAAAATCATCGAGGGGCCCAATATATCGTTTTTACTCTTCCAAGGACTAAAAGGAACAAATAGACATTGACAGTATATGCTTGTACTAACTATTCACTGAACCATACACAACAACACGTTTTATAACATCGAGTTACCGATGCGTTTTTGTACTATCAATGTACGACCAACCCATAATCAACAACTCATATATCTAGGTTTGAAGATTTTTATGATATTATCGTCTCACGATCATCCGAGATGAATTCCATGAAGTAATACAAGTGAACGTAGGTTTAATCCAATACTCAGACCTTATGAGCACTCATGAATGTTGCAGCAAACTTTGCTATGTCTAATACCATTCAGACAAATCTACAAACCAAATTCATGACAGACTTGCTTCAATACCTACTTCCAAAGTATGATCGACTATGGATGGTTTGAATAATATAATTATTCTGGAAGTCAAAACATGCAAAATGAAACAATAGTAAATGATTGACACAATGCAGTACCATACTAGTAAATAAAAAGCACATTTTATTTAAGCATCAAATGTCAATTACATTTCAACTACTACAAGTTTCGAAAGCCATCTAATCATTAAAACTAATATCATCCCTCATCCCAATGCGTCTCGCATGCTGTAAATGCTTAACCATACTCAGTCCCTTCGTGAGGGGATATGTCGGGTTCTCATCTGAGGAGTCCTTCTTCTATCTTGTGTCTTATGAAGTGATATTTCCTGTCGATGTGTCTAGACCTGTTATGATCCATTGGTTCCTTGGCCAAGGCAACCACACTATCACTATCACAGAAAATCTCCACAGGCTCCTTTATAGTTGGTACAACTCCAAGGTCTCCGATGAAGTTCTTTAGCCATATCGCCTCCTTCGTCGCTTCGCTTGCAACTATGTACTCTGATTCGCATGTTGAAGCGGATACAGTCTCCTGCTTGGAACTTTTCCAAGTAATTGCTCCTCCATTCAGGGTAAACACCCAGCCCGACTAAGAGCGGAAATTATCTTTGTCGGTTTGAAAGCTAGTGTCACTATACCCTGTCACTCTCAAGTCATCACTCCCACCGAGTGTGTCACACCCCAAAACCAAGAACGGCAGAAACGTTCCGGGGTGGAGGACGTAATGTGAAGTATCATAATAGTGTAAAGTAGTAAACAAGCAACAACATCATCCATTGCATTAAAAGTAAGGTTTTAATACATGTGTGTTCTTTCATTGTAATAAGACATCAAAATATGTAATCAAAATAAAATACGAGTCTTGTCTGTGCTCCGTCTTCTCAAAACCTGGCCATCGTACCTATCTAACTGGTGACCTGAGAATACAAGTTATTTTGAAAGAGAGTATCAACGTAAAGCTGGTGAATTCATAAGTATTAATGTGTCTTTGATTTGTAAAAACTGTAAGGTAATGACTTGGAAACCTTTGGAAAAAAAGACTGTATAAGTGTGAATTGTTTGAAAACAGTGGAAAATGTTTGAATACTCTAGCAAATCCCTATGATTTCTATTAGTATAACGAGTAGCCTTCGACCAAAACTTAAATATTATGTAAGTAGTCTTCTACCAAGACTCGTGTGTTATGTAAGTAGTCTTCTACCAAGACTCGTGTGTTTTGCTAAAACAAAGATGGTTTTCCTTCTTTTTTACTATTACTAACAGTACTTAGTCTAACTCATCGTTTATGTGAATGTATCACAAAATAAGGTAATAGGAAAAATATAACTATGTAAGTGCTATCCTTTTGTATTAGGATTAACACGACATCGCGAATAGCGACATGTATAACCTTTGAACATCCGTAGATTGTTCAATTTTCCTCTGTAGCTACAGCAGGTTTAAGGAAGGGTTAGTCCCGTAAAGGTACACCTAATATAAGTATTAACCGTAGGCATCCGTAGATGGTCATTTACCTCTGTAGCGAACAGTAGGCTAAAGGAATGGTTAGTCCCGTAAAGGTACCCCTAGTATAAGTAATAACCGTAGGCATCCGTAGATGTTCATCTACCACTGTTGCTAACAAGTGGGTTTCGGAATGGTTAGTCTCGTCTAGATATCCTGTTGAACTGGGATAGGCAAGACAATTTACATGGAAGGTACTAATAAATCATCCTAGTGAATCGAGATACAAGGATTCATGTAAGTGTATACAGGTAAATGTATCTATGTAAAGGTATTCATGTAAGGTATTCATGTAAGCGTATTCATGTAAGCGTATTCATGTAAGCGTATTCAAGTAACATGTAATGTATAGTATAAACTCATGAATGAACTGACTCTGGCGTAATTCCTTGAAATAGGAATAATGTTTTGTATCTTCTAACTATCCATATAATAGTTAACTAGAAGGTAATTGGTTTTCCAAGCAGGTTTATACACCCTTGCTACACAAGAGTGTGGGAAACTGAATGAAGGATGAAAACTATAACATCAATACATATATAAGAACATAAGTGTATAGATATAGTTTTGTTCAAGAAGGTAAAAATGGTTTTGTAAGAATCTAAGAGTTTTGAACAATAATTAACAATGTCTTGATGTCATTTTAATAAACATTTCAAACGTAATACTTTTGTTATCAAGGTATTTTTAAGATATAAAACCATTTCATGCATCATATTTTGTCGTATGTGAAATATGCTGAATGAAAACGCAATTATAAATACAAATGATTGATTTAATAACATGTTGTTTTCTACCTGTATTCCCCCCCCCCCCATTAAAGCATTTAAAATCATTTAAAAACATTGATTAAGGGGTATGAACTCACCTGTTGTGAGTGGTTCTAACAGGTATGCGTGTAGGGATGAGAAGTTCCACGAATGAAGTCCCGAGACACAATAAGTCCTAAATGACATATAAGGACACATATTGACATGAATATAGTGTTTATAACATCTATATAAAAGGAAACACCTTCCGGGACTAGGAAACACCTTGACCAAGTGTTGGAATCACATGTGATTCAACATAGGAAGGTATAAAGGCACTCACATGAGTTTACTACCATGAGTTCACGGCCCAAGGGAGTTTACGGCCGTAAACTCATGGCTACTCATGTGGGAATGCAAGTTTGAAGGCTAGGGAAGGATTTAGGGACATTAGCTCTAACCTAGGATGAAAAAGACCACCTTCCTTGGATTTTTTGAGGAGTTCACGGCCCTAATGAGTTTACTACCGTAAACTCATGGCCATTTATGTTTATGAGGGTCCTAAAGGTCATAAGGAAGCATTCTAACTTCAAGCCTAAGCCTTAGGAAGTGTTTGTGGCATCAAAACACCCCTAACTTGAGTTTACGGCCCATGGACCATTTGGTCATGTGTTTGCAGCCGTAAACACTCATTGGTGTTGGTATTTTGATTGTTTTGGGTCCTAGACACATCAAGGTAAAGTGCTATGCTAGTCTCTTGGCTTAATGAAGGCATTTAGGGCATTTTGGCAACTTAAAATGGAGTTCACGGCCCAAGAACATCCTTGGCCGTGAACTCACTTTTAGCCCTCGATTCTTAATGTTTTTGACGTCTAAACAAGCCATGGTTAGTCTCTAGGTTTAGTTTCAAAGTTTAGATGGACATTGGGCACTCTTTGGCCCTAAATTTAGTGTTCAGGGTCCAAGAAGATCTTGGGCCGTGAACACCATTTACTTGGTGTTTTGAGGTTGTTTTCTAGCCTTAAACTCATTAGTGTACAAGTCCAAACTAGTTTCATTGCTTAAGGAAGGGACTAGGCACCATTTGGCCTTTATAAAAGAGTTTACTCCCCAAGTGTTCTTGGGCGGTAAACTCTCAAATCTTGCTGTTTTGTTATGATTTTGATGTTATTAGGCATAATCTAAGCTATATAATACAACTAGATAGAAGTACTCACGATTTGGGATTAAAACCCGAAGATCCGTGAGAGAGAATTCGACTTTCCTCTAGTTGGAAATGTAACTAATGAATAAATATGGTTCAGAATCCTATATATAGTCCTGGGATTTTTGGCAGAAAATATTTTATTCACGAAATGAACTCTAATATCATAGAGTTTTGGAATAACAGTGTTGCACAAAACCCTAGTGCATCCACTCTCCTGATCTCTCCTTAAGTGTAAATCCTGAAATACTCAAACTTATACCCAAAAGTCTGGAAATTCACTGTAACTGTTCTAACTTCTATTGACTTGATATGGTTTGTACAGAATGAAAATTTCGGGTTGTCACAGAGTGCCTAGTCCTTAGTCCTCCACGTGTACTTGAGAATGTTTTTCGCCGCAGTCCAATGTGCCTTGCCAGGATTCCCTTGATATCTGTTGACCATGCTCAAAGCAAAGGCCACATCAAGGCGAGTACAAGTCATAACATACATGATCGAGCCAACAACGGAAGTATATGGCAATCGACTCATCTCAACTATCTCAGCCTCTGTACTCGGACACTGAGCCTTGCTCAGTCTGACATTATGTTGGATCGGTAAGTCACAGTTCTTGGAATTATGCATGTTGAACCTCTTCAACACTTTGTACAAGTAGATACTTTGACTAAATCCAATTAGTCTCTTACCCTTGTTTCTCAATATCCTTATCCCTCGGATATAGACAACTTCTGCAAGTTCCCTCATAGAGAAACATTTCCCAAGCTAGGATTTCACATCCTGCAGGGTTGGGATGTCATTTCCTATGAGTAGTATGTCATCCACATACAATACCAAAAATCTAATTATACTCCCACTAGCTCTGACATATACATAAGACTCATCCTCACTTCTTGAAAAGCCAAACTCTTTGACTTTCTCAGGTGTGGGCGCGATATTGATGCAGAAGGGGCACGTCATCGCTTATGCCTCGAGGCAGCTGAAGCCTCACGAGGAGAACTACCCGACACATGATATGGAGTTAGGGCGGTCATCTTCTCCCTCAAGATTTGGTGGCATTACCCCTATGGGGTTCGTTGTACCATATACACAAACCACAAGAGCTTGAGGTACTTAATGGATCAGTCGAATCTGAACATGAGGCAACGTCGGTGGTTAGATGTGGTGAGGGATTATGACTTTGAGATCCTTTACCACCCGAGAATGCCAAGGTTGTGGTTGATGCGCTTTGCCGCAAGGCAATCCCGATCAGAGACATTTGCTTGAGGATGACGGTAGTGACTCCATTTTTGGAGCAGATCCGAGAGGCGCATGTTGATATCATGAAGGAGGAGCACGAAAAGTGTGAGCGGATCATAGGCCAGATGGCCTCGTTTCACTATGACAGCCGTGGGCTGCTGACCCTGCATGGGAGGGTCTGGGTTCCATACTGGGGCGGAATATGACAGATTATGATGGATGAGGCCCACAAGTCCAAATTTTCCATCCATCTCGGGGCGATGAATATGTACAGAGATCTTCGCGTTGATTACTGGTGGCCCTGCATGAAGCAGGATGTAGCCTGGTACGTCGAGAGATGCCTGACTTGCAGGAAGGTCAAGTCAGAGCACCACAGGCCTCACGGCAAGACACAACCATTGGATATACCTGTGTGGAAGTGAGAGGATATTACTATGGATTTCATCATGAAGCTTCCCAAGACCGCACGTGGAGTGGATTCGATTTGGGTTATTGTGGATCAGTTTACCAGGAGTTCCCACTTCATTCCGATCCAGGAGAGTATTTCGGCCGAGAATCTGGCCAACATGTACATCAGAGAGGTAGTAACTCGACACGGAGTGCCAGTTTCCATGATTTCAGACATAGATGTACGGTTCAATTTAATATTTTGGAAGAATTTTCACGACGATTTGGGTACTCGTCTGCACTTTAGCACGACTTTTCACCCGCAGACAGATGGTCAGAGCGAGCGGACCATCCAGAATCTGGAGGATATGTTGCAGGCGTGCGTCCTAGACTTTGGTGGTATCTGGGATACCTACCTTCCCTTGGAAGAGTTTCCCTACAATAATAGCTACCACACGAGTATCCACCGTCCTCCCTTCGAGATGTTATATGGGAGGAACCGTATAACCCTAATATGTTGTGGTGAGGTTGGACAGAGGGTCATGGGAAGTACTGAAGTGGTACTCAAGATGACACAGAGGATCCAACAGGTCCGGAGCATGCTTCAGACTGCTCAGAGTCGGTAGAAGAGCTACGCCGACAGATGCCAATTGGACCTAGAGTTCCAGGTCGAGTATATGGTTCTCCTGAAGGTGTTACCTTGGAAATGTGTCATTCGGTTCAGGAAGCGAGGCAAGTTGGGCCCCAAGTGATAGGTTTGAGCACTATAAAATCCTTATGGTGCACATACAACCCCAATGCTTTGGATCTAAGTTTTCTCTAGTTATACATGTAATATTCTTTTTCTAAAGCATGAATCCTAACTAGCATACAACTTTGATAATTAAAACATAAAAACAAGTAAGATGATTACCTCTTTGTTGTATCTTGAAGAACTTAGCCTTACAAGAGCTTAGCACCTCAAATGCGATGCCTCAAATAAATCACAAAACACCAAGAAGAAATGGAGGATTATGAGAGAGAGCTTAGGAGGTACCAAAATCGGTTGTACTCTTCTTATAATACTTGTGTGTTGATTTTAGGGCTTTAGGGGTTACATATATAGTGTAGAATTCCAATGGTCACTTGTAAACCCTAATCCATTCACTTAGGCTTTTGATCCAATAACTCATGTGGACTAACACTTCATGGACTCTCACATAAGCTTAGTCCATCACTAGTCAATCATGGATCATTAGCCCAAACTATATGTATCACTGATTTACATAATCAACCCCTGTTAATTTAATCAGTCTCTTTTGATCACTAAATTAACTCCAAATTAATTCTTGATAAATACCAATTAAATAATATGATTTCTCAATTAATATATTATTCTTATAATATATTAATAAATCACAAATAACCTCTTTCTCAAATATCCTTCCTATCAAATTGCTCTGGTGAATGCAACCCAAATGGACCATGCTACTATCGGGTTAAGTAGATACCAATTATAGTTTTGGTCTTAGACACCTAATCCAACAGTCTCCCACTTGAATAAGCCTAATAACTATAACTGCAAGTACGACTACAAAAACTGACTAGCAATCATAGCTCTCAAAAGTCGTTGTCAACTTTGATCAATTACACGTCCTTTAGGTAAGGGATCATATAATCCTCTGTTCTTCAAGATATTGTATGAACAAAGACATGAAATGAATTCATACTCATTGCCCAACAGTTTGCTTCCTGATTTCTGATTTGTTTGACATAGAACTTAATTGAACACATCACTTGAGTCCTGATCGGGCCCGACACATAAGTCAAAACAAAATCATTAAGGGGACCAAGATATCACTTTTATTCCTGTTAGGATAAAAGGAATAGATAAACTTCGACTTATATGCTTGTACTAATTACTTGTTAAATTATACACAACAACACGTTTTATAACATCAAATTACTGATGCATTTACACACTATCAATATACAACCAACTCGTAATCAACAACTCATATATCTTGGTTTGAAGATTATATGATATTATCGTCTCACAATCACTCGTGATAGAATTCCATGAAGTAATCCATGTGAGCGTAGGTTTAATTCAATACTCAAATCTTATTTCAGGAGCACTCATGAACGTTGTACCAAACTTTTGCTATGTTTAAACACCTTAGACAATCTATAAGCCAATTCATGACAGTCTAACCTCATAGTCTACTTCCAAAGTATACTCGACTGTGGATGGTTTGAATAATCTTATTATTTTGGAAGTCAAAACATGCAAATTGAAACAATAGTAAACAATTGACACAAGATGGTAACGTTACTCATAAATTAAACTCCTTTTATTCTATCATCAAATGTCAATTACATTTTATCCATTACAAGTTTCTAAACAACTATGTAATCACTAAAATTAATATCGTCCTTCAACCCAATACTCCTTGCATGCTGCAAGTGTTTAACCCTACTCAGTCCCTTCGTAAGGGGATCTGTTGGGTTCTCTTCTGACGATACCCTCTTTACTACGAGGAGTCATTCTTCCATCCGATGTCTTATGAAGTGATATTTTATGTCGATGTGTCTGGATCTGCCATGGCCCCTTGGTTCCTTGGTTAAGGCGACCGTACTCTCGCTATCACAGAAAATATCCATAGGCTCCTTTACAGTTGGTACAAATCCAAGGTCTCCGATGAAGTTCTTTAGCCATATCGCCTCCTTCGATGCTTCACTTGCTGCTATGTACTCTGATTCGCACGTTGAATCAGATACAGTCTCTTGTTTGGAACTTTTCCAAGTTACTGCTCCTCCATTTAGGGTAAATACCCAGCCCGACTGAGAGTGGAAATTATCTCTGTCGGTCTGAAAGCCGGCGTCACTATACCCTGTCGCTCTCAAGTCGTTACTCCCACCGAGGGTAAGGACCCAGTCCTTTGTCCTTCGGAGGTACTTGAGAATGTTCTTTACCGCAGTCAATGAGCTCTACCAGGATTCCCTTGATATCTGCTGACCATACTCAAAGCAAATGCCACATCAGGGTGAGTACATGTCGTAGCATACATGATCGAGCCAACTACAGAAGCATATGGTACTCGGCTCATCTTTGCTATCTCGACATCGGTACTCGGGCTTTGATTCTTACTCAATTTAGTATTGCTCTGGATCGGTAATTCTCCTTTCTTGGAATTCTCCATGTTGAAACGTTTCAACACCTTGTCCAAGTAGGTACTTTCACTAAGTCCTATTAGTCTTTTACTCCTATTTCTCAATATCCTTATCCCCAAAATGTAAGCAGCTTCCCCGAGGTCCTTCATCACGAAACACTTTCCAAGCCAAGACATAACATCCTGCAAGGGTGGAATGTCGTTTCCTATGAGAAGTATGTCATCTACATACACCACCAAAAAGCTAACTATACTCCCACTAGCCTTGAAATACACATAAGACTCATCCTCGCTTCTCGAAAATCCAAACTCTTTGACTTTCTCATTGAAACAAAGATTCCATCTGCGAGATGCTTGTTTCAATCCATAAATGGATTTCTCAAGCTTGCACACTCTATTAGGGTACTTTGCATTGACGAAACCCTCTGGTTGTGTAACATACACGTTCAGTTATCGTGTTTTGTTAGTTTAAAAATGAATATTATTAAATATTATATGGTCTTGAGCATTGAGTTCTAACAAGATAATTTTATGAGATTTGAAGTAAAACTATCTTTAGAATCATTCGAAAAATGATGGGAAGTCTTATGAGATTCTGATCAAAAAGTCAATTATCGAAATTAATGAACATATAACATTTAAGTTGGAAATAAGTAAAACTAATGTTATTGAATTTTGTAAATTATCTCGTTAGAAACATTTAGGCGAAAACCTCACTGAAATCCGAGTTATAACGAAGAAGTTATGACTTATTGAAGTTTCGCGACCAAACCGGCACGACGCCATATGATGTAAAAAGTGAGTTTATGATAAACTACTTTTTAGCCTTAATGATCTAAATGAAAGTCATAGTATTCATTAAATCGAGAACTTTCATAAAAAGAACGTTCAAAACTAGATTCGTATGAGGAAGTTATGATTTTTCTAAGATTCAGCATAATAGTGTACAACTCGAAATTTGAATTATCGATCGAGCAATTTTTAGCTGACACAACCTAAACGAGAATCGAAGATCTCGTCAATAGTAGTTCAACGGTAAAAAGACAGACGAAAATGGAAGCCGGATGAATAAGTTATGAATTTTTAACGGACTTTTCCCGTCCTGGCCTGTTAAAAATATAATATTAAAAATAAAGTCAAAATTAGCTGACAGAGTCCAAATGAAAGTCGTAGAGCATAATTTCACCTACGCGTGGATATAAATAACGTCAAAAACGGAGCTCGTATGCGAAAGATATGAATTTTTGAAGTTTCAGGGATAAACTTCGAGTCTAGAAGTACGCCCAACGTACTTTTGTGTACACGGTCCGAGATTGGCCACGTCGCCTACTCCTTCGCATGGCGCACACATGTTCGTACCCTTGACGCTTCCGATATGATCCCTTCGTACGCCCAACGTACTCGATGTACGCCCAGCGTAGAGGTTCTCAAAGAAGTACGCCTCGCGTACCATAAAATTACGCCCAACGTAATTAGGTGCTTCGGATACTATAAATAAGGTGCGAGACTACCCGATTTTGTTTAGAAAAATTTACGTCTTTTTACCCTCTACTCTCTCTCAAGCTACCCTAACACCCCTGAAGCCTAGGGAACTACCCCAAAATCCGAAGCAAGCCCCAGAGCACTGAAGACCCCGAGAAAATAATATTTTCAGTCGAAACTCTGCCTGCACAAATCCCGATTCTCAACAAAAACTCCTGGTTTCGTCAAAGAAAATCATTTTTAGAAACGAAGTGCTGCCCAAATTATCATTTTATCATTCGGTTATTTCACGGTGAGTTCAATATAGGAGCAATTATATGTTTTGTGTTATATGTTCAATGTGCTTTCCTGTGTTATTCTGGTTTTATGCCGTTGATCGTGTAGAGCATGTCTCATATCACTTTTGGTATTGGCTTTGAGCCTTTGGCCATGTAGAGCATGTCTCGTATTATTCTGAAATCGGATTTATGCATTTGGTCATGTAGAGCATGTATTGTATCACTTCTGGTATTGGATTTGTGCCTTTGACCATGTAGAGCATGACTCGTATCACTTTTGGTATTGGCATAGGGGTATGTAGGGCTGAAAGCCTATATATTCTAGCAAAATGATAATCCGAAATTGTATTTTCTGTGCCACTTGAGTTGAAGTTTTATTGATGTATATCATGTTGAAATTGTTGTATCTCATTGATTGTAAATCTTTGAATCAGATCATTTGTTGATATGGAAAGCCTGACATATGATACACATATGCCTTTGTTGTTCTTTGTCCCTCTTTGCTTCTGTCATATTGTGATATATATGGCATATCGTTATATTATATATGTTATTAAACTCACTAAGCGTCACCCGCTTATCCCTCTCAGTGTTTAAACTATTGCAGGTGATAAGCATCCAATATAGTCATGTAGTGTTGGAAGATGTAGAATAGTTAATATTATCACTTTTGTACTTAGTGTATAAATTCCTGGGAAGTTATGTAATATATAAAACTTTGTAAAAATCTTAATAGTTGGTTTGTATCCAGACTTTTGTAAATTATATTAAGAATATGCATGTAACATGTTTGGAGTAATATTGTAAAGAATAGAGAAAGGGATTCTCACAGGCTGACTCATGTAATGTGACATCCCCAATTTCACGGCCTGAAAATACCGATTTGTTTATGCTTTGTTTTTAAAATTAGAGCAATCTTTTAAAGAAAACAGTTGCGGAATTTGTTCCCAAAACAAAATATGATAAAAATTATCAAAGCATTTCTTTAAAGAAATATATTTTCATTATATAACAAAATCTCGGGATGTCATGTTCAATACAGACCAAAAGCATAAGCAGAACAAAATAGACCTTACAACAGTCATTTATAACTACTGATCTACAATCCAAAATCTCTCGTCAAGTCCACCAACTTATACTCTTGTGCCATTACCTGTAATGCAAAGAAAACTAAGTGGGTCAGGCTTGGGAGCCTGGTGAGCATATAGGGTTTTCAACCCACAATAATATAATTAGTATATTCAACCATCAAACAATCAACCCAATTACCCATCCCCATTATCTTCTTTATTTCTTAGGATTTTACCCTAAGAATTTAACTACTCGCCATTCATTCATTCCTAAGGATTGACCTAAGGAATTGGCACAAAATCTATTGCTACATAAGGCGCATCTACCAACATCATCCTTTAAGCGCCTCTGCTAAGATTACGTCATACACCATGAGGCGCGACTGCCAGGTTTATGACATTCTCTTTTGGGCACATCTGCCGACATTAGCCTATAAGCGCATCTGCAGGATTATCCAATAAGCGAATCTGCTAGTATTATGACATTCTCTATTTGGTGCATCTACCAATATTATTCTTAAGTGCATCTGCTAGTATTATGACATTCTCTATTTGGTGCATCTACCAATATTATTCTTAAGCGCATCTGCTAGTATTATGACATTCTCTATTTGGTGCATCTACCAATATTGTTCTTTAATCATCTTACATACCTCGTCATTTACCTCATCATTTTATCACATACCAACTATCTCATCTACCCATGGTCTACCCAACATATTAGTAGATAATAAATACATATGCGGTTTAACTCATTTAAAAACCATATAAAACATCCATTTCACACTTATCTCAAATAAACAATAGTATATAAACACATAACACGCATTTCAAAGCAAATACTTCATATTTATGTGTTAGAAGAAAGTAACCACACACTCACACATATAAACAACAATATATATATACACATAGCACGTATTTTATAAAATACTTCATATCTATGTGTAAGAAGAAAGTGACTATACACTCACTTGATCAGAAGATGATCGGACGGCACTATGGCTTGTAGAAGTAGTATTCTTCGGTAGATTTGGAAGATCTTCACAAAAATGGGCTCCTTGCGGGCAGAGCTTCGACTCGAGAATTTTACTCCTCGGGATCTTCGGGGCTTCGGGACTTGCTTCGGGTCTCGGGAATGATACTGGGGCTTCGGGATATTTCTTGCACGAAAAACGAGGTAAAACGAGAGAGAGGAGAGAGAATTGAGCAAGGAACTCGGCTGTCCTCGCACCCTTTATATATGGGCTGATTCTTCGAATTACGCTGGGCGTAATTTGGATAAGGCTGCTGACTCCCCCCCTTTGGATAATATTTGAATTTATATTTAAATTAAATACTTTAATTATTTAATAAACTTCAAAAATTCATATATTCCTCATACGAGCTCTGTTTTCGACGTTCTTTATATCCCCGCGTAGGTGAGACTACGCTCTACAACTTTCGTTTAGACTCCGTCGGCTAATCTTGAATTTATTTTTTATTATATTATTTTAGTAGGTCGGGACAGGAAAACTCCGTTATAAATTCATAACTTCTTCATCCAACGTCCGTTTTCGTCTGTCTTTTTACCGTTGCACTACAATCAACAAGATCTTCGATTCTCGTTAGATTGTTTCAGCTAAAAACCGCTCGATCTCAAATCGAGTATTCGGGCTGCATACCGCTAAAGTGACTATACACTCACTTGATCAGAAGATGATCGGACAACACTACGGCTTGTAGAAGTAGTATTCTTTGGTATATCTAGAAGATCTTCACAAAAACCAGGCTCCTTGTGGGCAGAGCTTCGGCTCGGGAAATTTACTCATCGGGATCTTCGAGGCTTCGGGACTTGCTTCGGTTCTCGGGAATGATATCGGGGCTTCATGATATTTCTTTCACGAAAAACGAGGTAAAATGGGAGAGAGAAGAGAGAGGATTGAGCAAGGAACTCGACTGCCCTCGCACCCTTTATATAGGGGCTGATTTTTCGAATTACGTTGGGCGTAAATAGAGTTTCGCTGGGCGTAATTTGGATTAGGCCGCTGACTCCTCCCTTTGGATAATATCCGAATTTATATTTAAATTAAATACTTTAATTATTTAATAAACTTCAAAAATTCATATCTTCCTTATACGAGCTCCGTTTTCGACGTTCTTTATATCCATGCGTAGGTGAGACTATGCTTTGCAACTTTCCTTTAGTCTCTGTCGGCAAATTTTGACTTTATTTTTTATTATATTATTTTAGTAGGTCGGGAGAGGAAAACTTCGTTATAAATTCATAACTTCTTCATCCGACGTCCTTTTTCGTCTGTCTTTTTACCGTTGCACTACTATCAACAAAATCTTCGATTCTCGTTTAGATTGTTTTGGCTAAAAACCGCTCGATCTCAAATCGAGTATTCGGGCTGCATACCGCTAAGTCGAAACTTAGAAAAATCATAATTTCCTCATACGAAGTCAGATTTGGACGTTCTTTTTATGCACGCTCGTGATTTAACGAACTCTATGACTTTCGTTTAGATAGCTAAGGCTAAATATCACTCTAACGTAAATTCACTTTTTACGTCATTCAGCGTCATGCCGGTTTTGTCGCGAAATTTCGACAGGTCATAACTTCTTCGTTATAACTCGGATTTCAACGTTCTTTATACGTACAAAATCATTGTAACATATACTACAACTTAGTTAAGATTATTCATTCTAAATAATCTTCTATCAAAAAGTCATTTTTACACTTAACGTCTCTAAATTGACTAGCCCGGATCTACGGGCATTACATGTAAACATCTTCAGCCACCTTCCCATTAAGGAAAGCAGTTTTGACATCCATCTACCATATTTCATTATCATGAAATGCAGTTATGGCTAGCATAACCCTTATAGATTTGATCTTCGCTACTGGTGAGAAGTTCTCGTCATAGTCAACTCCAGGAGTTTGAGTATAGCCCTTACGCCCCTTCGCAACCAATCGTGCCTTATATGCATGTACTTTACCATCCATGCTGGTCTTCTTCTTGAAGATCCACTTGCACCCAACTGTCTTGCGACCCGGTACATTGTCAACCAAGTTCCAAACTTGATTGTCATACATGGATTGAATCTCGTTGTCCATAGCCTCATTCCATTTTGCGGACTCGGGACCTGCCATGGCTTCCTTGTAGTTGTTAGGTTCATCCAAATTTATCAATTTACTATCACTAATAAAACGTATCACCATCATATGTTATATGTGATGGGTTTTGAGCATTCTAACACTTCCTAAGTATACATGCAACCCTAATAAACCTTCGATCTATGTTTGTCTAAGATACATGCAAATAATTATTTTTCCAAGGTTCATATCCTAACTAGCATGGCATGGGGAACATGAATCAAATAAAGCTAGTATAAATACTTACCTTGTAGTTGTAGTTGATTGCTTGGAGTTTTTAGAGCCTAGCTACAATAGTGTGGATGCCTCAAATGGAAATCACAAACCATCACAAACTTGGAACTTTGAGAGAATAGTCACTACTATCTTGAAATCGGCCCTCTTGCTTTACTCACTTCAACTAGTGTCCACTAGCTTGATTTCAAGAACCAAAGCCTCCTTTATATAGTGTGGTGGATTAGGGTTACATCCATGTAAACCCTAATACCCATGTCTCTTCATTTCCATGAGATCCATGGGTTAAAGCTCCATGGAGTATCCATGGACTTTCCATGCAAGCCTAGCCCATTCCAAATAAGCATTAGCCCACACTATATAAATATAGAAGCCCATATTTAATTAGTAATATCCTTGATCTCTAAATTAATCCTAGATTAATTATCGATCAATACTAATTAAATAATATGATCTTATATTAATATATTAGAACTTATAATATATTAATAAATCATAACTTGTACTATTCTCAAAAGATTATCCATAAATTGTTCGGGTGAAGTGCAACCCAAATGGACCATGCCGGGTCGGGTCAAGTACATACCAAATATAGCTATTGACTTAGACACTATATCCAACAGTCTCCTACTTGGATAAGTCTAATAACTATAGTTGCAAGTATGACTTCAGGAACAGATCATGTAACAACCAAAGTTTTGAAATCCAAGAAAGTAAAGGAAACCCTAAAATTAAGGGGGACTCGGCGATTCCAAGGAGGAACTCGACGAGTCCGAGCGGGATCCGAGTCGAGGAGTAAGTGACCAACTCGGCGAGTCGGCCAAGGCGACTCGGCGAGTAGGGTCTGTGCGAGGAAAACCCTAAATCCGGGGCTTGGAGCCTATTTAAATGTCTCATTCTTCTTTCTAGGGCTCCTTTACTGCCTCTCCAACCCAGAATACGAACCTTAAACCGCCATTGTTGCTTATTCAAGCTCTTTGCCATTTTGAGGGTGATTTGAAGGAAGAGGGAGGGAAGGAATCATTGAGGCTTCAAGGAACTGCAGCAAATCCAAAGTTGAAGGACCTTTCAGAGCACTTGAAGGTAATAAGTCGCTTCTTTCATCCAGATCTACTTTGGTTATGAGTTTTGGGGCTTTTAAGCCATGTTTAAGATCAATCTCGAGCTTGAGGTCCAGATCTGAGGTTGCTACCTCAGATCCATGCTTGTTTTGGTTTAGAATCCCGTAAAGTATCAGCCATTGAGTGGATCATGGAGCCTCTTGGTCTTAAACCTTGGTTTATGGTGCAAGATCCGTTAGTATGTGTTTGTATTATGTGATGTGATGTGATATGTTTACGTGCTATATTATGCGTTAGTGGGCAAGGCCCTGCGACAGGCGAGGCCTAAGTGAAACAGATCTGTATCCGAGCGGGGCTCAAAGCCAGGCGGGGCCGTTGTAGCGGCCGAGGCCCGAGGTAGGGGGCGAGGCCCAGGATAGCGGGCGTGGCCAGTATTTACAGTATGTGTTAGTTGCAGCTAAATAGAGGGCGTGGCCCAGTATGTGCAGTGTGCAGTTATGCGCATGGTATGTGGTAGGGTGGGGAAACTCACTAAGATTCGTGCTTACGGTTTTCAGTTTTGGTTTCAGGTACTTCCGGTAGCGGATGATGGAGCTCGGGATGATCGCATGGCACACACCATAGTTTAGGCAGCCTGGGAATGTTTACTCTGATAACGAATATGTATTTTGGAAACTAATACTTTGTCTATGTTTGAAAACGATGAATTTACTTAACGTAATGTTTTATTAAAAGAAATTTTTAGTCTTAAATTTTGGGATGTTACAAGTTGGTATCAGAGCCTTGGTTTGAGGGATTCGGGCATACTCTCGGGTGTGCCTGAACTCAAACTGAGGGGTCGGATAAAAAGTTTTCAAAAGTGAAAAGACAGTTTTGTAAAAAGAATTTTGAGAACGAAAAATAGTTTTAGAAAAGCAAAAAGTATCCAGAAAGAGAAGAATTTTGAAAAGAGAAAAAGGGGTGTGGTGCATGCAATCAGCCGAGCTCAAGTAAGTACCCCAAAATACCCATACAAGTTTATGTTATGATTATCAGTTGATAGAACAACATGCTATAATATGACTAAGGATCTAGGGATGATGCCTTATGTGCCTGTTATTTGTGCTTTTGAGCTGCATGATAGTGCTGATTAGACAGTAGTAGGATAGCCTGTTTAGGTTATGCATGATTTTATGAGTTTGTGTTGCATGCTAGTTCAGATTCTTGCTATGTGGATATGATTGCTTAAGTATGTTATGGTTAGATTTTTCCCTTGTCCGAATGCTGCTTGCTTTGTGCATTATGGGATTCTGAGTGATGGGAGTTAGCCATTAGGTGGATACGACATGCCACATGTGATCAGGGTTGAATAATCTCAAAGTGTTGGATTTGGTCCTATTACGTAGCTCTTGTTTGAGTCCAACCGTTGTAGGAACGAGTCTTTTACTTGAAGGATTATCTGAGCCTCATCACATGAGACGGTATCCAGGTGATGGCTAATTGGCATCCCAAGGAGACCTTCATCAGCTGAGGACTGGTTTGAGTTGAGTCAGAGGTTCCCCTAGGGTAAGCCTAGGATGAGGTAGTGTTGGGAGCAGTAGAAGTGGTTAAGGGACCTGGTGGAGTCGAAGCAATTCCTGAGGAAAGTACGGATAGATGTGGAAGGTAGTATGGGCCCGTACTACTAAAAGCAGAGGATCCGTACTCGGTTCGGGAAAGGCCGAGACAAGACCGGGAACCTGGTAGGGTATGGTTGGTCTCGCATCAATGATGAGTATTCTGATAGTGGTTGTGTTATATGTTTCAGCATGGTGACGTTGCGAGAGAGACCAGCGGGCGGATCAGGCGCCGGAGAGGGATCAGGCTCGGGTTCAGGGGCCGAGCAGCTCGAGGAGCGAATGAGGGAGTTGATATCCGCCGAGGTTGCGCGCAGTATGCTAGATCAGACTCCTGTGATCTTTGGCACGGTCAAGGAGGGTAACTGGAGATTTTGGATGAGAGGCTGGGAGCCTTCCGTTCCGAGATGATGGCTTTGCTGGGAGCGCGTACCTTGACATTTCTAGAGTTCAGGGCCTGCGGGGCGCCAGATTATCATGGGGCTAGGGACCCCATTGCTAGCAGCAGATGGTTGGCTGATGTTGCCAACGCTTTTCGTACGAGCAAGTGTCCCGAGGGGGACAAGGTTAGACTCGCCTCCTGTCTTCTGAAGGACAGCGAGGGATTGGTGGGAGGAGATTGGTCATGCTTTGGGGGATGATGCCACGTTGGACGTGATGACTTGGAGCGATTTATCGGCCAGGTTCAGGGCGGAGTTTTCGCCGATTATTGAGGTGCAGCAGCTGGCACGAGAGTTTCAGGATTTGACGCAGACTACTGAGACTGTGGCGGAGATCACCGCCAAGTTTAGGGAGAGGGATCTTCTTGTACCGCAGTATGTCGCGGATGAGGAGATGAAGAAGGCTCGGTACCATGAGATGCTGAGGGATGACATCAGGGAGTTCGTGAGCAGATCCAGCTGTAAGACGCTAGAAGATATGATTTCTCGGGCTAGAGAAATGGAAATTGATTTGGAGCAAATCCGGAAGAGGAAGCCGGATGAGGTTCAGGTAGCTGCGGGTTCGGGCAAAAGGCCCAAGGGATCGGATTCGAGATCAAGGGATCATCAGGACCGCAGCCGGTGCGGAAAGTGTGGTAGGGCGCACGGGGGCGCGTGCAGGAGTGGTAGCGGTGGTGAGTCTGGCTGTTTCAAGTGCGGTCGGACTGGTCATTTCAGCAGGGATTGTACTGTTACCACCGCCCAGGGATCAGATTTGATATGTTTTCACTGCAACCAGCGGGGCCACCAGAAGGCCCAGTGTCCCAGTTTGTTCTCGGCAGGACGGGTGATGGCACCCGCCCCTGCAACCTTGAGGATCACGGATGGCCGTCAGGGCCGGGTAGAGGCACCTGCAGTAGGGAGCAGGGCTTTTCAGATGACGACCTTGGAAACGCGAGCAACGCCGGACGTTGCAGGTATGCAATTTCTCATTTTCAGTTCTTTTATTTGTGCATGATTTTATTGTTATGGTTCTGCATCATGATCGGTAAAAGTATGTTATTTTTGAGTGGTTGATTGTGATCGAGTTATATGCCATCTGCATACCTTGGATATTTGTATGGTAGTTAGGGGATGTGCTCTATTGAAGAAGGTTTCGAAGGATGCAGTAACTATAGCATGCTTAGGAGGGATTTGGTACGTCTCGTTAGTTCGGAGTGGTATAGTGATTGAGATGGACCGGTTAAATCCCTAGCTATGGCGGGCTTGGGTTCCTCAGTAGATGGGTTATGGAATCGTGGTAAAGATCGGGATCTCTTTTGAGTTTTGAGCAGCAAGGGGTAAGCTGGATCGAAGTGGGGGAGAATCCTCTGGGTGTGCCTAGAGAGGAGCACGCAGACCCAGAATGAGTACATGACCTCAGAGAAGGAAAATAAGTAGTTCAGCGTTTGATGGTTTGAGGGTTCAGGATTGGGAGTTTGAGAAACTCCCCGACAGCTAGCGCGTACGATGGTGATGGTTAGTACGTGGATGGGAATTCAGGTTGTGAATCGCCCGAAGGACTCGTGGGAGTCGGAATAAGGATCTTGAGAGCTAGTGGCACATGGGTGCCATCGTGTTAGCAATCAGTGGTGGAAGTGTTGTAAGACTACGGGGCAGCTGTAGCATTCACTAGCAGTCAGCAATGGATGGTGATGTAAGTCTACGGGTAAGCCGTAGCATCCCTTAGTAGATTCGTCAGCAGAGTTGGGGCGAGGCCCTTATCTCCTAGTGATCAGGTAGGGATCAGGAATGGGTAGTGGATGAGAATGATAGGGAGTTTGCCTGTATAGCCCTAGAAAGGTGAGACCTTGGGAGAGGTCGCTCCAGGATACAGTCGGGTGAGACCCGTGGGCGAGGCCCGTATGAGATTAACAGTGTAGGTGAGACCTGAGAGCAGGGTTGCTCAGTAGTATGGTTGGGTGAGACCCGTGGGCGAGGCCCGAGAGTTTTAGCAGCACAGGTGGGACCGGGTAAGGACCTTAGTGTCGAGATAGGGGATCGAGGATCCCGGGATTGTGGCGCCAGAATGGCACGATAGATTGATCAGTGATAGGTGGTCGAAGTTCCTTTGGAAGTCGCTGAGAGCGACTAGGAGTTGTGATGGGTTAGCGATCGGTGGGAGCCGGTAACCTAGGCATTGATAGCTTGGTAGGGACCAGGGTGGTCTCAGTACATCCGGAAGTCGGATGAGGAACAACAGAATTTCCAGTCAGTGTCAGTGCGAGTATGCAGCATATGGTGGGAATTCAGTTGGTTGATCGAGAGGTGCTCGGCACCAAGTTGTGGCAGAGATAAGTGTCAGTGGTTACTGACAGTGATGACCCGTGCTGGTAGTAGCAGGAGTGATGGAGTTGGTGAAGGATAGGACCTTCACAGCGGCAGCGGGAATAGTTAGTTTTGGAGCGTTGCCTTAGGGAGGCAAGGAAATCGCGCAAGGAAAGGAGGGGTGAATCCCTATCGGTTTAGTGCGGTATTCAGAGGGTACCAGAAGGATTGTCGGTTGAGTAAGTTGTGTTCCAGGATGTTCAGGGTCAGGGTTGACCCGAGGTGATTATCTACAAGGATTGATGTTAGTCGAAATAATTGTTGGGATATTGAAAGCAGACCGCAGGCAGTGGACCATAGAAAACTTCGAGGACGAAGTTTAGTTTAAGTGGGGGAGAGTTGTAACACCCAAAGTTTTGAAAGCCAAGAAAGTAAAGGAAACCCTAAAATTAAGGGGGACTCGGCGAGTCCAAGGAGGAACTCGATGAGTCCGAGCGGGATCCGAGTCGAGGAGTAAGTGACCAACTCGGCGAGTCGGCCAAGGCGACTCGGCGAGTAGGGTCCGTGCGAGGAAAACCCTAAATCCGGGGCTTGGAGCCTATTTAAACGTCTCATTCTTCTTTCTAGGGCTCCTTTACTGCCTCTCCAACCCATAATACGAACCTTAAACCGCCATTGTTGCTTATTCAAGCTCTTTGCCATTTTGAGGGTGATTTGAAGGAAGAAGTAGGGAAGGAATCTTTGAGGCTTCAAGGAACTGCAGCAAATCCAAAGTTGAAGGACCTTTTAGAGCACTTGAAGGTAATAAGTTGCTTCTTTCATCCAGATCTACTTTGGTTATGAGTTTTGGGGCTTTTAAGCCATGTTTAAGATCAATCTCGAGCTTGAGGTCCAGATCTGAGGTTGCTACCTCAGATCCATGCTTGTTTTGGTTTAGAATCCCGTAAAGTATCAACCATTGAGTGGATTATGGAGCCTCTTGGTCTTAAACCTTGGTTTATGGTGCATTTTGCCTAGATCTCCTTCTCTACACGTAAAGTTTGCAACTTTACGTGAGGAGTAGGCTTGGGAAGGGTAGATCTACAGTTTGAAGTCCCTGCATGGCTCGAAAGTCCTCTGCATGTATGTGGAACCAACTGGACTCGGCGAGTCCTTCGAGTGGACTCGGCGAGTAGCTTGAAGATGAGGATGAACTCGACGAGTGGGATGAACAGCTCGTCAAGTCGGATGAAGATGGGCATGAACTCGGCGAGTCGGATGAACAACTTGGCGAGTTGGTTGAAGATTGCCTTGTGCTCGACGAGTCTGTTCTTAGACTCGATGAGTCAGGTCGCGTGGTCCCAAACCCTTCAAATTAAGACTCGAGTCAGCGAGTCGAGCCAGGACTCAGTGAGTGGGACAGGACAGGATTCGGGAATCAGTAGACTCGGCGAGTCAGGGGCTGACTCGGCGAGTCAAGTCTGGGAATGTTTACTCTGATAACGAATATGTATTTTGGAAACTAACACTTTGTCTATGTTTGAAAACGATGAATTTACTTAACGTAATGTTTTATTAAAAAAAAATTTTAGTCTTAAATTTTGGGATGTTACAGATCAGCAATCGTAGCTCTTTAAACTCTGTTGAACTAGAACGCGCCATTTAAGATAAGTGATCATATAATCCTCTGTTCTAGATATCAGCCGGAAAAATACATGGAACATGGTCTTACTTATTGTCCAACATTTGTTTCCCGATTTCCGATTTGTTTGACATAGAACTTAACTGAACACATCAATTTAGTTCTGACCGGGGCCGGTACATAGGTCAAAACAAAATCATCGAGGGGCCCAGATATCACTTCTAATCCTAGAAGGAACAGATAAACTTCGACTCATATGTTTGTTCTACCACTCATTGAATTATACACAAAGGCACATTTTATAACATCGAGTTACCAATGCGTTTTCGTACAATCAATGCATAACCAACTCGTAAGTAACAAATCATATCTCTAGGTTTGAAGACTTATATGATATTACCGTCTCACGATCACTTCAGATAAAATTCCATGAAGTGATTCCAGTGAGCGTGGGTTGAGTCCAATGCTCAGAACTTATGAGCACTCATGATTGTTGTAGCCATGTCCAACACCTTAGACCTCTGCAACCAATCATGACAATCTTGATTCATACCTACTTCCGACATATGACCGACTGTGGAGGTTTGAATAATATGATATACCAATCATAATTATTCTGGAAGTCAAAACATGCAAACGAAATATAGTAAACGATCGACAAGAGATAGCAACACTTTACTCATAAATAAAACACCTTTTATTCATCATCTAATGTCAATTACACTTTACAAATTTCATAATTTATCTAACTACTAAAACTTATATCATCCTTCAGCCCTATGCTTCGAGCATGCTGGAGATGCTTAACCCTACTCAGTCCCTTCGTGAGGGGATCTGCTGGGTTCTCATCCGATGATACCCTCTTTGCCACGAGGATTCCTTCTTCTATTCGATGTCTGATGAAGTGATATTTTATGTCAATGTTTCTGGATCTCCCGTGATCTCTTGGTTCCTTGGCTAAGGCAACCGCACTATTGCTGTCACAGAAAATCTCCATTGGCTCCTTTATAGCTGGTACAACTCCAAGGTCTCCGATGAAGTTCATTAGCCATATAGCCTCCTTTGCAGCCTCGCTTGCTGCTATATACTCTGATTCACAAGTGGAATCAGCCACTATCTCCTGCTTGGAACTTTTCCAAGTAATTGCCCCTCCGTTTAGGATAAAGACCCAGCCCGACTGAGAACGGAAATTATCCCTATCAGTTTGGAAGCTAGCATCACTATAACCTACAACTCTCAAGTCATCACTTCCACCGAGGGTAAGGACCCAGTCCAGTGTGCCTTGCCAGGATTCCCCTGATACCTGCTCACCATGCATTTCTGCTATCTTAGCCTCAGTACTAGGGCTTTGTGTCTTACTCAATCTGGCATTACTCTGAATGGGTAACTCACCTTTCTTGGAGTTATGCATGTTGAATCTTTTCAACACTTTGTCCGCATAGGTGCTTTGACTAAGTCCAATTAGTCTTTTACTCCTGTTTCTCAAAATCCTTATCCCTAGGATATAGGCAGCTTCACCAAGGTCCTTCATAGCGAAACACTTCCCAAGCCAGGACTTTACTTCCTGCAGGGTTGGGATGTCATTTCCTATGAGTAGATACTTGAGGATATTCTTTACCGCAGTCCAGTGTGCCTTGCCAGGATTCCGCTGATACCTGCTCACCATGCTTAAAGCAAAGGCTACATCAGGTCGAGTACACGTCATAGCATACATGATCGATCCTACAGCTGAAGCATAAGGTAGTCGACTCATTTCTGCTATCTCAGCCTCAGTACTAGGGCTTTGTGTCTTACTCAATCTGGCATTACTCTGAATGGGTAACTCACCTTTCTTGGAGTTATGCATGTTGAATCTTTTCAACACTTTGTCCACATAGGTGCTTTGACTAAGTCCAATTAGTCTTTTACTCCTGTTTCTCAAAATCCTTATCCCTAGGATATAGGCAGCTTCACCAAGGTCCTTCATAGCGAAACACTTCCCAAGCCAGGACTTTACTTCCTGCAGGGTTGGGATGTCATTTCCTATGAGTAGTATGTCATCAACATACAGTACCAAAAAGCTGACTATGCTCTCACTAGCCTTGATATAGACACACGATTCATCTTCACTCCTTGAAAAGCCAAATTCCTTGACTTTCTCATCAAAACAAAGATTCCATCTGCGAGGTGCCTGTTTCAATCCATAAATGGATTTCTCGAGCTTACACACTCTATTGAGTTACTCTGTACTGACAAAACCCTCTGGCTGAACCATATAAACATCTTCAACCAACTTTCCATTAAGGAAAGCGGTTTTGACATCCATTTGCCATATTTCATAGCCATGAAATGCAGAAATGGCTAACAGAACCCTAATAGACTTTATCTTGTGAAAAGGTTTCATCATAATCAACTCTCGGAGTTTGAGAATAACCTTTTGCAACCAGTCGTGCCTTATAAGTGTGTACATTACCATCCATGTCGGTCTTCTTCTTGAAGATCCATTTGCACCTACAGTCTTACGACCTGGTACATTCTCAACCAAGTTCCAAACTTGATTGTCATACATGGATTGTATCTCGCTATCCATAGCCTCTTTCCATTTAACAGCCTCAGGGCCTGCCATGGCTTCCACGTAGCTGTTAGGTTCATCCAGACCTACTAGTGTCTCATCACTAATAAGTGTCTCACCTTCCGAAGTAATATGGAAACCATAGTAATGCTCAGGTGCATTCCTAACTCTCGTGGAACGTCTCAGAGGTACAGACTCATCAATTGGCTCAATAGGAGTTTCCTCCTCAAGTTCAGGGCTAGGGTTTGAAGTTCCTTCACCGCTTGACTCTTGAATTTCTTCAAGATCAATTTGCCTCCCACTGTCTCCTTGGCTTATAAACTCTCTCTCTCGAAAGACTCCTCTTCTTGCTACAAAGACCACATTATCACTAGGTCTGTAGAAGAGGTAACCAAAGGATCTTTGTGGGTAGCCGATGAAAATACACCTCTCGCTTCGGGGTTCTAGCTTGTCATGAGTCTCGCGCCTCACAAAAGCCTCACAACCCCAAATCTTGATGTGGTCTAGTTTAGGTACTTTACTAGTCCACATCTCGTGAGGAGTTTTGGCAACTTTTTTTGTAGGGACTAGATTAAGAATATGGGCGACAGTCTCTAAGGCATACCACCAAAATGAGATTGGTAGCGAAGCTCGACTCATCATGGAACGAACCATATCCAACAAGGTTCGATTATGCCTCTCAGCCACACCATTCAACTGCGGTGTCTTGGGAGGTGTCAATTGTGAGACAATCCCACATTCCCTAAGATAGTCGAGGAACTATGAACTAAGATACTCACCACCTCGATCGGATCGAAGCATCTTAATGTTCCTGCTCAATTGATTCTCGACTTCCTGTTTAAATTCCTTAAACCTTTCTAAAGTCTCTGACTTATGCTTGATTAAGTAGACATATCCATATCTAATGTAATCATCAGTAAAAGTCAAATAATAACGATTAGCATCCCTTGTGGCATGTTTGAATGGTCCACACAAATCTGTGTGTACAAGGTCCAACAAACCTTCACCCCTCTCACAAGAACCTGTGAAGGGTGACTTTGTCATTTTTCCAAGTAAGCATGATTCGCAACTATCATCTGACTTTAGGTCAAACGACTCCAAGACTCCATCCTTTTGGAGTTGGCCTATGCGTTTCTTGCTTATATGTCCAAGACGACAATGCCATAATGATGCTTTATCCAAGTTATTATTATTAACAGAATCAATACACAATACATTATTTCCTAAGTAATCAACCACATATACTGTTTCATACACGCCATCACAAGGTAATGCTTTAAAATAAAGAACATTATTAAAGAAAGCATTAATCGAACCAACTTCATTATCAAATGAAAAGGTGAAACCTTGTTTATACAATGCATGAAAGGAAATAATTTTTCTTTCCATTTCTGGTGAATAACAACACTTATTCAAATCTAAACTAAACCCACTACTTAGCGATAAAATATAAACTCCAATCTTGGTGACATGTGAAGCTTTCCTATTTCCCATGATCAAGTTTATTCTTCCTTGCTCCACATCCTCACTTCTTCTTAGTCCCTGTAAATCAGAACAGATATGAATACCACAACCGGTATCAAGGACCCAAGAATTCGAATGGGGCGAGTTATTAGATAAGATAGTGTAAATACCTGCATGGTTGGGTTTAACTTTCCCATCCTTCACATCTTGCTGGTACTTTGGGCAGTTCCGCTTCCAATGTGCCTTTTCATGACAATAGAAGCATTCAGCCTCTTTTGGGTCAGAAGAAGGAGTGATGAAACCTTTATTGGTTCCACTTGAAGAAGAGCCATCAAGGGTCCTAACCTTGGTACCCTTCGAAGAACCCTTTCTCTTCTTCCCTCGTCCTTTCCCGGTTGCCAAGACAGGGGCGGAGTTGGTAGGAGTAGGAGTTGTAACAGCCGCCTTACCCTTAAGACCACTTTCCGCGGTCTTTAATAGTCCTTGAAGTTTGCTGAGTGTGACCTCTTCCTTGTTTATGTGGTATGTCATGCGGAATTGATCATAACATGAAGGTATGGAGTGCAAAATGATATCTATTGCTAGCTCCTCGGGGAAGTTCACATTAAGCTTCAGCAAGCGGTCCACAAATCTTTGCATTTTCTGCATGTGGCCCGTGATGGGTTCACCATCCTTCATGCGAGTTGTTATCATGGAGGAGATGATTTCATACCTCTCTTGATGAGCACTTTGATGGTATCTTTCCATCAAGTCTTGGTGCATCTCATAGGGGTAGAAATCTTCATAGGATTTTTGGAGATGCGCGGTCATAGTGGCCATCATGATGCATGCCACTTTGGTGGCATCCCTTTCATGTGCCCTAAACTCTGCGATCTCTAGAGGAGTAGCAACTGTCTCATCAATCTCATTAAGCTCCTTATCGAGGACATATTCCTTGTCCTCGTAGCGAGTAATCATTCTGATGTTTCTGATCCATTCATTAAAGTTGGATCCATCAAAAGTGACTTTCCCACACAAGTTCATAAGAGAAAAGGAGCCACTAGGATTAGAGCCAGAAGCAGCGTTGTTTGCAGACATCTGATAAGAGAAGAAAGAAGGATTAGTTTAGATATAGAGATAGTCCTTAATAAAACACCCAAATGTAGTATTAAGGCTAGGACCCAATCACAATATATTATACTTAGAAGAGGTATGCCGTAATCTAAGTAATAACATATTTGAAAGGTAGGTTAATGACGATTCACCAATTTCCACCAAAGCCGAAATATTAAAAATATTTAATTTGGTTCTTAGAAACTCCTAGATTCATTTTAGATTCAATGAACTTTTCAAAGGCATGTTTCAATCTCGAGTGTGCCCTCCAAGTTTTGTGACTGGGATGCCGAGGATCACAAAACGAGGTGTGAAGTAACCATGCAAATTACTTGGTACCCTTAATAAATTACCCCTCAATCGATGTGCCGGTTAACCACACACGCTCCATCGATACTATGATAAATATTAAGTCACCCTTTACCTACCTTGTTAAGTCCAAGTTAGTGTGCCGGTTAACCACACACGCTCCACTAACGACTTAGACAAAGTGTAAAGTGTAATTTCATGGATTAGCACCTTATTCACATTTTTCCTAAAGTAACTAAGATTGGGAATATAATAAAACATTTAGTTACTTTATAATATTCATCATACTTTTAATGAGAATTTATAAGTCCTTGTCTTACCCGTTCGGCTAACGACCCTCCACCAGTCAAGCAAGCGGTGGGTGAGAGTGGACGCCCATTAAGTTGCCATTTTATAGGCAACAACCTTATACCCACCTTATAGACCGGCTTCATGAATGGTTTTAATTCAAGTGACTTTTGGTTTTCCATAACTTGAAGACAAGTTATGGACTCCATTAAAACACATAATGATCATGAATTAATCTACCACATAGGTTACAAATAATTCCTATGATCATCTAAACATCATAAGATCAAGAACATGAATATGAACACTTTCATGAATAAAAAATTACACATAAAACTTTGTAATTTTGATAACAAGTTGTTGTAAATGGATTAGCAAAGACATTACACCATCTAAAACAAGTTTTCAAGTACCAAAACAGTTTAGGGTAATGTTTCTAGTCCATTTCCAGCAACTAAAGTCGAAAATCTGCACTCTGTGGCTCCTACTCGCCGAGTGCATGAACCTACTCGGCGAGTAGGTTGAAGATACACAAACTCGGCAAATCCCCCCTTGGACTCGGCGAGTTCATCAGGCAGACAACAAGTTTTTCGACTTTTTTCAATATTTTGCATCAAGTATCAAATAAACAAGCCTAGGCTCTGATACCACTGATGGGTTTTGAGCATTCTAACACTTCCTAAGTATACATGCAACCCTAATAAACCTCGGATCTATGTTTGTCTAAGATACATGCAAATAATTATTTTTCCAAGGTTCATATCCTAACTAGCATGGCATGGGGAACATGAATCAAATAAAGCTAGTAGAAATACTTACCTTGTAGTTGTAGTTGATTGCTTGGAGTTTTTAGAGCCTAGCACCAATAGTGTGGATGCCTCAAATGAAAATCACAAATCACCACAAACTTGGAACTTTGAGAGAATAGTCACTACTATCTTGAAATCGGCCCTCTTGCTTTACTCACTTCAACTAGTGTCCACTAGCTTGATTTCAAGAACCAAAGCCTCCTTTATATAGTGTGGTGGATTAGGGTTACATCCATGTAAACCCTAATACCCATGTCTCTTCATTTCCATGAGATCCATGGGTTAAAGCTACATGGAGTATCCATGGACTTTCCATGCAAGCCTAGCCCATTCCAAATAAGCATTAGCCCACACTAAATAAATATAGAAGCCCATATTTAATTAGTAATATCCTTGATCTCTAAATTAATCCTAGATTAATTATCGATCAATACTAATTAAATAATATGATCTTATATTAATATATTAGAACTTATAATATATTAATAAATCATAGCTTGTACTATTCTCAAAAGATTATCCATAAATTGTTCAGGTGAAGTGCAACCCAAATGGACCATGCCGGATCGGGTCAAGTACATACCAGATATAGCTATGGACTTAGACACTATATCCAACAATATGAAAACCATATAACACAGTCGGAACACTAACTCTAGTGGAACGTCTCAGAGGTACGGACTCGTCAACTGGTTAAACAGGAGTTTCCTCTTCGGGTTGAGCACTAGTGTTTGAGTTTCCTTCATCACTTAACTCTTGAAGCTCTTCAAGGTCAATTTGCCTCCCACTGTCCTCTTGGCATATGAGTTCTCTTTCACAGAAAACCCCTCACTCGGTCTATAGAAGCGATATCCAAAGGGTTTCTGTGTGTAGCCGATGAAAATACAATGCTCACTACGAGGTTCGAGCTTGTCATAAGTCTCTCATCTTATGAAAGCCTCGCAACCCCAAACCTTGATATGTGCCAATGAGGGAACCTTCCTTAACCACATTTCGTGAGGTGTTTTGGCAACCTTCTTAGTTGGGACTAGATTAAGGATATGGGCGGCAGTCTTTAAGGCATACCCCCATAATGAGATAGGTAACGAAGCTCGAATCATCATGGAATGAACCATGTCTAGCAAGGTTCGATTGCGCATCTCAGCCACACCATTAAGCTGCGGTGTGCTAGGTGGCGTCAATTGTGAAGCAATTCCAAATTCCTTAAGATAGTCGTGGAACTCAATAAAAAGATACTCACCACCTCGATCGGATCAGAGTATCTTTATCTTCCTGCCCAACTGATTCTCCACTTCTTGTTTAAACTCCTTGAACTTTTCAAAGGTTTCTGACTTATGCTTGATTAAGTAGATATACCCATATCTGCTATAATCATCGGTAAAAGTCACATAGAAGCAGTTGGCATCCCTTGTGGTAGATGTGAAGGTCCCACACACATCAGTGTGTATGATATCTAACAAACCCTCATCTCTTTAACAAGTACCGGTGAAAGGTGACTTGGTCATCTTTCCAAGTAAGCAATACTCACATGTGTCATCCGACTTTAAGTCAAATGACTCCAACACTCCATCCTTTTGGAGTTGGGCTATGCACTTCTTGTTGACATGTCCAAGACGACAATTCCACAAACATGGTTTGTCCAAACCATTGGATGAATCAATATGCAATACATTATTTCCTAAGTTGTCTAAAACCATCACAGTTTCATATACACCATTACAAGGTAATGCTTCAAAATAAAACTTACCATTATAAAAACCATTAATAGAACCAATTTCATTATTAAATGAAAATCTAAAATCTTGTTTATACAAACCATGAAAAGAAATAATGTTTCTCGCCATATCTGACTAGTAGCAACAATTATTCAAATCTAATTCTAACCCACTACTAAGCAATAAAGAATAAAATCCAATCTTGGTGACAGGCGACGCTTTCTTATTCCCCATGACCAAGTTTATCTTCTTGTGCTCCACATCCCTACTTCTTTTTAGACCCTGAAAATCAGAACAAATGTGAAAACCACATCCTGTATCAAGGACCCAAGAATTAGCATGTGATGAGATATTAGAGTGAATAGTATAAATACTGCGAATGTGGGCTTTATCTTCCCATCCTTGATGTCCTGCAAGTACTTAGGGAAACTTCGTTTCCAATGCCCTTTTTCATGACAATGGAAGCACTCTGTTTCCTATGGATTGGAAGAGGGATCAGTAGAACCACCTTTGGACCCACTAGAAGAGGCTCCATTATGAGACTTTCCCTTGTGATTCTTAGAAGGAGCCTTCTTCTTCTTCCCTTTTCCATGTCCAATTGCTAGGACTGGAGCAGAAACAACAGGAGTGGGTACAACATATTTGCCTTTCAAACTACTTTCAGCAGTTCTGAGAAGGCCATGAAGCTTGCTTAGAGTGACTTCTTCCTTGTTTATATGATAAGTCATTCTAAACTGATCATAACAAAGAGGTAAAGAGTGTAGGATAATGTCGATACCCAACTCTTTATCAAAATTGACATTCAACTTCATCAAGTGGTCCACATATCTTTGCATCTTCTGTAAGTGGGCCGTGATGGACTCTCCATCCTTCAATTTGGTTGTTATCATGGAGGAAATGATTTCATACCTTTCCCGTCGAGCACTTTGATGGTATCTTTCCATCAAGTCTTGGTTCATCTCGAAAGGATAGTAGTCCTCATAGGACTTTTGGAGTTCAGCTGTCATAGTTGCAAGCATGACGCACGAAACCTTTGTCGCTTCCTTCTCATGAGCCCTATATTCAACAATTTCTTCAAGAGTAACAATCGCTTCATCAACCCCTTTAGCTGTTTATCGAGGACATATTCCTTATCCTCGTAACGAGTGACCATCCGAATGTTTCGAATCCAGTCATTAAAATTCGACCCATCGAAAATCACCCTCCCACATAAGTTCATGAGGGAGAAAGAGCCGGAAGGGTTGGAGCCAGCAGTGTTTGGGGTAGACATTTGAAAAGAAAGACAATGTTTAGATTAGATAAGAATCCTTAATATAACACCCAAATGAAATATTAAGGCTATGACCTAATACAATATTTCACAATTTGGAAGAGGGATGCCGTAATCCAATTGCAAAATATTTGAAGGTAGGTAAATGACGATTTACCAATTTCCACCATGAAAAACGAAATTGAGGATTAAGTTTTAAATGAATTGAAATTCCTAGATCTTTGAGATTCATTGAAAATTTTCAATGACATGTTTAAATCTCGATTATGCCCTTCAAGTTTGTGACTGGGAAACCGAGGATCACAAATAGGTGTGAATAACCATGCAAATGTGCTTGGTACTCTTGATGTCATTTATCACCTAATCAATGTGTTGATTAACTACACACACTCTATTGATCTATAACAAACATCAAGCTACCCTTTGCCACCCTTGCTAGTCCAAGTTAGTGTGTCGGTTAACCACACATGCTCCACTAACGACTTGGCAAGGTGCAAAATGCAATTTCATGGAATAGCACCAATTTCACATTTTTCCTAAAGTAACTAAGATTGGGAATTTATAAAAACATTTAGTTACTTTTATAATTATCATTATACTTTTTAACGAGAATTAATGTCTTATCCTACCCGTTCGGATAACGACCCTCCACTAGTCAAGGAAGCAGTGGGTGAGAGTGGACACCCATTCAATCGTCATTTTATAGGCAATTTCATTATACCCCTTATAGACCAGCTTCGTGAATGAGGCCTACTAATGGTAAGACTGACTTGTCTTATACATATATAAGTATTAATCTTTTAATATTATAATAGTATAAGGGTTGGATTTTAAACTTTTAAAATTCAAGGTTTTAGAATTTAATGTTTCATAAATGAGCATTTTCAAATTCCAAAACTTGAGGGCAAGTTTTGAAACTCTTCAAAACCTCTTGAAATTTAAAATTTAATGTTTCATAAATGAGACTTTTCAAATTCCATAACTTGAAGGTAAGTTTTGAAACTCTTCAAACTCTCTTGGATCAATTTGATAGCAATTAAACTAATCATACAATTAACTATATCATAAAATTGACCTAATCTAATTTCACATAGCAAGATGATTCAAATCAAATTCCACAAATAATTAACATTTCACAAAATCAAAAAGTTATCTTAAAATTTGACAATCATTATTCATTTGGATGAGAATAATCATTACCATATCATAAAAAAAAACAAATTCTATCAATCAAAACAGTTTGTGGTAATGATCCTAATCCAAAGTTGGCCAAAAAACTTGAAAATCTGCAAACAAGGGATCCTACTCGTCGAGTTCATGGAATGGACTCGACGTTTTCATCATATAAGATCCAACTCGTCGAGTTCCCTTATGGGACTCGACGAGTCCAGCAGTTAGTGGCCAAAAGTGACGTTTTTTTCAGCTTTAAAAATCAAACCATTGCATCAATATAATATAAAACACACTAGGCTCTGATACCACTGATGGGTTTTGAGTACTATAACATCCCTATGTTGCACATACAACACTAATGCTTTGGATCTAAGTTTTCTCTAGTTATACATGCAATTTTCTTTTTCCAAAGCATGAAGCCTAACTAGCATACAACTTTGATAATTAAAACATAAAAACAAGTAAGATGATTACCTCTTTGTTGTAGCTTGAAGAACTTAGCCTTACAAGATCTTAGCACCTCAAATGCGATGCCTCAAATAAATCACAAAACACCAAGAACAAATGGAGGATTATGAGAGAGAGATTAGGAGGCACCAAAATCGGCTATGCTCTTCTTAGAATACTTGTGTGTCGATTTTAGGGCTTTAGGGGTTACAAATATAGTGTAGAATTCCAAGGGTCACTTGTAAACCCTAATCCATTCACTTAGGCTTTTGATCCAATAATTCATGTGGACTAACACTTCATGGACTCTTACATAAGCTTAGTCCATCACTAATCAATCATGGATCATTAGCCCAAACTATATGTATCAATGATTTACATAATCAACCCCTGTTAATTTAATCAGTTTCTTTTGATCACTAAATTAATTCCAAATTAATTCTTGATCAATACCAATTAAATAATATGATTTCTCAATTAATATATTATTCTTATAATATATTAATAAATCACAAATAACCTCTTTCTCAAATATCCTTCCTATTAAATTGCTCTGGTGAATGTAACCCAAATGCACCTTGCTACTATCAGGTCAAGTACATACCAATTATAGTTATGAGCTTAGACACCTAATCCAACACCATCTACATTGGTCCTTTTAGGGTTGCAGCCTGGGTGGGCAACGTGTCGTATAGGCTGGATTTTCCAGTTGAGCTTAGTCAGATCCATAGTAATTTTCATGTATCCCAGCTGCGGAAGTGCCTGGTAGATGACTTTGTGGTGGTACCTCTAGAGGATATTCAGGTGGATGACAGCCTGAACTACATCTAGCGGCCGGTAGCCATCCTCGATGGGAAGATGAAGAATCTGAGGAACAAGAAGGTCGAGTTAGTGAAGGTGCAATGTTAACACCGCAAGGGCTCATAATGGACTTGGGAGCCGGAGGACGAGATGAGAGAGCACTACCCCAAGCTATTCCCAGATGCAGCAGAATTTGAGGACCAAGTCTAAAATAAGTGCAGGAGATTTGTAACGCCCGGTTCCTGATATGTATTTTAATAAAGAATTATTCATTTTTGCAAAGGGACTCAACGAGTTGGAGGCCCCAAACTCGTCGAGTAGGAATGAGACTTTTGGACGCGAGACTTGAAGTCTACTCGACGAGTTGAGAAGCCTCAACTCGACGAGTAGGACTGCCATATTGAAACCCTAATTTTCAGGGTTTGCACCCTATTTAAGCACCTTAACATTCTTTGTTGCCTCCCTCAGTCCAACAAACCCTAATTCGTGATCTCGAGCCTTGTAAGTGTGTGTGAGTGAAAAAGGAGTGATTCTTTGGTGTTTCCTTGAAGGAATGGAAGCTGGAAGTGCTTGGTCGAAGGAAGAAGCTTTAGATCCATATGTAGAACTTCATTTTCGGCTCATTTGAGATATAAAGTTGATACTTGGCTTTTTATGGCTTAGATCTCCATTTAGGGTTGTATTTTACCATTTTTGGAACCAATCATGGATGCAAGCATGTTTTGGGGTCAAGACTTCCGATCCAGAGCCTTTAAGGGACTCCATGGCATAAAGGTGCCAACTTTATGGCTATGGGAGTCCCATGCATCACATGAACCACTTTTTGGGGCTTTTTGAGCTAAATAACCCATGCATGCACGTAAAGTTAGAAACTTTACGTGATATATCAACCCTAGGGAACCATATTTATGTTTTCGATGCATTATGCCTGACTAAAAACGACTGTATGGATTTAGATTATGGGGGACTCGATGAGTTGTTCATACGACTTAGTGAGTTGGGTCGTGCCCCCTAACCTTTTCTGCTATTGAGTAAAATCGTTGAGTTTATGAGATGACTCAACGAGTTAGCCATGGTTTTGGGTTATGAAGATTGAAGAACTCGATGAGTTCAAAGAGGAACTCGGCCAGTTGTGAGCAAAATGTCTCGAATATGTATGAAGGAGAACTCGACGAGTTCAAGGAGGAACTTGGCAAGTTGTGGGTAAAAGGTCCCGACTATGTTATAAGGTAGAACTTGACGAGTAGGATCGAGGTTTCAGGGTTTTATGGATTATGGAAATTGACAAGTTGATGGACCAACTCGACGAGTTGAGTCAACCAAGACGTTGACTTTGATCAGGATGTTGACTGTGACTTTAACCATGGACCAGAGTTGACCCTTAAAGGGGTTATGAGTGTGATATGAAAACATAATTAAAGGATATTATTATGTGTAGGAGTTTGAGAGGAGTTGATCCCAACACCGAGGACAGTTCAACTACTTCACGAAATTGATGTGAGTTACCTTCCAGTAGAAGTGGGTCGAAGACACCAATGTCGACCCGCTGGTAAGAGTTATAATAGAGATGATTGTCTTTGTGATAATTATCTGGTATGTCACTATCTGTTATGCTTTATGTGTTAGTACGCTATGTTGTTATGTGATAGTGGTAAAAGGGGTAGGATAGACCCCAATACCGGTTGATAGGGCCGAAGGGGTATGCTAGCACTAGGATAAGCTAGGCAGTACATGATTTATATGTTTATGCACTAGGATGCTATTTGGTAGAGTATGGGGTGAAATAGTCCCCGACACCGGTCGAAGGGACCGAAGTGGTAAGCCAGCACCCTGATATGCTAGGTGAGGTACCCGTCGAAAGGACAAAAGGGGTAGGCCAACACCCTGATATTCAAGGCCAGGTACCGGTCGACAGAACCGAAGGGGTAGGCCAACACCCTGATATGCTAGACAGTTACCGATTGAAAGAGACTGAAGGGGTAGTGGTGGTTGTCGAGGCCAACAAAATAAATACCCTAAATATTACACACTAAAATAGTGTATAGTGGTAAAGGGATCGTATCCACGGAGATTGGTTCAATGTGTTACTTCTATGATAATCTTGGTGTACAAACACTTGTAAAACTAAAATATAATAAAATTTGGGGGATTTTGATATTTAAGATGTTTAAAATAAAACTAGAATTACATTAAAATTTAAAAACACAATTCAACAAAAGAAAATTTTGATTTAAAATCAATAAGATAAAGATGGTTAACTTTGGACTTTCATTACTTGAACATTTGGTTAAACAATCATGAGAATACCAAGGTGCAATACTTGTGTTTGTAATCTAACTTGGCTATAGCAATTTATAAGCATAACTTGCCTCAACTCTTCTTTTGTATTAAATGACTAGAGAAGCTCATAGCACATTTCCTAAATCAAAGTCACAAAACTAATGAAGCATGTAATTTTGTGAAAATCAATTAAAATTAGGTTTTAAGAGTCACCAAATCCAAAGAGTAATCTATTGCTTTCATTACCACTATGGAGAAAATATTTTCTTAGTCTAAATGATATGAAAACAAACATTTAAACTAATTGTTGCTTGTTAAATTGAAGACCCATTACTTAGCCAAGAATTTAACCAACAAAAATAACATTCATATATCAATATTCATGACTAGAGATATATAAACATGAAGGAAGTTTTTATAGAAAATATAATCATAGATATTCAACACAAGTTCATGGAGTTCTTCAAAATAACCAAAACATTCAAGCAATTACATCCTAGTCAACCAAATATGAGTCTAGCCAAGAATGGCCAAAATAAAGGAAATACAAGAAAGTTTAGTGATACCAAACATTGTTCAAGATGCAAGTTGGAAGAAAAATTGCTCCAACCTTCTAAATCTTCCAATCTTCTAGAGAGCAAAAGTGTTGTTCTTCCATGTGTTAGATGCCAAGCATGCCTCAAATCTCCAGTAAAAGTGTTCAAAAATAGGATCCAAAAGTCCCCCAAAAGCATTCCATCAACCTTCCCAAAATAGAGTCAAAAAGTCAAAAATCTGGATTCTCCACAGTGCGATCCACGCGGACCATTTGTAAATCCACGCGGACCGCATGGATTCTGCTGAATGGGCTTTTTGGCCCATTTAATTGGCACTTCTAGATTACTCTTATCATCTATGGTCCATCCCGTTTGTGCAAGTTCTTGATAGCCCAATTATGTCTTCCAAACTCTTCCAAGATGCTCCAATGCTCCTATATTCTTCTATAGCTCAAATTCTCGTCGTCCCACCCGAAATTTAAGTCTGACGCGCTTCTTGCTTATATTGACACCAAGCCCAATTGCACCACTTCAAGTCCGTGAACAAATTGCAAGCCTCCAATAGTCCCACACTCCTTCCAAACCTCCAATAACAAATAGTCTTCAGTAAATCCTGCAAATAAGCTCAAAAGACTAGAAAGCACCCGGTAAAGGAGAAAAATAACAAAAAGAGAAAATATGTGTGAAGATTAACTAAAATGAGGTGGAATGTGCTAAAATAAACTATAAAAAGAAGTAAATAAAATGAAACTATCAGGTAGTCTAGTACCCGGATATGTTAGACAATATGTATGTTGTATGGTATGTGGTATGATTGGGGAACTCACTAAGCTTTGTGATTACAAATTTCAGTTTTTGTTTCAGATCCTTCTTCTTCGAAGGGAAAGGATCCGGCACGGTAGCAGCGCATCACACACACGATTTCCGCATATGAGATTCTTAGGATTTGTACTCTGACATTATTACTATCTTATAACATGCTTTTGAGACATATGATCAATGGTTTTTATGAAATGAAATAACTTGATGATGTTTTCTATAAATTGTTTTATGATCGTTATATCAAAAATGAAATTTTTGGTCTAGAATTTTGGGATGTTACAGTGCGCATGCATTGGCAATTGTACGTTCGCATATGTTTTTTTAGTTTTTATTTTTTATTTTTTCCGATATAAATACCCCTCACACCACACTACAATCGCATATGAACTTAGTTCATCTGCCATTTCCTTTGATGTTTCATCTGCGATTTTGCACAATATTATTTATTTATTGACTTCGAAAATGATAGAGTTTCACTACGAAACAACCATATTATATATAAAGTCTTGCAAAAAAATATCACTTTAATTTTCATTTATTTGGAAAATTTGTTTAAAACCTGTCAAATAAAATGAATGAATATTTGATTTGCATTGTACATGAAATCGTCTATAGCTACCAATTTTCACCTCCAACGAGAGTTCTCCCAACAAAAACCTTGCAAAATGAAAGCTAAAACAAAATTTAGGTATTTATACCCTTTAAAAGGTCAATCAACTGATAAAATCGCAGATAGACTGAGTCCATCTGCAAACGTACAACCCACGATGCATGTCTATGCTTTAAACGCTTGTACCTTCGCAGTTCAAATGTCAAAATCGCAGATGGCTCTAATACATTTGCGATTTTGGTGGCTCATTTTGTAGTGCGGTGTTTTTTTTTCAATTTTTTGCAAAGTAATTATGGAAAATGACTAAATTTATAATTTATGCTGCTAACTTTAGCCTATTAACCAGTGGCTACTCATAGTGATTCTTGCAAATAGCTTGCAAATGCCATTAAAAACTTTTGACAATGACAAGGTTGTTATAACTTTATCCCACAAAAAATTATTAGCTTAAGATATTTCATTGATAATTTAAAATAAATTATACTTGACTAATATATCCTATACATGTAATATATTATAAAACAATTGCCATCTTTACACAAACATTAATGTTTAAAATGAAATACTACATGATAAAAACATTTAATTTTTGTAATAAATTTTTATTTGTATAGTTATAAATAATAATAAAAAAATATTAATTATAATTTGAAGTTTAATATGAAATATTATTTAATATTTATTAAAAAATTAATTAGTTAATAATAAAAACGATTTAAAGTTTAAATATAATTAGAAGTAAATTGGAGTATCTTTTATTAATATTGGATAATGGAGATCATCCAAACTCAAAATCAACCCCAAAAAATAGTTTCAAAACATTTTAAGTTTTTCAGCTTCAATAGTTCAAAAGGCAATGATTCAATTTATCAATCATTCAAAGTTCAACAGTTTATGAATAAAATATTTTAAAGGCAATCAAATCAAATATTAACAATTTTAAAGATCAAGTCAACAATTTCAAATAAGCATTGCATATGCTTATATTCCCAATCACAAGTCAATCTCATGGTCCAATCTCACAATGATGGTTATAATTATGGCTCATACACGATAGTCAATCCACACAATACACTTTCCATTATCGTTCCAAAGTTAAGGCTCATGTATAATTTGTGCAAGGCATCGTAGACACTTTCCATGCTCGTTCTAGTTTAAAGCTATATATCTTGTGAAGCATCATACAAGTACTGAAACATCTCAAAAATATGACCCAAAAGTTTTAAAATTTTAAGTTTGAATAAAACAATATTCCAAAAACATTGTTCATACAACCCAAAAAATAAGTATATCAAACATCATGAAAATCAGAGTGTGTCCCAAAACAAAATGCATATGGTTTGTGCGATGCAGTTAAGCCGAGTTTTTCCCCTTGGAACCGGAAGTACCTGAAACATAAACTAAAAAACCATAAACATAAAGCTTAGTGAGTTCCCCAAAATACCACATACCATACATACAAATAAACATATAATGGGCCTCACCCGACATTGAACCCTGTCCGACATCAAGCCCTGCCCGTCATCGAGCCCTACTCGGTAAATAGATCAGGCCCCACCCAACATACATATAACATATATCAAGTAAACACATACACATGCAATAATCAAAAAGATGCATAACATACAAAGTGGTCATTGGGCCCTAGCTCGGTAAGCATATAAGCACATAACAAATGCAAGAGTTACGCAGACAACTAGCATAGTAACATAACATAAACATGGGCCAATATTGGTACCTTTGACCCAATAAACCCAGTGAGGAAACTCACCTCAACAAGCTGGATGAAACGAATGATCTCTGGTTGCTGGTTCTACATATCCTCGAGCTATCAATTGCCAAATAAAAACCAATTAACATTTGGGATCTAAAACATAACCAAAATCCCTACTTGAAATAAAAAGTCTATTTTACCCCTAACCTTAGCTTGGTCCAAGACTGAAGCCCAATTCACAATCTAATAGGCCCAAAAGTTAAATAATCTATCGAGGCCCAATAATGACCCAATTTCCAATTGGGTCCAATTCCTTCTTATGGGCCTTAGCCTAAGGCCCAATAATATTTCTGGACCAAAACTCCCAAAATCAAATGTCCCAACTAAACCCTAACCTTCTAAGGCCAAAACGTGGCCTAAATCTAAAGCCTAACTTTGAAATGCCACCTGACTAAGTATGCGAGGCGTACTCAGCTTGTACGCTAAACGTACTGGCTTGAAGGCTTGTACGCTACGCGTACTGGCTTGTACACCTAGAGTACTCATCTAGATCAGCCAACTTATGGATTTAGCTCTTAACCCATTAAGACTTTGCTCTAGAATGCAGATCTAACCTCCTTGAGATGAGATATCATGTAAAGTTGCTAACTTTACGTCCATGCATGGCTATATGAAGCTCAAAATCTCAACAAGGACTTAATAAGAGACTTAATGAATGCATGAGGCCATAAAATCCATAAAGTTGCCGCCTTTATGCCTAAGGAGCCCATGATAACCTAAGATCTGAAAGAATAAGTCTCTAGGACATCCTAATTCACTACAAGAAAAATACCCTTTAATGACGCGCGGACAATGACACTCGCTGATTTACGATACGCATTTTTGTGTGTACTTAAAAATAATGTCAGACTTCCAAAATTTGAAGGATAGACAACATGCATTTTTGCGTGCCCTTAAATTAGTGTTGTTGGGTAGCGTTTTGTTATGTATTGCGTCTATTGGGCTCGCTTATTAGTCCAGTTTTGTAACTCCGGTTTGGGCCTGTCCAACCGAGAACTTGATAGGGTTTAGTATAAATATATATACTTGAATGCATATTAGATAGGGGATAGAAAACGATTATTACGATAGATCAGAGCATTATTTCTTTATCGTTCCTGTAACCCTAAATCCTCTACAGTGGAAGTTCTTTATCGAGCTCTGCTGAGGATTGTTGATCTAATCATTCGACACACTTTGATCCATACTTGTGTTATTTGCAGTTTTCGTATTCATTATTTCACCTGTTATAAAGATCCAAACGATCTTCAAGTTAGTTTTATAACTTATTAATTGGTATCAGAGCAGGAGGCTGTGTAATTCATACACTTCTTTTCTGTGAAAAAGGTTGCGATTAGGGTTATTCCGCATTTACTGATATTTATTGAGCCGTCATCCCATAATTGACGTAACTCGGTATTTATTTGTTTTGCCCTAATTTAATTCATTACAAGTTTGATCTTTTAAACAGGTTATTCGATCTAGCATGGACGAGTCACAATCAAATCCAATTAATATCTCGAACAACATCAGATCAACGACGAAGATTCCCATCCTTTACACCTAGGATTATGAAGTCTGGGCTCATCACTTTGAAGACTATGTTATAGGATCTGAGGGCAATGGATACCTCATCTGGGAAGCAATAGTATCTTGACCATTCGCTCATTCAGCAACTTCAAGAATTATTAAGACTCAGAAGGAGCATAATGATCTTTTGAAGGACGTTAAAGATATTGCTCAAGACGAAAAAGATAAATTTCAGTGCAATATTAAAGCATTGAGATTAATCAGATTCGCTCTTCAATCTGACACTTTCAGGCTGGTGAGTTCATGCACAACTGCCAAAGAAATATGGGATAGGCTGCGAGAGTTGTATTCTACGGACGAGGATCTTGAGCATTCCATTCAAACCTTGCTGCTGTCTGAATTTGGTGAATTCAAGCAGAGCCCTGAAGAAACCGTGACTCAAATGTTCGATCGCTTCAATCATCTTCTTAGTAAGATGATTAAACATGATATTGAAAGGAAGCTGATTGAACAAAAGGTCACGTTTTTAAACGGCCTTAGATCTGAGTGGAGAGCTGTAGTGTCCACAGTTAAAGCGCATGAGCAATTCAAATCCTATTCTCTGGCGAAACTGGTAGGCATTCTGAAGTCTCAAGAAAAGATCATGTTACAGGAGAAAAATGTGGTTTCAAGCTTGGGTTCATTAGCCCTTCTGTCCAAAAGCAAAGCTGTGACGGTAGATGAAGACCTCAACCTAGAGGATTATGACCTTACCTCTGAAGACTATGCAATGATGGTGTCAAACCCAAAAAGGTTCATCAAGAAAAGATTCCCCACCAACAAGAACAGAAATTGGCAGGGAAGTTATAGTTCAGAAAAGGTCAGGGAAGAACCGAAGGTAGAAGAACCAAAGAAGGAACCGAAAGTTGAAGGAGATTCAGGAGTAAGCTGCTATTATTATGGAGGAAAGAACCACTATGCAAAAGATTGTGTCCTCAAGAAAATGGCAGAAAAGGATGATGAAAAGGATGAAGAAGCTTTGTTGTTGAAAAAGCTGGATGAGATCAGGAAGAAGAAATCTACTGCTAACCCTTCTATGAATGCTTTAATTGTGTAGAGTTCGGTAGCTGATGATGAGTTCGGTGGCGTGGAGGTCTGGTCAACCGACTCTGAAGATGATGAAGTAAGGAAGCCTTCTCATGGAAAGGCTTATGTGGCGAAAGAAGAGAGTAGTGGTGGAAAATGCTTGATGGTGTCCGATGTATCTCAGATGAGGGGATACAACACAGATGGTGGGAATGAAGACGCAAAGGAGCGAGAGGACTTGTGCTTCCTGAAGAAAAAGGAGTTCCTGCAAAAGAAGTCACTACTTCAAGCGAAACTTCATCTGTTCAAAGTGAACCTACTGACCGAAAGCAAAAACAAAAAGAGAATATCCATCGTCAGCCGAAGCAGGTGAGAAATCAGAAACAGCAAAGAAATCAGAGATACAAGAAGAATATCTCTAAGAGAAAACAGTTCTGGCGATCTCAAAATGCCCATTTCTCTTATCCTGACAGAAATTTAAAGTCAGACAAAAACACTGTTAGGTCACAAGAATGTCGAAACAACCGAAAGCAAAGGTTCGATTCAGAGAACAACATCAACCGAAAGCAAAGGTTCGGTTCAGAGGACAACGTCAACCGAAAGCCGAGGTTCGGTTCCGAGAGCAAAAGCGACCAAAGATCTAGGTTCGGTCCCACTAATGATCAAAAACAAAAGGGTCACTTAGAATCTCAAGTCAATAAATCATCTCAGTCTAACTTCTCTCGTTCTTCTTTTAATTCTTCTAATTCCTCTCAACCTCATTCTAAATCCAATTCTTTTAATGCTCAAAATCCAAAATCTTCAACAGATTTGAAAGGAAAATCGAAGGTTTCCTTAGTCAAAACCGATCAAAAGCATTCCAATGTCCCAGTGCCTGAACCAGAGATCAAACCGAAAGTAACAAATCCTAATAAAATTAAGGTTTTTACCATTAAAAAGAAAGATGAAACAACTTTAATTAAAAGAACATATTTGGTTGACATCTCTCTTACTATTCCTGTTCCTATGAAAAGCTCACGTGGACCCAATAAACTTTGGGTTCCTAAATCTGCTTAATTTTTGCAGGTTATCAGTGACGAGCAGTTTGACGAAGAATGGTACATTGACAGTGGCTGCTCGCGTCACATGACATGAAGGAAGGAGGAACTGAGGGAGTTTCGGTCTCTTTCAAACGGTGGAAATGTCAAATTCGGGAACAACTCCTTTGGCACCATTAAAGGCTATGGAATGATTACAAATGGTGATTTCACGATAAGGAAGGTTGCATACGTAGAAGGACTACAACACAACCTCATCAGTGTATCTCAGCTTGTTGGAGGTACCGGTCTCAAGGTATCATTCGATGATGAGGGTTCTGAAATAATTGAGAAGAAGACGAAAAGAGTTATTCTCAAATCGGAGCGTAAAGGAGAAATGTTTCCCCTAAACCTCAAACCTATCAAAGGGAACCCAACTATCTGCCTGTTATCCAAAGCACAATCTGACGAAAGCTGGTTGTGGCACCGAAGGCTCTCTCATCTCAACTTTAAGGATATCAACAAACTTGTCACTGGAAGTCATGTTCGAGGTCTTCCATTGCTCAAGTACGATAGAGAACATTTGTGTGCTGCATGTGAACTGGGGAAGCAGAGTCGTCAAAGTCATCCATCTATAATAAACACCAAAATTGTTGAACCACTAGAGTTACTTCATATTGATTTGTGTGGTCCATCATCTATCGAAAGTATCGGTGGTAGCAAGTACATTCTTGTTATTGTTGATGATTTTTCGTGTTTTACATGGGTGTTCTTTCTGAAGCTTAAATCTGAAGCGACTTACAAGCTAAAGGTGTTCATCAAGCAGGTTGAAATACAGCTGAAGAAAGTCGTTCGCAACATCAGGAGCGACAATGGACTGGAGTTCAAAAATAAAGAATTCGAAGAATTCTTGGCAGAAAAAGGAATTAGTCACAACTTCTCAGCTCCCTACACACCTCAACAAAATGGAATTGTCGAAAGATGAAACCGATCTTTGTGTGAAGCGGCCCGAACCATGCTAAGTTTCGCTTCCTTACCTTTATACTTTTGGGCTGATGCTATTTCTGCTGCTTGTTTTACACAGAACAGGTCATATCTCAATAAGCGCTTCACTCTCACTCTTTATGAGATCATCAACAACAGGAAGCCAAATGTCAAGTTTTTCCATGTGTTCGATTCACGGTGTTTCATCTTCTATTCTAAAGAATACCGCAACAAGTTTGATGTCAAAGCCGACGAAGGGATATTTCTGGGCTATTCTCTCACTTCTAAAGCGTACAGGGTATTAAACAAGCGCTCGAGGAAAATAGAAGAAACTTATCACGTGACTTTTGATGATAGCTATGTCAAAAAGCTAAAGGCCAACGAAGACACAACTAGAGAAATCTTTCCTCAAACTGGCCAAGTCACAGCCTCAATCGCAAACCTATTTGAGAAGTTCGTTGAGTTATTTGATGAACCAGAGAAGGCCACTCTCTCAGAAGCCAGTGCAGCAGACAACAGTGTAGATCATTTGAAGCAACTTGTCGAAGATGCTGCAAAGAGAATAAATGAAAGAGGATCAAGTTCTGACGACCCTCCACAACACAATGCTTCAGTTGAGGGGGAGGATCCATCTTCGTCATCACAGTCGAGCTCACATGTTGAGGGGGAGATAAGTTCTCAAGCTGCTCCCGAATACACTTCACTAACCGAAAGTGCCACACCAACCGAAAATGCTTCATCACCCGAAGGCGCATCAACACCCAAAAGCTCAGCACCACCAGAAACCTCTGTAGCTCAAGATACTCAAGAAATACCTGAAATTTTATCTGTCGAGGGGGAGAATGTAGATATGTCTTACGACTATGAAAGTCAATCTGAACTTGAAGAGATGGTAAACGCTGAATTGGATCCAACCTATGATCCAAACTATCCTCCTCTCGTCAAATGGACCAGAGATCATCATGTCTCCCAGGTTGTTGGTAATGTGTCTGAAAAAGTTCTGACCCGATCACAACTCAAGGCAAAAAAATACTTCCTTGTTTTCAAAAGAAGAATTCTGTATGTTTAACTCCTTCGTCTCAAAAGTTGAACCAAAGACAGTTAACACTGCTCTTGATCACTCCGATTGGGTTCAAGCTATGCAAGACGAACTGAATGAATTCGAAAGGAACAAAGTTAGGCGACTCATTCCAACTCCTCCAGATGCCTCAGTTGTTGGTCTCAAATGGGTCTTCAGGAACAAAATGGACAAGGAAGGGAACGTGATACGAAAAAAGCACGTCTGGTAGTGAAAGGATACTGTCAGGAGGAAGGAATTGACTACGAAGAGACTTTCGCTCCTGTAGCTAGGCTGGAATCCGTTAGAATATTTCTCGCCTATGCTGCACACAAAAACTTTGAAGTCTACCAAATGGACGTCAAGTGTGTATTTCTCAATGGAGAACTTGAAGAAACAGTGTACGTGGAGCAACCTCCTGGATTCGTAAATGAAAGGTATCCTAATCATTGTTATATTTTGGACAAAGCCGTGTATGGACTGAAACAAGCTCCGAGAGCCTGGTATGAAACGCTGACAAAGTTTTTAAAGATGTCCAAATTCAAACAAGGTTCGGTTGACCCAACCTTCTTTCGTAAGAAGGAAGGTATCCACCTTATGATTGTTCAAATTTATGTCGATGATATCATCTTTGGCTCTACGAATCCCAGCTTAACGGCTGAATTCAGAAAGCTGATGGAGACTAAATTTGAAATGAGCTCAATGGGTCCAATTAACTTTTTCCTTGGTTTAAATATTAGACAGGGACCCGAAGGCATCTTTATTAATCAGGAAGCTTACACGAAGACTCTCCTTGCAAGGTTTGGCATGATGGGAGATTCAAAAGTCAAAGTTCCCATGACGTTCGGCACCAAGCTCACTCCATCATTGGATAACCCAGCAGTTGATATCACACAATATCCCCAGATAATCGGTTCACTGATGTATCTTACTGCTAGCAGGCCTGATATCATGTTCTCTGTTTGTTATTGTGCTAGATTTCAGGCGAATCCGCGAGAACCTCATATGCTTGCAGTGAAGAACATACTCCGGTATCTCAAGCGAACTACCTCTTTAGGCCTATGGTATCCATCCAACTCAGGCTTCTTTGTTCAAGCCTACTCAGATGCAGACCTTGGAGGTTGTGGACTAGACAGGAAAAGCACCACGGGAGGCTGCCAATTCCTTGACGGGAAGTTGGTTAGCTGGCAATCAAAGAAACAAACGTGTGTGTCTTTGTCTACAGCTGAAGCAGAATACATTGCAGCTGCATCCTGTACTTCTCAAGTGATTTGGATCCAAAGTCAACTCCGGGACTATGGACTCAATATGAAAAAGATCCCACTATATTGTGACTCTGAAAGTGCAATTAGGATCTGTCATAACCCAGTGCAACACTTAAAGACTAAGCACATAGCACTGAGGTATCACTTCATTAAAGATCATGTGGAAGAAGGAAACGTTGAAATTCATTTCGTTAGAACCACTGATCAACTGACCGACGTCTTCACCAAAGCCCTTCCTGAAGCATCATTTAACAAAATTCTACAAGGGCTAGGCATGATGGAATCAGAGTCAGTACCACAAATCACCTCTCAAACTCAAAAGTAAGAAGCAAAATAGACCGAACGTTCGGGTTCGGTTTTTGTACTCATGTACCGAAATGAACCGAACGCTCGGGTTCGGTTTTCCAAATTCTCACAACCGAAATAAACCGAACGTTCGGGTTCGGTTTCTCAATTTTTCTCACCCGAAATAAACCGAACGCTCGGGTTCGGTTTTCCAAAGTTTTTCCCATCCGAAATAGACTGAACGCTCAGGTTCGGTTTCTCAAGTTTTTTTTTCAAGCGAAATAGACCGAACACTCGGGTTCGGTTTTCCAAATTCTCACAACCGAAATAGACCGAACGCTCGGGTTCGGTTCCAAAGTTTTTTTTTTTACTTTTTATTTTCTTTCTCAGTTTTAATTTTTTTTTATTTTTTCTTTCACTATTATTTTTTTTTTCAAAAATTCCAAAAATATTTTTCTTAATATATACTTTCAAAAACTCCAAAAATATTTTGTTCTTTCTTTCTTTTTGACGTTGAGTTTATTTGTGTGTTTGTTTATGGGGAAATTGTTGAATTAGTTTAGTGTCCCTAGAAGCATGCTGCTGTATGTGTCCAAAGCCTCATTTGATTCTGAATAATAACCTTAATGACTCGGTATACACAAACCTTGTCTTCCCAAACAGGCTATCACATTTATTCTAATCCAAAGCTACCTAACTCTCTTCTCACAAGAGATAAGAGTTTTCTGCTTAGTCCTATCTTTCAATGCAGAGGTACTTTGCTTTCTTCCACCATCTAAATTAAACTTCTCCATTCCTCTCAGTTCACATACGTAACCCTTGAGACTCTCAGCAATTACCACTGAGGTTTATGGTTACACAATTTCTGTGTTTATGATCGTAGTTTCGTGCCACTACGATCTAAGTGAAACCCAAAATTCAATACCTAATACGAATTGACGGTGAACAATTAATTTGCTCTAGTTTTCACTAATGAATTGACGGATGTATCTTCAGGAAATATCCAATTTTTCTTTTGTGTGATTCCTACGAAATTGTTAAAAGCCATAACATTTCTTCCCTTGGGATCCAGTTTTTAATTTTTGTTGAGATTTTATATTTCTTCCTAGCCACTTTAAATTATTCCCAACCTACTTGTTCAACAGACTACACCGGTCTCACAAGTACCTCGTTCACTTTCTATCTTATATCAAGATTAGGAATGTTGAATCGAAGCAAAAGCCACCCTACTAAGCCTTATTAAAAGCAGCCTTTCAACACTTCTTCATAAGTGTTTGATCGTCATTCAACGGGAAACCACACCAACACTTTCAAATCTTTCTTGACTTTGAAGGAAGAGATTCGTGCCCGGGATCATTTGTTTCGTGTCTTTATTGACATCACATTTTTCCCACAAATTATTGCTTTCTTTCTTTTCTTTTACACCCTTAGCACGAAAATCTCTGATTTTCCAAAATTCAGGTTTCATTAATTACAAGGCATTTTACTTGGATTGACAGTCGATTGAAAGATATGGTTGATTTTATTCCATGTGGCAGAATTGTTCAAAAGATGTCGTTACAATTTAAAGAGATAAGATAAAGGCGTGCTGACTCAGGCGGGAGTCTAATCCATTTGATTTCAAACGGCGCTAAAAGGGCATGCGTGAGAATCGGAAGCGTTTTATCTCCAAACGTCGCAGACGCGTGTGTGAATTTGAAACGGTTCATCTCCAAATGGCGCAGAAGAGGCGCGTGTGAATCTGAAACGCTTCATATCTAAACGGCGCTTGATGGGAGGCGTGTTCTTTGGAATCTGACACTCTCTCTCATGCGTGATCATCGGCTACCCCAACTGTCACGCATCAGTCAACTCCGGAAAACTCTTCGTTTTTCGATAGAAGATTTGGGAAGATATTTCTCTCTCCTTAACCCACAGTATAAAAGGCAACATCCTCTACCATTTACCTCTTTACTGCAATCAAAATTCCCAAAGCGCAAGAAATCCCTGAATCTTCACTGTTCATCATCTTCTTCCCTTTCTTCAAGCAATGGCAGATTCATCTTCCGTTCATGCAACATCCCACATTCTGCCTATTCGCCCACAACAAAGCCTGATAATCGATTTATCTCCTCACGTTTACGACGCCTTCATGTTTCCAATAATTGAGTGTTTAAGGTTTTCGCCGATTGCTCCTGCACTTACAAGAGCAGAATCAGTTCCAATGGAGTTCTTGTCGCAGATCTTTGCGACTGCTCACTATGACAAGGCTGTGGATAGGATCTTCTTCGACATCTTTCAGCACAAAGCCTCAATTTCCAAGCAACGATTTTGCTCCCTGTTAGGGTTTGACGTTGACTCTACAAGGGTTAATCCTGAGACGATTCCCATGGGGCACTTGTTCAATATGTTTTACAACATGGGTTACACGGAGGTGCTTACTTCAGTTGCCAAGTTCAAGAAGTCTTGCCTACCGCCACAGTGGAACGGGATGTTCACTATTTTATTCAAAGGACTTTCTGAAAGAAGCTCCGGTTCTGATGGTGCTAGCCGGTTGTTCTTATCGATAATGTATGGTGTCTACAATGGCATTAACATGGATTACGGGTCCATTCTGTGGCAACAACTCATCCAGAGTCTCTCCTCTACATCAAGGCATTCTGAAATTTCCTACGCCAGGTTCTGGACCTTGGTAACGAAATGGGTGATGGACAAGTACCACGTCCCCATTGTCGCTGGCTCTCCAATGTCTTCGATTGGTACATTCCATACCACGAAGATCATTATCTCAGATGCATCCAAGTTCCCATTCAACGGTTCCATTCCGGAGTCTATGTATGGTGATGTTCCCGCTGATAGCCGAATTATCAGAACTTACAAAGAATTTAAGCGTTCTAGTCCGAGGGATCTCACACCGGAGATGTTGAAGTCGATTCACGAAGCCGACAAGCCTGATCCAAGAGGCAAGAAGGCTGAAAAAGGGAAACAGGTGGCGAAAGGGGCTAAAGGCCCTTCTCCAAAGAAGAGGAAACCCACAAAGGCTGCTCAGTCTCCGCAGAAAAAGAGGCAAAAAACCCAACCCAGGAGAAAGCTGGTTATCGCTTCTTCCTCAAGCGAGTCTGAGGGAGAGAGTTCGGATTCTGAAGACTCTCCACGAGGCAACACTCCACCCTGATCTCCTACCCCTGAAATTCAAATCCCTCCTTCTCCAATTCCCTCTCCTCCTAAGACTATTCCTACTTACATTCCCACCATAAACCCCTTTACACACATTCCAAACACCTCAATCCCAATGCCACCACCAATATTCACCGAAGCAACCACAACATCCACTGCAGATGTTAGAGCCAACGTATCTGATACGGGGGTTCATACTGATGCAACCGAACCTCCACCAGCACCCGAAACCATAAACACAACCGAAACCCAAAAAGCACCCGAACCTACCCCTACACCTACACCCGAAACAACCCAACCCGAACCTACCCATACCACTGTACCACCAGCCTCACCACCACCACCATCTCCCGGTCACGCCTCTGACGGAGACGACACTTTCCTTGGCGGGTAAAACATGACATTTGATTCGGTCTACTACAGTCCGTTTCAAGTTCAGAGCGATGATGATGATGACGCTCCGGTCACAAAGAAACATCTTAAGGAGCTCCATGACAAGGTCGACTTGCTCATTGCCTCTTCTTCCACGTCTCAATCATCACTCTCTGAAGCTGCTATTCAGAAGATTATTGATGCTTTCTCATGGGCTCAACAAGATTCTATCGCTTCTGCAACCTCCGCCATCGATGCCTCAACGAAAGCCTGTTAGGCCGCGATCGAAAAAGTCGATAAACTATTTTCTGATGCCTCTGCCCTGTTAAAGTCTTTACAGGAGAGTGCTAATGCCACCAAGACTACGTTGGAACCAATTGTTCAACAGTTGGCCACGTCTGTCTCTACTGAGTTGAAGTCCTTTGCTTCACTTCGTCAATCGCTCACAGATGACAACTCAGCCTTCTGTGATACTATTGACGAGCGTCTCTTAAAGCTCCAAGAAGATTTGGCTGCTGAGAACTCGTTGATGGATGTTTTAGCAAAGAAGACCACTGCCCTGAAGGTCAAGAGTGCTCAACTCTCCCATTCTCAACAGCAGATTGACTCTCTTCGGTCCGAACGGGAGGTCATTAAGACGTGTGTTTCGGATGTCCACTCAGCCATCTCCAACATCCTCGAAGCACATGATCCTATCCTTAACTATTCTGTGAGGCGTACCCTTACAGAAAAGCTCGCTCCTGCCCTAGACCTGTTAAGCAAACTTGAAGGGCTACCCGATTTCGTGTCCATTCCGAAACAAGGGGGAGAAAAGGAGTCTGTATCTCAACCACCTCATTCCTCAAAGGCAACTCACACAACCGAACCTCCTCCTGTAGGCCAAGCCTCCGGTTCGGGTGTGAAAGATAAAGGCAAGAAGCTTGCTGAGGAAGAAGAGGAAGATGACGAAGAAACCATTGCCGACTTGTTGAAACGCAAAAGTCGACGCAATGATGCTGATGATAGTGCTCGTGTGGCAAAAGAACCTGAAGAAGCTGAACGAAAACATAAGGAAGCCCACGACCTTCTCGAGAGTAGGAAAACTCTTTTTCCTTCTTGGACTCTCGAGAGGATGATAAAGGAAGCAATCGATACTCCGAGCATATTGTGGCTGGAACCAGTTATCTCTTTTGACTGCTCCAATACTGTCCACTCTCAGTTCGACATGCCACTGACCCGAAAGGCGTTCATCTTTCATGCCTTCTCCAACGTTGCAGAGTTCCCTCATCCTCATCTGCAGGTCGATCGGGACTTGATTGATTTCTATCTGAAGGCTGCTCAACCTCAATAGCAAACCTGGAGCGCTCAAAAGATCATCAACGTTCGGGTCTTGAAACCGTACACTGAAGGGAAGTTCATCAACGTTCGGTTCAAGGTGCTTAGGGGATCTGCCAAAACCGAACATGCCATTTCTTTAGCAGATCTTCCGAACGTCAATCCCCATGATTGGATTATTCTGCACAACATCCTTCTGACCAACGAAGTTGAATATGGTCCGGTCATCGACCATCTCAAGAGGATGCTGGTGTGCTACATCATGGAAGTTGCACTGATGGATCAGGAGATAGCAAGCGTCTTCAAGAAGAAACCAACAATATCTCCTGTTGGCTCGGCCAGTGATCTGAATCAAATGCAGATGGGCAAAATTGACTCGAGGCGAAACTCAGTCATGTTCACTAGGAATGAAGGACATAAATGTCTTTTTGCCTTAGCTGATAAACATCTGTACACCACTGCTTGCCTAGAGCATGTGTTGGGGATCATCCACAGATGTAAACAAAACAAAGCGGATGATATCAAGTACTTCGACGACATGATACACTGGTACATTCGGTTTAGACAGACGATCCTTGCGCTTATCTCACGTCTGTTTGATACTGTCAAGAAGAAGGTTCCCGCTACTGGCCCAAGCAAGAAGAAGAAGTAATCTCGCTCCAATTTGACGCAAAGGGGGAGATTGTTGGGTAGCGTTTTGTTATGTATTGCGTCTATTGGGCTCGCTTATTAGTCCAGTTTTGTAACTCCGGTTTGGGCCTGTCCAACCGAGAACTTGATAGGGTTTAGTATAAATATATATACTTGCATGCATATTAGATAGGGGATAGAAAACGATTATTACGATAGATCAGAGCATTATTTCTTTATCGTTCCTGTAACCCTAAATCCTCTACAGTGGAAGTTCTTTATCGAGCTCTGCTGAGGATTGTTGATCTAATCATTCGACACACTTTGATCCATACTTGTGTTATTTGCAGTTTTCGTATTCATTATTTCACCTGTTATAAAGATCCAAACGATCTTCAAGTTAGTTTTATAACTTATTAAGTGTCTTTAGGAAAAAAATTAAAAACACGGAGGGCACTTTATCTTAAACGTGTGTCCTCTATAGGTGTCGCTTTATAATTTTAGTGAAACGCGCCTTCAGAAGACAACGGGGGAAAACGAAACCCTAAAATTTTGAAAACCCGCCTTTCTTTTCTACCTTCTTTTTTGCATCTTCACAATCGACTCTCCCTCTTGTTTCTCTATTGTGATAAGTGACGGAAATAAGGGAGACTGGGATGGATCTGCCGGTGATGATGAACGAAGGTGCTTTCCGGTCAATTTCAGAGATGGTGTTGTCGATTTCGATTGTTGTTTCCCTCTTGCCCTAATTATCTTATCGATGCTCCTTCCTTCCTCGTCCCAATTATCGCCTAACCCTAGTTATCGATGCTCCTTCCTTCCTTCCTCACTTGCCTTCTTCTCTCTCTCTTCACTGTTTCCATCTCCTTCCATCTCGGGTCATGTCTTCACAAATTCGATGAAAAGAACTAGGGCTTTGAACCACATCTCAATAAATGTAATTAAGCTTTTCTTGTTTGTACTTCAACGGTTCTTTGCCTTACAATATCTCCAGAAGTCGATCCCGAAGCTTACCCGTGTCAATCGGAGGTCGAAACTTACGTTGAAAGACAATCACGTCTCTGCCCTTTGTTTATTCTCCGCTTCTATAACCGTCTCATCTTCCTTCATCTTCTCGGTTTTCCATCAGGTAATTATTGGTTTCGCTGCTCTTTATTTTCTTGATCTAAACTTAAGTTCTTCATATCCTATTGAATGATGTTAGTTTTGAATTTATCAATCATCGTTACACTCACACACAAGTAATTTTGATTGCATTTTGATCGAATCTAGGAAAACAAGTTCATCTTCCCCGTTTTGAATTCTACAGGTCGATTTATGCATTTGAGAAAGCTCAGAAGTTGGATCCCACTTCAAAACTGTCCATCTTCAATGACCTGAAAGGTTAAGCACTCTCACTCTCAAATGGTGTTCTGGGTTTGCCCTCAATTTATGTTTTTATCAGGAACATGATCCAAACTTTGTTTCCCTCTATTTTTTTATGTTTTTGTTTCCCTCTCGTTTAATTTAAACTTTCTCTTCATTAATTCATACTTTGTTAGGGTTTGAATCTAATTTGGGGATTCTATTGATTTTGGGTGGTTAAACTCAAAGAAAATTTGGAATATAGCGATGCATAAACTTAAAATCGTATGATATTCTTTCTTTATAGATTTATTAGGTTATTTTTTCAAATTTCAATTGACTTCTAGATAATTGTTTTTGGATTGGACATTTTTGCCCTTTCCTGGTCAACCATGTAGTGATACATACCATATTTTCTCCATTCTAGATTGGTCCGGTTCAATTGTACTTTCCCTCTTTCTCTCACAGGTAACGTGATTGATCTATTTTTTTTATTAATTTTGTTTATGTTCTTCATCATTTTCTTCCATTCTGAAATTAGGGCTTTTGATAGCTAACGTGATTGATATTTTTGTATTATTGATTTTGTGTAACAATATGAAACATGTTCATTACAGCCTCTCTAGCAAGTTTAACTTTTAATTGTATAATAATCTTGATGTGTTTGATTTTTGTTTGTAAGTGACTGAAATAGGAGCAACTGAGAATTGCCAATCACCTGAAAGGCCAATATATCTTATGGGTTGGGCTTTTGGGACTTGCCTTGTACTTTCTGTTGTTACACACAATCCTGACATTGATAATCTTTTATTTTTCTCCAACTCAGGTGTCTGTATGTTTCAACTGATGAATAATTTCTTTTTTCCACCATTAACATATTCAATTAATAATGTTGTCTCCTTTGTAGCTACATATTCAATTAATAATGCTGCCATGCCAAAGAAAATTGGTGCCAACTTGCATGATATGTTAAATCTAATCAGATGTATTGAATCAAATTTACTGAAAGCTATAGAGTCCTAAAAAGATAAAGATTGTGAAAAAAATGAATTAGTAATCACCTGTAGCAAATAAAAATGAGTTAGTAATGCATAATTCCTCTAAAAACAAAAGATAATAAATCAGAAGAAGTTGAATAACAGATGTGAGACATGAGCAAGAAACATGTTTGTGAAGCTAATTTTATTAAGTAACATACCTTGACAGGTTTCATGCTAAAGTTAGACACATTTCGGTAAAGCAACTATTTTTTTATGTTGGCCTTCAGTCCAGATGTCATCTCTTAATTAAATAAAATAAAAAGCATAAATATATAGTATATAATAATATAAGAAATGTGATGTTGGTAAATTTAAAGAAGAAAAGGGGAGCAAAGGCAAGAGCTGTATTACATGAAGCTTGGTGTGAAAAGCTTCATAATAACAGAGTCTTCAAAGAAGGTTAATCATGCTACATCTCACAAAGAAGATTCAATAAGTGTTTACTGATGTTGTATATATTGTAATTGCAGGACCCACCACTTCCTTCAAAGCTTAAAGGAGAAACCTTCCTCGCCTAGCTGAGTTTCTTGGGTTGTTGCTAAGCAACTAGTATAGCGACAAATATCAGTTATCTTTTTTATAAATGTCAAATTTTCTTTATTTATTTATTTATTTATTTATTATCTGAATCATCTAGTATTTTTTTGTGTTAGTTGTGAAGGGATTAATAAGTCGCTGATTGAAAATAGTGCAATCACCCTGGATCAATGAAACTAACATCATAGACAACTAGTAGGGTACATTTTTTTTTTATTTTTACACATTTACCCTCCATGATCAATGAAACTAACATCATCCAATATCTATACAGATACTTCATTATCTAGAAATAGTAAGACCACATCAATTACTAGAGCAAATGGTGTGTACTGCTTTTAGAACTGCAGCTGACACTCTTAACCAGAATAGCTTTGGTGGGTTAAAAAATATGATTGACCAATTATACATCACCATTGCTTCTGCATTGAAGCCTTTGCAAGGTATGTGTAATGTCTCATTTACAATTTTTAGACACAAGGGTAAAATAATCATTTTTTTAATCTAACTTGTTACATTGGCAGCGAACAAGCTACGGGGTGATATGGAAATAATCCAAGATGTAAAACGGCTCTATGTTGTATTCGAACACGTGGAGAAGCTGCTAACACTTGGCAGTGGTAGTGGGAATCAATGGAGTCACCAACAGGGGGAGATTGAGACTCATAGGATTCTTCTAAGTGATAAATGAGTTAAATGCTAGATTTTAAAGGTAGCATTTTGTAATCTCTCTAGGTTTAAGAGCCTGTGACAGGAGGCTGTAATTGGCATCTAGAAAGCAAAGTTGTTGCTTATTAATTAATAGTTAATATCATCTAGTTTATCTAGTTATTTTAAACTTCTTATGTTCTTATTGGTCATGGAGGTGGTATGATGCAAGTATCATGTCCATATGGTTGTTTGTATGTCCCTTCACACTCTCTGTAGTTGCTTTATGTTCTCCTGAACTTTTTATTCTTCTTAATTCTTTTCACAGGGTGTTCTTAATTCTCCAGGAAAAATACCTTTGGCAATAAAGGACGTTTTCAACATTATACAGGATGTAAGTGTTCTGAAAGAACTTCCTCTTACATGTATGTGCATACTTGCTTGCATTACATAATACATATATGATATATGTCTGAAATATGCACACATATAGCACACATACATACATGTATGTGTGAACATGCTTACATATATGCATAAAAAAATACACATGCACACACACACACACACACATTCTGTGTGTAGTTTTGGTGTGTTTGCTTTATTATTTATATCATGATTCTTGTTTATGAATAATGAACACCTTGTATTAACTTTTTAGATGCTAGGAAGGGAGTTCTTATTGCGTGTGTCCTACATTGAGATCTATTATAAGGTTACTTCTCTCATGGCCAATAATATATGTAGTTGCTTTATTTTTTATTTGAGGATCATAAATGAACTTTATAATAATGTGTACTTGTCTTAATCGTTTCCTGACTGCAGAATTCAACCGGAGGATCAGAGCTTAGCACTAATTAATGTAGGAATTATGATAACATATTTGCTACCATTTGTTTGTAAATTTTTGTTACAACTTCTATTAATTTGTTTTATCTTTCCATGGAACGATTATTTGTATGACATTAAATTTTTGCAATGGATTCTATTTTTGTATATGATATTTTATTATCTATTATTAAACATTAAATGCAAATTTAATTTGAAAATAAGCAAATCTATAAATAATATTTTTTTTAAACATTTAAAATTATGATACGCAAAAATGTCTGTCATCTTCATTTATGACATGGCCTTTCTTGACAGGGGCTTTCTTGATACGCATTGCGTGTCATTAACACGCGCGTCGTAAGGTTACGACACGCGAATGTGTGTCATCTTCTTTTATGACAGGGCCTTCCTTGACACGCATTGCGTGTCGTAAACGCGCGTCGTAATTGCGCGTCGTAAATGAGTGTCGTAAATGCGCGTCGTCTATAGACGACGCGCAAAAGCGCGTCATCTCTCTTTATGACAGGGCCTTCCTTGACGCGCATTTGCGCGTCGTCTGAGCCTTTTACGACGCGCAATGAGAGTCGTAAAATTCCGTTTTTCTAGTAGTGATTCCATCGTTTACCCAAACCATGGCTAAAAACATAACAATTTAACCCAAAAAAGGATCTAAGTAACTAGTAATCAAGATAAGAACTTGATACCTCAATCTCCTTGCAAAATGGGTAGTGGTTCTGGATCTAAGACTTCCTCTCCAAGCTTAACAACTTCAAGATCTTCTAACTCCTTCACAATGCACAAAATAAACACCAAACTCTCTTGAAAGGCTCAAATGCTTAACAATGGAGGCTAGAACTCGAATTAGGGTTTTGGAGGCTCTGGATGCTGGAAATGAGGCCAACCCTAGAGAATAAGGTGGCTTATATAGGGTGCAAGACCCTCAATTAGGGTTTCATTAAAGTTCACGTACGCCTAGCGTATACATACGTACGTGACCTGGGTCCCGAATCGCCCTTAACTCAGTACGCTAAGCGTACCAAGTGGTACGCCCTGCGTACTGGCTTTTCAACCAGTACACTAAGCGTACCAAGTGGTACGCTTCACGTACTACTTCAGGGACCAAAATGCATAACTTCAAAATAGAATGGTCATAAGGTGCATACCAGGGCACAAGTGTTACAAGTACAACACAAGGGATGTCTAACTCCCTTGTGCAAGTTGTGCTTATGTAGTAAGTCACATTCCAAAATAATTGTCCTAAAATGGATATCCATGAGTTTCATACCAAGTCTCGAGCCATCCTGTATGAATGTATAAGTAGGATACACAAAAATACATTAATTCAAATCAAGAGTTTCCCCAAATGAAATATATATATTTTTCAAAATAAATTTCATGGAATACATAAATACATATAGTAATCACATAGTACATATTAAGTTTAACATATAAAATCAATCAATCAAATTTATCAAAGTAGGTTCAACAACATGTAGTATTGGTACAAACTCATCTTAGCTTCTACATGATGTACTATGTACTTTCTTAGCTTCCAATGGTGTTTGCGTAACTTCTTGAATCCTAATGACCAAATATTATCCAATAATTAATCCCTAATTACATTTACATGGCCTAACCAAAGTACCTAAACTCAAACACCTCCTTTTATCCCTCACATAACATCCTTAAGGCTAATGGAATGTATTGGAGGCAACTAGAGGTAAAATAGATCAAAATTTGTTGTGTGTAGACTTCTAGGAAAATACTTGGTCGAGCAGATTTCCTGAGAATCCAATAGATCAAGTGGATCTACATCACAACACACTTCAAATATATTTGTACTATTATGCTTCAAAACATATCCAAATCACCTCTAATCACTTCAATTCCAGTTTTAGTGAACTAGGATAATTATTTAACATCCAATATATTTCTTAGAACGATGAAACACAAACACGATCCTTACTCTACTCTTAACTTATATCATTGTCCATGATGGTACTTGAACCTTTAACCACTTGTAATGAGGGGGCACCATGTCAATACTAAATACAGCTAGACTATAAGCCTGTTCCATGCAATACATGGTTTTAACACTAATAAACACCCTAAAATATTAGATCATGGATTAACAATCTATAATTAAAGATCTAATGGTTTTAAGTTTCAAAGTTTGATTAACATCTACAAGAGTTCCAATTATCTTCCAAACACGATGTAAACTTTATTGATGATTCAACACCATAACGTATGAACGTAACTGACAATCAAAACTTTATTGATGTTAATAATTGAAGTCCAATAGTTTAGAAACCAATTCAAAAGAAACCACAAGCTAAAACTCCATTAAAGCTTCAATATAAGCTCAAAAATCATAATCATCAATGAATAAAATTGAACGCTTCATAAATTGAAATCTTAACTTGGATGAAAAGCCCAAACTATGATTACATATCCCAAATCATCAACCAAAATCATAATCTAATGGATAAACACTTTATCTTCATCATCTAGGGATCCCCCACCCAACCCTCAACATGAATCAAGCCAATGTTTATCTTTTAAAATATAAAAACATCCGTAATAATTATCAACTTGGATCGAATTTCTTTAACAAAAATGTTTAGGTCTTTTATTAAAGGGACAATGACTTATGGATAATATATTTTTCGATTTGTACACATTTGGTCACTGATTTTTTTTATCGTCCACATTTACCCCTTCAACTTGTTAAACTGTACACATTCAGTTCTTATGACCGGCTACTCTAGGTTAGCCGGTAAAAATGACTTAATAGGATAATATATTTCTCACTTTGTATACATTTAGTCCTTAATATTTTTGTATACATTTAGTCCTTAATATTTTTTTTGTTGCAAAATAACTCAATTTTGTTTTTGTACTCATTCAGTTCTTATAAATGATTTTTTTAGGTTTTTTCTCACGATATCTTACTTGGGACAATCATTAATGAGGTGTTTGAGCTTTTGATGCTTATGTCCCTCACAATCTCGACTACTTGGTTGCTTAGGTCATGTATTCTGAACGTCATAACTTCTTCATACGATCTCAAATTTTAACTATCTTTATATACATGCGTTCATATTTTAGTCTACTACAACATTCGTTTTAAAAAATAATATATTTTTACTTACGATCTTTATATTCATACATTTTTATGAATGCATGTATGGATGTTTGTTTTATAAAATCGTAAGTAAAAATGTATTACATTTTAACGAGAGTAGTCTTAACGAAAGTTGTAGTAGACGCAAAAAACAAACCCAATATAAAGATTGTCAAAATCTGATAACGTATGAAGAAGTTATGACATTCAGAACACGAAACTTAAGCCAAATCATAAGACCTATGCAACCAAACAGTCGAGATCACGATGGATATAAGCATCAACAGCCTAAAGAAATCATTTATAAGTACTGAATGAGTATAAAAACAAAAATGACTTATTTTGAAACAAAAAAATATTAAGGACTAAATGCGTACAAAATAAAAAATATATTACCATATTTAGTCATTTTTCGTAGTTAACCTGGAGTAATCGGTCTTAGGGACCGAATGTGTACAGTTTAACAAGTTGAATGGGTAAATGTAGATAAAAAAACTACTCAATGATCAAACATGTGCAAATCGAAAAATAAATTACCTTTTAAATCATTATCCCTTTAAACAAACTAGCACGATGCAAAATACAAATTACGATGTAACAAAGGTGGGCCAAAATGCTTGGAAGTTTTGCATAACAACAAAATGAAATTGACATAAGGAAAGATACCACTATATCATAATATCAATGGATGATTATAAATCATACATTGAAAGTAACATGCGTGTAGGTATTTTAATTATGTTTTTTTTCTTTGTATTTAATGGTAGTCGGTTTAATCCTCATAAAAATCTATAAATAGCTTAGTATAAAACTATCATAAAAGTGATAAAACATAAATATACAAACATAATAATTTATAATTTATGTATATATTATTATTCTCCATCATTCATTAGATTTTGCTCTCGCTACTGATTGCAGTTGCAATCAAAGAAAAGTAGACCAAAAAGCAAATTGAAACTTTTGCATAACAACAAAATGCAGTTAGTGGCATCACGTGCATATACACGACACTCCATCAATGGACGAACTAGAAATCATTGTAAACAAAGACGGACCTTTTTGAATGAGTAGTTTTGAACTTTTGCAGGGTTAGCTGGTAAAAGCTGACATTGTATGCTAATTCGATATGAGTTTGGCATTGAAATAAATAAACGGTTTGAATAAGAGATCTCAATGTGTTTTATTAAACGAGTTAACATGACAAGACTGAAAATTTAACAGATAAGTTTATTGTCAAAAATTAATTTAACGTGAAAAACACCTATTGAATTATATGCAATTTTTCTATTCTTTAGGTAAAGTAGATGAAACCAAAACCACATGTACAAGGTCTAAACGATAAGTCCCTAAACACGTTAACTCGACACAAAAATAAATGAGTTAACGTACCACAATACAAAAGTTAAACAAGTAAGGTTATTGTCAGTTACAATTTTTTTAGCATGGCTACACTCTACAAGTCTCGTTTGAGACTAAATGAGTATTTTAAGAATAAGGTAAGAAGTATGTGTTACCATTCTAAAAAACCGTATTTCACTATTAAATAATTATCGTGCTTAGTCATATATTTCGAAGGTACATAGAGTTAATATTGTTTTAACTTAACCTTTATGGTATTGAATTTTCAATCATTATACTAGAAATTTGACAGTTAAGATTCAGTAATACATTCTAAAATGTAAAAAAGACTAAGAGTTTAAGATTGTGCAACCCTTAATACATATGTATACATTAAAACATATAATTATATGCCGGAAAACACATTTATTTTAAAAATATTTTGTTTACATGTAAATATGTGTTTTATATAAATATTTATACATAGTAGTGCGTACTAATACATATTCATATTATGTAAGATTGGTGGTAAAACTTGTGAAAAAATAGTGATTAAATATATACAAAAAATAAATTAGTTAGTAAAAGTGCACAAATTTCTCAAAATAAAAAGTTGGGGTTACAAGTGATATTGGTAACTACGTGTTGGGTGATATGGAGATTCAAAAACTCTTTGGTGTTAGATGGGGCTAAAATTAGGAAAAATACATTGTTTGATAGTGATATTGCAATCCTTTTCTAGGTTAAAATTTTAAGCTTCAAAGTCCGACGTACTTTGGAACGTTTGGATTCTAAATCCTTTGTAATTGAATATATTTTCATCCTAGCAATTTGCTAGAATTGTGAATATATGGATCTTTAGCTGTAAAAAATGGTGCACAAGTCATTGATAAAACATATATAAAGTAAAGTTTAGTGACTAAATGTGTACATAGAGCAAAATTCGTTACCCTTAATGATATACTTAAATACTTTTAATTTAAGAGGTGCATATCAATTGAATCACATAGAATTTCTAGTTAAAATGATACAATGATTTTTTTTTTTTAATCAAAGACAGACCAATGTAGCAAAAGTCGCTTTATTGCTAAAGGGTTGCACGCAATGCCAATAGAGCAGCCCCATAAGCTGCTTCTGTATGAAGTGCTTGACTCACAGGCAAACCAAGTACCCTCTCTCGAATCCTTGTCCACTTATCATTTTTGGATCCACCACCCGCTGTAAACACTTGTTCAACTTCGGTGGCTCCTAAATCCTTCAACAATGCATACCCTTTTGCCTAAGCAAAACACAAGACAACTCATGACATGATAGAACATGACTGCTTTGTCTGTGTTTGACGTGTACTGGGCTAGGACCGATAATGATGTTAATGGGAAAATTGCAAGTTTTGAATTCACCCAAAAAGTGGGACAGGAAAAGACGTAAATGCTCTCCTCATCATTGTAGAAAACAGTCGATCAACAATTATATTTAAATTTTACAAAAGGATTTTACCTCGATGCGTGCTATGGATTCGAGAATTCCATGCAAGTAAGCTACATCGCTTTCTGGGCGAGGACTCAACCTATAACGTAGGAAAGATTTTTTTTATTCCAATTTTCAATAAGGGAAAATACAGAAAAAAAAAAAAAAACAATATACTTTCATCATTTTATTGATTTAGCCACTTAACTATTTTCACCGGTGACTTTTTTTTTAACTGTTTAAAAACCCAATTTTCCTTGTTACCCACTTCTGAAAAAGGTTAAAATACATACTTTAACTATTTTATTGATTTAACCACTGAGCGATTACTTTTAAATGATAATTATAATAACCACTCAATAATCAAGTAATTAAAAATACATTTCGGTGGCTAAATCGATAGAAGGCGAAAGTATGTTGTCTTTTTCTGTATTTTAACCTTTTCTAAAATTGGGATTCTTTTTTTCGCCAGGTTAAATGCAAGTATCATAATTCAATCACTACCAAAAAAAGTTGTGAAAGTACATAGCACTTTTTAGTTTACCTGGGTTTCATCTTGGGATCCGCAATAGGAAACCTCTCGCCTTGTGTGGGTAATGGATAATAGTCCAAAGATGAAGCTTCCATCGGGTCTATCTGCTTACTTAACTCCTTCAGCTGCTCATCTGAGAAAAGTTGCCGGAGAACCGCTCCACCAGTGTTTGAGGCACCTCCGACCAGCCACTTGTCATCAAGACGATGACTGTACACCCCAAATCGTGCATCATCAATCCTAGTTGTGCTCATTAGTTTTATCGCAAGTGTTGAACCCAGTGATGTCACCTATTACATATACAACCTTTCCAAAATCAGTCCAAATATAATTAAAAATTATATTTATATAATCACTTCTCAATAGTAGGCCCCATTCCAATAAACCCCAACATGACATAACATAACAAAAATAATCCGACTGCGTTTGGTGTGCATTGTACTGAGACTGAGATTGAGACTGATATCAATGAACACAAAGAAGAAAACGAATGTAGTTTAAAAGCAATTCACCGCCTTCCCCGGTTGAGTAGCTCTGGCTGCAAGAAATGCAGCGATGCTATCGGTGGTTCCGGTGCACACAACACAATCCTTAGGAAAACCTGTGGAAGAATTCAGGCCAACAACAAATAATTTAATTAATAAAAGTAATATTGTTATTGCCAATTTTTTAATATAATATGTTTTCTTTTTTACTAACAAAAAAAAAATACCGAGTTTTGTTGTTATTTCCTCTTTAAGGGTATCGATTACAGTTCCTGGTGCTTGGACGGTTGGTAGTACACATGAGTAGGGCTGAGATTTCAGCCATGGTGGATATGACTCCAGTTCAGGATCATACCCGACCTATACAACAAAATTGACTTTATGCTTTCAAGGTCACACATTTTACCTTTACACCAAGTATTCAAAATTGTATATAATAATAATATACCTTTAATGCGTTATTGTAGTCAGATACTCCGATCTTACCATGGAGAAGCCATAAAAGCCAATCGGCTTGATGCATTAGAACTGCAGACTGTTTATTGGAATGGTTTGGGTTTGAGGTCCACCATGAAAGGAGCTTGCATAAGGTTGAAGAACCCGAGCATACTGTATGGTTTGAAGGGGCAATAGATTTTACAATTGGTAAAGCATCCGGACAACTCTCATTGTAGAGTAAAGGTCTTGCTAAAGCTTCCCCTGTTTCTCTGCAGATATCAAGAAAATTGGTATAAAAATGTTGACCCATTAATATTGGCATACATGTAAATAAATGGACACCTATCTAAAATGAGAGTAGTTGCAGAAGTCCCATCTATAGAGATGGAAGTGATTAATGAACGCATTGTAATCGGTATAGCTTCCAGCAGAGAAAAAAGTGTTGTTTTCCATGATTGCACCCAATCGACTGATCCATCACTCTTCCTAGACAACATATATGATAATCTTGTAAATCTTACTAAAAATATGGATTATGGGTCCGTTTATTTCTTATGAGAAGAAAGAAAATGATAGAAATCTTACTAGAAATAGAGGATAATCCTTTTTTCCTTCCGAATGTATGATCCCTTCCTTGTCGATAATTGCATACCTCGCTCCAGATGTACCAAAATCCATCCCCAAATACAGTCTTTCCCCAATTTCAACATCAGTGCTTGAATTTTCTTTACAGTTATTCCTCTTAGGTCTCATTTCGGATTTATCTGCAACATTAAAATCGATTTTTTTCGGAATATATACACCTAAATTATTGGGAATAAAATACAAGAAAGATTCGAAATGTTGAAACCCTGGGCTTCAATTATGTAGCACGGGAATCATTATGAATTTGATACCAGCTAAGGGTTCACAATTACTTACTCCTCTTAGATTGCATTCCACCTTTTGAATTTGATTTGAATACGATGTTGTTCCAGCACCCAGTTGTTAAAATTAATTTCTTCGAACTACAACGACCTGAAATGTTGAAAATATAAGTGGAAATTAATAGAGATTAAAACTTTACAACTCTTAAGTTTCAAGCAAAGTTAACAATTTTGAAGTTAGAGATGTACTGCGTTGAGTTGAAGATGGCTGGAGAGACCAAATTGAGTGATGAATTGAAGCTGCCATCTTTTGCTTCCTACTGTTTTAAACAAATGGATAAAATATGTTCGTTGGAGGGGTAGTGGAATAAACATAAAATAAAATTAATTAAAAAAAACAAAACTACAAAAATTACAAAAATGGTCCCTATAATATATCGGAGATTATCACTTTGGTCCAAAAAAAAATTGTACTAGCATCATCGGTCAAAACTTTGACTTTATTGTGAGTTTGGTCCATTTTGTTTCGATTTTTTTTAAATGAAGGATTTATCTTTATTATTATTTTTTTATTTTTTTTTAGTACAACCATTAAAAAAAAGCAAAAAGATAAATAAACCCCACCTTAACCCTCCCCCTTCTACTCCCTCCTACTACACCAATTTTTCCCATTCTTCACCTTTTTCCCTCCGGATAACACCACCAACAACGGTCAATGTTGTCGTCGCCATCACTAGTTAACTCCTCTATCACCACCTGTCAACTCGACCACCACCAGCACTAACACCATCGGTCACCACCACCAGATTAACTCAAAAAAAATCCATATATACAACTCAAACTCAAGAAGTATCATATTTGTGAACTCCCACCGTCTCTCACTTCTTGATTTATACACATAAATATTAGGATGGACATTATGAAGATCTGGACCAGATGATGAGTTGGACCAGATTTAACACACATACATAAGCATCAGATTATTTTTCCACCATTGATCTATCTTATGAAGATTTAACACAAACCTACAAATCCAATCAAAGAAACATTAGATTACAACCAATCTATTTTCCTTTAGAATATATAAAAATCAAACCTAACACACAAAGTAACAAAACCTATATTTAACAAGGTCTCCATAAATCGAAACACACACACATACTCTAAAAATCGATTCTCTTCCAGCATCAGAGTCTCTTGACTTAAGGCTAGATCTATCAGATACAATTGTCTTACCCTCCGGTAAACACCATCTCTTTTGTTTTTTTTATTTATTTTAATCAAAAAATCAATAAAAAAAAACTAAAAAAGAAAAAAATAATGGTAAATCGTCATTCTAAAAAAGTTCAAAACAAGTTGAATCAAACTCGTAATAAAATGAAAAGTTTGGACTACTGGTGCTAGTCCAAACCTTTTTGTATTTCATTGTTGAATTCAAATTATGTAAAAAGTTTAGACTGTTTTTGCAGTTTTATCAAAAACGAAAACATTTTTTTTGTAATTAGTTTTTTAGAGTTACTTTTACCATAAAGTTTACGGTAGAATCCTAATTTAAATGTATTATATAATCTTATTTTCATTTATTATTTTACTAGTTTTGAGGCCCGTGTATAATACTTGTTTATTAAAAAAATTAAATATGAAGATTTTAACAATTATAAAGTTTGAACTTTGAATTTATAACGAAAATGAAAAACATATTGAATTATTGAAATTGAATTCCTGATTCTTTTTTAAATTTAAACAAATAATTTAAATAAATAATTTAATTAAATAAACAAAGAAAATAATTAGGCTTCAATTCAGGGATTTTTTTAAATTAAAAGGAAAGTTGTATTAATTAATTGATATTTATTTAGTATTACATTTATTACAATCATTACGTTTAAATACTATGCGAAATGTAATAATATGGAAAAAAAATCATAAAATGACGTGAAAAAAATAAAATAACCACAAAATGACACGTGGCAAAATGAATGAGAGTGTGACATGTGATAATAAAATTTATTAGAATTGAATATAATTTTTCTTTTACATAATTTGAATTCAACAATGAAATGCAAAATAGTTTTCACTCTTTTAAATTATAATGTGGTTGAGCCTTTAGCATAATCTATCTATCTATCTATATATATATATATATATATATATATATATATATATATATATATATATATATATATACTAATAAAAGAGTAGCTCTTTTGTCATGTGTCATCATATTAGACATTTTAATTAATGTGTTGCCACTTGTCAATCTATTAGTTTTCCATTTTAAATTTATTAGAACTCCTCATTAATGTGATTCTATTTTAAATTTTAAATTTTAAATTTTAAATTATTGTTTTCATTAATTCACAAATAAAAAATATCTAATATATATTAAAAATTAATTTTATTTATTTATTTGAATCAATGATTATAATTTCACATAACTAATAAAAAATATCTCTTAAATTAATAATTTATTTAAAATAACTTATTAATAATTTTTTGTTTTTACTATAAAAGTTTGATTAATTTTATAACCGTGGTTCCCACGGGTTATAAACTAGTATATATATATATATATATATATATATATATATATATATATATATATATATATATATATATATATATAGGTAGGTAGGTTCAAATGTTTCTCACATCTATTGTGTGCTAGAATGCACCAATAAGAATTTAGTAAACATTAAATGTATATTAAATGATATCCATACTTATAATTTTTTTTTTTATGGAAACTAATTAAATTCGTCATTAATATCAACAGTAATATTCTTTCAGAATGAATTCGTATCCAGAAGAATAAGAGCGTATTCAAGTAGAACGAAAGTATATTATACTAGAATACACTTTCACTCTTCATATTACATACAACTTTATTGTATTTTAAGTGAGTGAGTTCTAAAAGAATGTTATTGCTAACATAAAAACCTAGATACGAATTCATTGTGAAAGAATGTTATTATTGACATTAATGATAAATTTAATTAGTTCCACAAAAAGAAAATTATAATTATGGATATCATTTAATATGCATACAATTATGGAAATCATTTAATATCTATCTTTATTAATTAAGTAATTATTTAATTTTACTAAATTCCTATTGGTGCATTCTAACACACAATAAATGTAATAAACAAAATAACCTAGCTCTCTCTCTCTCTCTCTATATATATATATATATATATATATATATATATATATATATATATATATATATATATATATATATATATGCAGACAACCTTCCATTAAATAGTTTCACACATATGGATATCTGAACTATGTCAATATCAATATCCATATTTTCTATATAACGTAAACAACCTTTTGCAAGGATGATGCATTTAAGTATATTAATTTGGACATTAAATGTGTATTTGAATTTGAACACGCATAATTCCATCATTTTATGGTTTTAAAATTCAATATGATTTGAATTTGATGAACTCTACTACTATTACTTGTCTCTGTGCCAACAATTATGGAGTAAATCCTATAATGGTGGTATAAGGATCAATCACATGGTGGTATAAGGATCAACCCCGAACACATTACTTGATCATTGGCATTCAGCGAATCCCTCTCATATGATGACCTAAGATGAATACATAACGAGGCTATTAAATTCAAGGTTAAAGTTTATGCTTATACTACTATGAGCTATAACTATATATCATTCATGACATAATTTAGTTGACATGTTAGATATGTCAAATGATTTGCGTTCGGGGCTTAACAATAATAAGGTGAGAATTGAGAGTTTTTTTTTTCGATTGTAGTTTCCCTTATATGAAGAAACTCTTTACTTGTCGGTTCCCAGATGCTAAAAGACTACTAAGGTCATGTTCGGCAAACTACCGTAAACCAAGGATTCTTTGAGGGATATACGAAATGCAACTTACTTTGAATACTAATGTGGAGATTGTAATAAAATATGACATTAAAATAAGTTTAGGATTAAAAGCGTCAATAAGACTAAGGTGTAAAGACTATTAATATAAACATGGGGGAAGTGATTTTTAACTCGTTTAGAGCATCCACAATGCATAGTTCAATCGGAGAGTTGAATGAGGTGGCATGCCTAATTGACATTCAATGAATTAAACTCTACCATTGTGAGATGTCATGTTGGCATTCACTGGATATGAAGTTCAATGGTCATTGAACTGTTCAATGGGTAAAAGAAAAACTTTTAATTATTAAATATATCTTAAATTAGATTTTATAAATATGTTTCACTGAACTTTGGAAAGTTTAATGCATTGTAGGAAAACTTTGGTAGAGTTGTATTGAGAGTAGAATGATGATGTATCAATCCATTAAACTCTAATGAGTTCAATGCATTGTGGATGCCCGTAGTTTAGACGTACAATATATAAAGTTTTGTATTACATTTATTACAATCATTACATTTAAATATTATGTAGAATTTAATAAAATGAAAAAAAAAACCATAAAATGGTATGTGGAAAAAATTAGAATAACCACAAAATGATAGGTGACAAAATGAATGAGATAATGACATGTGATATATATATATATATATATATATATATATATATATATATATATATATATATATATATATATATTTGTTAGAGTTGAAGATATATTTTTTTTACATTCTACATAATTTTAATTCAACATTGAAATGCAAAATAGTTTTCACTCTTATAAATTATAATGTGGTTGAGCCTTTAGTATAATCTATTAATAAAAAAATTCTAAAAATGCAGAAAACTTTCCGTTATATAGTTTCACACATATGGATATCTGAACCATGTCAATATAAATATCCATATTTTCTATATAACGTAAACAACCTTTTGCGAGGATCATGCATCTAAGTATATTAATTTGGACATTAAATGTGTATTTGAAATGGAACACGCTTAATTCCATCATTTTATGGTTTTAAAATTCAATCTGATTCGAATTTGATGCGCTCTACTAATATTACTTGTCTTTGTTCTATGCCAACAATTATGGAGTAAAATCCTATAATGGTGGTATAAGGATCAACCCCTAACACGTTACTTGATTATTGGCGTTCAACGAATACATCTTATGTCATGACCTAAGATGAATGCATCATGAGGCTATTAAATACAAGGTTAAAGTTTACATTTATACTACTATGAACTATAAAGATTTATCCTTCATGGCGTAAATTGGTTGACATGTTAGATATGTCAAACGATTTGTGTTTGAGGCTTAACAATAATAAGGTGAGAATTGAGAGTTTTTTTTTTTTTTTTTTTTTTTTTTTTTTTTTTTTTTTTTTTTTTTACGATTGTAGTTTCCTTTATATGAAGAAAGTCTTCACCTGTCGGTTCCCAGATGCTAAAAGACTACTAAATCCATGTTTGAAAAAGTACCTTAAACCATGGATTCTTTGAAGGATATAATAAAGGCAACTTATTTGAATACTAAGGTGGAGATTGTAATAAAATATGACATTAAAATAAGTTTAGGATTAAAAGCGTCAATAAGACTAAGGTGTAAGGATTATTACTGTAAACATGACAGGAAATAATTTTTAACACATTTAGAGCATCTAGAATGCATAATTCAGTTGTAGATTTGAATAAGATGACATACCTAATTGACATTTAATGGATTAAACTATATCATTGTGAGATGTCATGTTGGCATGGATATAAAGTATAATGATCATTAAACTCTTTAATGGGAACAATAAAACTTTTTAATTATTAAATATATCTTAAATTAGATTTTATCAATATGTTTCATTGAACTTTGTAAAGTTTAATGCACCGTAGGAAAACTTTAGTAGAGTTGTATGGAGAATAGAACAATGATGTATCAATCCATTAAACTCTAATGAGTTGAATGCATTGTGGATAACTTTAGTTTTGACGTACAATATATAAAGTTTTATGTAGTTCTTTTTTCTTTTTTCTCTATTTCTCTTCGCATAAACACATTAAGAATCTATTTTATTATTTTATTCTTGGTTGTTTCTTTCCACATTCTTACACAAACATATAAACACATCGGTGATTTTGCTTCCTTTGGCACAACACTTTTGGAGAGGTTTTGTCTAATGTTGTTGTTGATGATCAGGTGTCTGACCAGAAGCTCTAGACGAAAATCGAAGAAGGAAATAGCTGATTTAAAAGATGACGATTGAGAGTTGATTGATCGGCGATCCAGTCCTGATGACGAAGCTCACAAGTGATGACCATTGACCACATTGATTATTGATACCTGGTGGAAAATGTGAGCTTTTCTTTGATAGGAACAATATCTTAACTTCTCCTACCATGTTATTGTTCAACATTTTGTGAATGTATATAGTTTAGTAAAATCAGTAATTCTTATTTGTTTCAATTATTTCCATAAATGAACATATCATTTAAACATGAAAATCAATTATGCATTCAGCCACGCATGCAACATGCCATTTTTTAACAAGATTCAACTAGATTTGCTGCTTTATAAGGAGCTATTTGCAAGTGTTAAAAACTTTTGTACAACAATATCTTTTTAAAACAAGAGAGAGAGAGAGAGAGAGAGAGAGAGAAGCACATATATATGTATCTATATGTGTATGTGTATCAACTAGTGTATGTATATGTGCATTGCTTACTCTATCTTCCATGCATAAAGAAAAACGCAACATTGTGGTGAATTAGAATAATCCTTGTTTACACTATTGTTATCACCCTCTTCGGTCCCATCTTGGCTATCATCCTCTTTATCACTTTCTGAGTTAGGTTGACCAGGTTTGAAAATAAATGACCCATGGTTCGAACCAGGGTTCAAAAACAGCCATGCATGTACGTCCCACAACACCTCAATCGGTTGCTTGTTCACCAACACCGTTTCATTCCCACGAAACTTCCACTGCAAGTTTCTTATATGGATCAGTACGACCCCATCGATACTGATCCACATTTCAGGGTCTTTAGACCCTGAAGAAGTAGAACTTTCCACCAAAATTTCGTAATCTTTTCTTTCTTTATCAAATCTTGCTTTTGTTGTAAAGCTTTTCTTTCCAAAAACATGCTCTTTCTTGAAGAACAAGATTGTATCCACCCCTGGCCGTGATTTTGTCCTCTTGTATACCTTCTTCTCCAAGTCACCAATCAACAACACAACTTCTTCATCGCAAATTAATGCGACATAGAAATTTGAAGATGGTTCCGGTGAGCTAGAAAACCTGGCTGACCGGAAGTCCCAATAAACATCAATTTGAAGACTATCAACCTCAAAGGTCTTGTAACTCTTTTTGCCCCAAAAATGCCATGGCTTGAGGTCTACCTTGCAGTGATGACGGCGATCGGGAGATTCCACACTGTCTACCAAGATGTTTAATGAGTGGTGCATGATGTTTTTGGTCCAATGGGCTGTCACGGTCCGCCAAAAGCCGCCAATGTGCGCTTGATACATGCATGACACCGTGCATTGTGCGGTTTTTGATGATGATGTAGCTTCTTCTCCTTGCGAAAAAAACATAGATGATGTTACATGAGGATGCATTTTTGATCATGTGGGTTAATTTTCTTCAAAACTCATTTTTCTTGATCTGAAGATCACAAATCAAATTATGATGCTTAAACACATGAAGCACCAAAAGCTTGATCACGAAACCCTTGAGATATTTGGAAAAGATTAATGCTCCTCTTGATCAAAAAATATTATCGTTTGATGATCTTCTGTCTTTATCATTGGAATGGATAAAAAGACGAGGCGTTCCAATTTTTCAAAGCCTTTAAAGGAGTTATAGAGCTTGAAGATACATATCGGATATATAATTGAAGTAATATTTTGCAAGAAGATGATTGAAAACGTTTTAGGGGTGATATTTCTTGAGGTACAAGAAACGAGGGAGACATGAAACATGCACATAAATCTCCGCACAAATGAGTGTTCAGAGAGAAGATAAAATAATACATGAAATAATTAATTGATTTAAAATTTAGTTAATTTAATGATTCAAAAAAATGGAGATAATTTTGGAGACGTAATTAAGAGGCAGGATTTCTCAATGGACCAAGAAAATTAGAGCAAAAAACATGGAATCGATTTTCTATGGAATATAACGTTATTTATTTTAAACGTATGTTCGGTAATGGGCTTTGCAAAGTTAGGAGTTTTTGACTTTTAGTTTATAAAAACAAATTTGAATTAATGAAAAAACTTTATAATAAAATTACATGAAGTAGCTTTGAGAGTTTTTAAGTTTGAGGTTTTATATTTTATCATTTTATACATTTCAAAAGTTTACAACTATTTTTGACGAACAATTCTACACAAATAAAAATTGTAACTTCCAGCTTCTTTGTTGAGAAAACTCTTGATTTGGTACATACTTCACGTTTGTAACTCGGTTGCGGGATGGGAATACATATGAGTGTAAAATTGTTATTTTAGTGAACTTAACGGTTGAGTCGTTAAGTTTTATGATATCAAGACAAACAAATGATAAATTCTAATTATAAGAACAATTAATCAAAACACCATGCATGTCTTATGCACCTGGCGATTAGATACATCGTTCAAAAAAATGCACAGGAAAAGCTATGTGCATATGAGTACAATTCATACGCACATACATGTGCATTGTGCAGGGTTGAATGATGCAGATGCACATAGTTTTTATTCGTTTCTTTTTTGGCGTTTTTTTGGAATGATACAATGCTACATATATATGTCTGAAATAGTGTTTTTGTTGACAAATTCCAAAAGAAAAAAAAAATCTCTACTTCCCTATGGAATTTAGTTTTTTATTGAACCTCTCTCTCTCTCTCTCTCTCTCTCTATATATATATATATATATGTGTGTGTGTGTGTGTGTGTGTATTAAATTTATCCTTAAAATTAGAATTTGTCATCTTGTTTGTCTCGGTATCATCAAACGTAATGACTCATCGTTAAGTTCATTAAAACAACAATTTCCCCTTCAAATCTATTTCCTAGTTGTAACCGGAGTTACCAAATCAAGAAATACAAAAGGGCTTGTAGCCTAACGATGGTATCAGGCAGTGGAAATATGTCCCTCAACCATATGTTGAAGGTTCAAGTCTTGTTGGAGACAAAAAGAGTAGTTAAAGAGTAGGGTATGGAGAGTGTGCATGTGTTTGTTGTTAACAAAAAAAAAATCAAAATTTTCTCGCCAAATATAAGGCTAGTAATTTAAGAACTTACAAGTTAAAGATAGAAGCATTCAAGAAATCTCATATAGGATCTCGACTTTTTTTATAACAGGAAAGCAAAAGTTGAAAGGAATGAAGCCTGGTCCGAAGACTGTGCAAGTAGTTAATTTGCAAGCTCTAGACCATGCAACATTCCTTCCTTCTTATTGTCTTCCTCTTATCTTCCATCGTCAAAGCCGAGACAATTTTGCATATAGAACAAAAGCAACCATGATCAAGGGTTTCTAACACCAATTTTATTATTTGAGATAGAAAGATACAGATAAGGTATATGTACCTATAGAATATAAAAAATGGCTATCAGTAGAATGCTCAAGTTAGCCATTGAAGAAAAGATAAAAATGGCTATCAATAGGATGTTCAGGTTCAAGTTAGCCATTGAAGAACAATATAACTGTTTTGTGTGAAAATGGATTAAATTGTACGATTTGGTAGGGAATTGAGGGCCACAAGATGACAAGATCTTGTTTCACTAGGGAGAAGGTTAGATAACCTATGAAAAGCCAATGGAAGAATGGTAGGTAGCTTGACTTGTTTAGAGTTTTGTCTTTTGTCCCTTTGCATGATTGTTGGCTATGTTAACTCTTAATTTTTGGGGGCTAACTAATTCTTCCTTGTTATTCTTTTTCATTCACCCTCAAATCTAATTATTAAAATGTGTTTGTATGACTTTATTTTTAGACAATAATTCATACTTATAAATCAATTTGTCCAAATTAAATTCAATTTGTTCATTTTGTTATTACTCCCGTATAACATCAACCAAAACAATAAACATAAACAAACGGAGACAAATCTCAAGTAGGATTCAAAAACCAATAAAGAAAGAAAGTGTTCCGTGTTCAAGCTTCATCCGGACCATAAGTCGAAAACCAACAAAACACACGTTATCAAGAAAAACAAAACACACCATGTTCCTATTTTGTCACACATCAAATTTATTCAAAAAAATAATAATAATAACCAAACCCCATTTCGTTTTTCCTTCCGGATGCATTTTTTTAAAAGCACTTAAATCTTTTGGTATCAATCAATAATACGCATTCCGGTGATTACCCTGCAAAAAAAAAAAAAAAAAAAAAGATCACCATCAAGATTAGTAAAATATCACATCACATTCATCTATCTACTCAATAAAACTTTCTTCAAATTGTATTCGTTACACAGGACATGACATGACATGATAGAACCACTGTTATTTTCAATGACGGGGATAATGACATTCCCATTAACATATCAAATACAGTACAATACTGACTAGAGGATTTGGTCTATGGCGATAACCAAGCATCATTCGCTTTTTATACTGCTCATATATTATATATATATATATATATATATATATATATATATATATATATATATATATATATATATATATATATATATATATATATATATATATATATATATATATATATATATATATATATATATATATATATATATATATATATATATATATATATATATATATATCATCATCGGGTGTCACTTCCCCAGGATTAGAAGCACCAACACCCAAATGATCTTTCTTCACATTTCCAGCTGCAATTGGATCTGCAATGCCAGTTCTGCAGCCTTTTTTATTGTGGGATCACTTGGACATGGTGGTGCTGCATGTCACTTAAGAACCGATTAAATCAAGACCATGAACAACAGATTCCAAATCTGTCACACTGCACAAACACAGATATATTCATGCAATTGCTCATGTGTGAATAAAACCTAAAACTACTCCCTCACAAGTTTGATTGTGAAAAAACTAAAAAGGTAGCATAAAACCAGATGTTCATGTAATTACCAACATCAACTTGTTTTACTGACTGTTCATGAACAGAGGCATTAAACTGGTCCAACTTTTGCCTTTTTATGGGTACGTCTTCATCTTCACTTAATTTGACAGAAGGTGCCACAAGTTTTGATTTTTGTTTCAGGCTGAATGCAAGGATGAAGGAGTCTTGTTGACTTTTCCAGAACTATTAGCTTTAGAATGTGACCCATTATGACTAATAACAGCCTTGGGTTGACTGGACACTGATAAAGTTGGATCCAATCTTGATTGTTCTACTTTATCACCCTTTCCATTTTCTTGCTGAAGTTGTTTGAACCTTTCCACAAATTAACGAATAGCTTAGAAGTTGTTTCTTTCTCCATTTTTGTTGTTTATAGAAACCACTAATTGAAAAGTAAGCTTACAAGCTATTCAGATAATGAAATGCAAGTGAATGATCTCAAGTTCTATTATCCTAAAGTAAGCATTAAAGCTGTATACTAATGTGATCATGAAACATAAACCTGTTCCATTCCATAGTTTATAAAGTAAAATCTTTTTTCAATGCATACATACCCCTAGTCCTATTCACATAGGTGCCTTAAGTAAGCTGATCTAACAGGTCCATAATGAAACTCATCAGCCACAGAAACGAATCAACAAATCACATGCCCAATCATATGCGATAAACGATTAAATTCCATGCTGATTCCAAATTCCATTAGTTCAAAACAGAAATAGAGACGCATAAAAAACCCTAAGTTGAAGCTGACGAGTTGAACGTAAATCGATCAAATGTAGCTTCTAAATTTCATGAATTATAAAAAGATGTATACTAATTATGAATAAACAAACATATCGATTGAAAATCTGGTGAAACGCCAAAGGTGGATCAAGAATGTGAGAGCAAGGAGGGATGGTTCTCAGATCATCGGAGGATTTTGGTACTCCCTGCTTTTCTTTTTGTCTTGGGAATCGGAGAGGAATGGAATGAAAATTAATTACTTTTTTTTTTCCTAAATCCTTCCAAGTCGGAAGGAAAGTTATGAGGGAAATTGTGATCCTCCCATTTCCCTCCATTTCTTTCCACTTCTCTTCTTTAACGAAACTCGGGAACATCAATTTCTTTTATTTTCTTTTTATTTTAATCTATTTCCTTTCCTTTCTCTCGTTAAGTTGAACTCGGGAACGGGGTGTAAAGATCCCATACCTCTCATGTATGCTTTGTTTAAAAAAAACGTATCCATTATACTAATTTCACAATTTCACTCTAACTTCTACTAGAATAGTTTTTTTTAATAAGGAAACTTCCCTAACAAGGGTTTTCGGCCGGCTTTCTTATACCAACTAATCCCCACTACGAACAGTCGAACATGAGACTATGTCTCGTACCCTAGAGTCAATGCAGACGAATCTCTATAGCCACGGGGGCTGGATAATATCAATATTTGAACATGAGTCAATATGTTATCCACCATATATTTCATATGTCTCACCAAATCACCACAACTCAAGTGGTTACTTTAAATATGGAAGAAACCCTAAAAATTCATGGGTTTAAATAAGGATACCCTAGGGTTTCTTCCATATTTAAAGTCATTAACTCATGACCTAGGGTATCCTTCTTAACCTCCAACCTCTCTCAATGAAACCCTAGCCCCATTTTATGTTTGTGAGCTTGTTTGATTGAATGGAGGCCTTGTTCTTGGCTTTTGGTGAAGCTTGAAGAAAAAGGAAGTACATTGTTGTGCAAGGAGTTATCTTGTATCTCTCAGTCCCTTCATATTTTGGAGTTGTTAGAGGTATAAAGTTCACATCTTGATCCTTGTTCTTCTTGTTTCAAGTTTGGGCTCATTTAGATGTTTAGGTCCCTTCCATGAATGCTCTTGGATTTTGAGAAACTCTAGAGCTTGTTATGACTCTCAAATGGTCCTTAGGTTTTTAAGAATGAGAAAAGATTCATGTTTGAAGCTATGTTGGGTCCACAACAAGAGTTGGATGAGACACGATTCATCAACACACTGAAGGACTTCCAGCTAGCTCCCGACCTATAATCGTTAAATCTTAAGTGACCGGGATATATATATATATATATATATATATATATATATATATATATATATATATATATATATATATATATATATATATATATATATATATATATATATATATAAGATTGACACTCCCACATGTGGTTGCTAGCTACAACCTAATGACAAGTCGAAACAGACATAACTTTCTAAACACATTTGCGACGTCCAACGAAGCATCGTGGTTTTTGGGAATCAACAGTCGTTAGCTCAGTTATAGGAACTCATTGTAACTTAGTTAAACTAAAACTAACTATCTTAGACTACTACTAGGAAACAACCTAAGAAAGTAGTGATAGTACTCACAAACTCGAGGAAGCGAGTTTAGGATAAGCAAGAAAACTAAAATAACCACACAACCTTTTATAATAATAAAACTTGTGGACTCACCAGCATTATGTTGACCTTTCAAAAAAAACACATGTATTCTCAGGAGAATGAACCCGGTTGAAGAAGGAGGTAACCCTAGTGACGCAACTCGAAGTTTATGTGCTTTACTATTGTATTTTGCTTTTGTGACCTATTTGTACCTCGAACAACTTTGTAACATATTTTATTTAATGAATAAATAGCAACATTGTTTAATATATCAGTGTATTAATCAATGTATGTCTTTGGCCTGAACTCCAACATTCTAATGTCGCACAATCTAACGTTTCTGCCGCCGGTCAGGGTATGGCATTAACTTAATATGGATCTTAATCTATTGAATCACAAACTTGGGCCAAAAAGCATAAAGTACCCATTTTTCCCTTTTGACCAATAATGCATCTTCTTATGCATTCTTTCTCTATAACTTAATCATCTAACCTTATCTTAGTGACTTAAACTGCTCTTGGCCATTTCCATGAAGTTACAACTTCATATTCTCATATTTTCTCATAAATGACCAAATTGCCCTTTTGGTCAATCTTTGGTTAAAAGTCAACCTTCTCAAAAATTTGGGTTCTAACATAAATAGCCTCCAAAACCCTAAAAATGCGATCAACCCATGGGCTTGAGCGACTCACGCCCTTAAGAAGTGCGCCTCGCATCCTTCGATTAAATCTCGATTCTTCATTTTTTCAGATATCAACAAATTAAACAAAACAAAACCAGGATAAGTTATGTATCAGGAATGAGGATGTTCAAGATGAAGTATTTAACCTTAAAAAATGGAATAATGACTACCTTATAAACTTCCATTTGATTAATTTGACATAGAATTACTCATAATACGCTAATGAAGCTTCAAAATCGACAAATCCTTCTCAAGATTGGTTTCCTATATTGTTCTCTCCAGTTTTGATAATGTCAAACCGAGGGAGAGTAGATGTAACATCCTCTTTTGGAACGTATCACAATATTTTCCGCTTTGGGCCTCTCGGCACGAGGACTTCCCAGGGGGTCACCAATCCCGGTACTACTCCCGCCCAAGCACGCTTAACTGCATAGCTTTTATGGGATCTGTTGCCCTCACGGCTTTAAAACACATTATGAAAAGGAAGGTATCCACACCCCTTTATATGAAAGTGCTTCGTACTCCTTCCAAGCCGATATGGGATCAGGTGCAACCCACCTTCACCCCCCATTATAGGGTTCGACGTCCCCATCGAACACATCAACCCGTGCCCCAACTCTGATACCATTTGTAACACCCCCTCTGGCATGTATCACAATATTGTTCACTTTGGGCTCCCGGCGTGAAAACTTCCCAAGGGGTCACCCATCCCTGGATTGCTCTCATCTGGGCACGCTTAATTGCAAAGTTCTTATGAGACCTGGTGTCCTCACGACTTTAAAACATGTTGTGTCAAGGAAGGTATCTACATCCCTTTTAAGGAAATGCTTCGTTCTCCTTCCAAACTGAACACTTATGAATCCTTCTCCGATTTTTCTTCAGGCTTAGTCGAATAGTCTGTACTAAATTCGACCAACTTTGTGATAGCACTTGCAACAACATCAACTTTGCTATGCAAGAAAGTATAGTTCTACTCCATCTTTTCCACCTCTTTGGCCATTTCTGATTTGAGTTCAGCCATTTTTTGATCCACAGACTCCTTCATCTTGGTGACTTGCTCAACAAAAAGATCATAACGCTCCTTGGAAACATCACAAAGCTTCTAAATTTCGTACTCAAAGCTTCTAGAATGAACATTCAACCTTTCAACCTGTGCCATTTCAAGACTTTCAACCAAACTTTGAACTCCTGAGACTTTAACAAATGCTCCATCTCTACTCCAGTAACAAAATTCTTTTCCCCAGTTTCTGCTTGGATTTGTAAAAGAGAATTGATTTTGAAGTTAAGGATTTTGAACTGTTTACCTGACATGATCATGTCATCAGGAACATTATCCTCCTCAGGATTGAACCGCAAATCAGCAAAAAAAAAAATGATGTCATCGTCATTTGGTTCATCTTCTTGAACTATTCTCTCAGCTACAGTGGATTGAGAAGATAAGAGAGTAGTAATGCGTTCATGCATGATTGTGGAAAAAGTTGGTGAAATAGTTGAGACTGGTAGTGAAGTTAGAATAGGTGATGAAAGTGGTAATGAAGTGAATGTTTCGAAAGTAGAGTTTTAGATGGTGGATGAGACTATTGTGGAAGTAGGAATGGTTGATGTTTTAAGAGTTGAAGTAACAATGGCTTTATTTTTCTACACCCCTTCACCCATATTGACATATGTGTCCTTATCAGATAAGTTCACAGTGATGTCTGGAGTTTAAGCCTCCTCTGTATAGGACTCAGTATATGAAACCATGCGTGGTATGACCTTAGTCTTCTCAGGGATAGATGTAGATGTTTGACCATTCAAATTAGTATTTTTATCCGTATTAGATACATTTACAGTGACACCAGAATTTTTAGTCTCCTCGAAAATCGACTTGATTGGAGAATCCCTTCGAGGCGACCCGAGCCCAAAATCATCATGGTGAATATTCTCACTAGCACCGTTATTATCAGTTTCGACAATGACCTGATCAAGTGGATCTTGATTCTTTCTCTTCTTTTGGTATAGCTTCTGAGCCATATCGAACGTTTGTCGTTTCTTCGAAGCGGGAGAGACAGGAACATGAACTTCTCTAAACAGTACACCTCTTTTGTTGATTTGAGGTTTGCAAATCTTATACCCTTCCGAGACAAATGAGGTATGAGAAGAATCAATATGAGCTTGCTCAGTTGTCGCGATTTTGGGTTCTTGAACTGCTGGCCTGATTGGAGAATCACGAGGCCTCTTGGCTGGCTTCTTGGTTCACTTGAGAATACTAGTCTTCGAAGGAATAATTTCTTTAGAAACTTCCTCCACCACAGGTTGTGGTTTCTCAATCTGCTTCTTCTTCTTCGTTGCTTTCGCAGGTTTTGAAGAAACATCGATCCCTTTCAATGGAAGAACACTGACATAAGAATTAGCATCAACGGATGTCAAGTACCGAACAAGAACTTAATTTTGCGGATCAATACGCCTTAGCATCACATCTGGAATGCAAGCGACATTAGGATAAATGATTGGATCATCAACAACAAGTCTTGGAGCAACAAATGTCAAAAACTCAGCAGTTTCGACATTTGAAGGAACCAAAATATCTTCTTGTTCATAAACCTCCTTGAGAATCAAACTCTAGTATCGAGCACATGAAACACCATTTGTCAGATTGGTGTGAGTAATTTCTGCTCCAAATTCCTCCCATAGTTGTTTGGAATAATCAACATTCAAACCATAATATATGCTAGCAATCATAACATAGACTTCCAATTTTGCGTTGTGTAACCCTAAACTGTGACAAATCAAGCATCACAATACAATTCCAAAAAGAAAACTCCATACACAGGGAAGACTCAATTTTCTAAATATACTTATTCCAGTCAGAACGGGTTGATGCCCCAGCTCGTTGAACATGTGAATAACTTGTTCATCAGTGACTTCATAAAAAGTACCTGAAACAGGCAACTTCATGATTTGGGTAAACTGCTTCTTTGTAAGCTTTCACATCTTGTTATTCATCAGCTGAAACGTAACAAATTTTGTTGTTTTGTTGAACACTGCAGTGGAACCAACAAGAGAAATCTAAGGCATTGGTACTGCAAACGATGATGATAACACGGTGGATATAACAGGGTGATTTAGGGCTAAAATCAACATTTGTGACCATTTTGGATATTGATCAACTGTTGGAAGCAAATGAAGATTTGTGTTCTGTATCTTCATCATAGGTTGTGAAATTTCTTCTTCCCTGGTGGTGTTTGTGGGATCAACATTGGTGTGAGGAGCAGCCATTGTTGTGATTTCAAGGATTTTTGAAGACGATGAACTTTAGAGAAATTTGGGAAATTTGTTCTGAGAGCATAAAGTCTGATAATGATACCACCAATTTCCTTATATAAGCTATGGTATTTTTGAATTTGAACCGGTTACCAATAATACACTGCTACATATTTGCATTGGTTACTTAATTGATCACTGTAAAAATTGCCACGTGATAAAAGTGATCATCACGTTTTCCTCAAATCCCGTGAAGATCCTGAACCGTCATGTCTGTCGGATCTTTCAATGTTCCCAACCGGATAAAAACTGCCACTTATTTTGAACTGAGAGCAAGGACATCTTGTTGTTTCGACACCAAGAGAATATCATTCCTTTGCATTGAGGTAAGTCTCATTCATTTTTCGGATTTGAAAGCAAAATTATATGCCAGACTTTGCGAAATCTTGGTTTCGAGTTGGTATTACCTAAAACCTCAAGGATTCCAGTGCAAATGTGTGCCAAAGAATGAGTGACAAACTGCATTTGATACAAAAGCGTTTGGATCCCGGGAAAAGATCTCTTCATTCGACATCAAGAGAGATGACAAACTGCTTGTTTGGTTTCCCGTGAAATACAATCAAATATTCATTGATAATAATTGAAGGGATTCTATTTCATTGGTTTCAAAATGTAAGCTTAATTTTTCTCAATACCACAACTTAACATAAGTGTGATGCAAATGAACAAAATTACTTGGATGACCAGTGTAGTCAAGAACAAGTATGGTTGGATATGATTTAGAGTAATAAGAAATCAGAAAGATATTCAGACTAAAATCACATTTCAAAAAAATTAGTAATGGACCGTGTTGGGAAAAAATGTCTTGGTTGTAGAACATTTTATTAAGGTCACGCAAGTAGAATGGAATATGATTTTGAATCTCGAAAGGTACTGAAACAAATGTTTCGTTATAATCTTGAACAAAAATGTTCAATGTCAACTCCTTGATAGTTGGGGTTTTTGGGTTTCACAATCATCATGGAAGAATGACTCAGGATCATAAACACAGATGGTGGAATATCTACATTGTGGTAGGTTTCGACCAGAGATGTCGAGGATATGCAGTGAAGTGTGTGATTATGAAAAAAAAAATTAGTGAAAAATATTGTGTTTAAGAACTCATTGTACATCTGCGAAATATATGGACATTGTAGAAATCTATTTACTTAATATGAGAAGAGAAAGGTATCTCTTCGACTAATGTGAATGTAGCCTAATTAGGAAGGAACTTTTGTAGTAATAGTTCCATTAAGGCTTCGAACACATAAAGTCTATGAGGCTTGAGGTCAACATACAACAACATGCTTCTAGGGACGCTTAATTAGTACATAAGTTCGAATGAATACATGTCCCTTAGATGGATATGATCGTGGGGCATGCACCTCAATAGTACGTTGTTACAATGAGACACAAAATGTTAAGCAAAATATGAAATAATAACAAGAAAATATTTTTCGGGTTTTTGAATTTTTGAAATTGAAAATAGAACAAAAAAAACTTGTAAAATGTTACAAAGTGACGTTCAACCTAGTAAGTAGCAACCCCCATTGATGTCACTCATCGAAAAAATTTCTCCCCCACAAGGCGAACTAATTTCAGAATGATTTAAAGGAAATTTGAATGCGAACGCATGCGAATGCTGAACCGGAACAGTAACCTCTGAACGATTCAGAAAAACACCAATTGAATAGACACCTTTTCAATCAAGAAGAACCTAGAACAGAACTTGCTTCAATCATCCCCAAACCATTCAAAATCCTTAAAAAATGACTTCTCATCTAAAGGTTTTGTAAAAATATCTATAAGTTGATCTGTTCTTTTCACAAAATGGACCTCAATTCTCTTGTCTTCTACATGGTCTTTTATAAAGTGATAGCGAAGAGCAATGTGTTTGGTTTTCGAATGTTGGACTGGATTATGACAGATGAGAATGACACTTTGTGAGTCACAATACAAAGGAATTTTCTTCATATTGATTGCATAATCGCACAGTTGACTTTGTATCCAAATAACTTGATATGTGAAAGCTGCAACAGTTGCATACTCTGTTTCTACAGTCAAAAACAAAACACATGTTTTTTTCTTCGAGTGCCAACTCACTAGCTTTCCATCCAAAAATTAACATCCACATGTCGTTCTCTTTCGATCTAGTTGACAGCCACCTAGGTCTGCATTTGAGATTGCCTATATAAAGAATCATGTCTTCAATGGATACTAGCGAAAAATGGTCTTCACAACATTGAGATGGGGTTCTCTTGGGTTCAGTTGGTACCTAGCACAATTACTTATAGCAAACATAATATCAGATCGACTTGCAGTTAAATACACGAGCGAACCTATCATGCTTCTATATGTTGTTAAGTTTACAACTGACTAATCCAACGAAGGATTCAAGCGAGTGTCAACCGCAATATGTACTTTTACTTTTGTGTTATTCAGCATCCCAAATCTTTCAAGCAGGTTGCGTGTATGTTTCTCCTAATTAATAAAGATGCCTTCCTTGCTTTGAAGAATATGTAAACCCATAAATTATTAATTTTCCCCATCATACTCACTTTGAACTATCATAAGCTCCTCAAATTCCTTAGATAAAAAATGGTTATTCAAACCAAAAATTATATCATCGATATAAATTTGAACAAGCGTCAAGTGATTCCCAACTTTCTTTCGAAACAAAGTGGGATCAACTGATCCTTGTTTAAATTTAGCAATTTTCAAAAAACTGGTCAAGGTTACATACCAGGCACGAGGTGCTTGTTTCAACCCGTAAACTGCCTTATCTAGAATATAACAGTGATCAGGATAGTTATCATTGACAAAACCCGATGGTTGTTAGACATAGACCGTTTCCTCCAAAACTCCATTGATGAATGCACACTTGACGTCCATTTGATACACATCGAAATCTTTATGCGCTTCATAAGCAAGAAAATTTTGAACTTCCTCGAGTCGTGCAACATGGGCAAAGGTTTCCTCATAATCGATACCTTCTTGTTGAGAGTAACCTTTAACGACTAATCTTGCTCTATTTCAAATTATATTGCCTTCTTTATCAGTTTTATTTTTGAAAATCCATTTTAAACCAATTAACGAAACATACTTTGGTTTAGGAATTAACCTCCAAACTTTGTTTCGTTCAAACTCAACCAGTACAGATTGCATTGCAACAACCCAATATGAGTGTTTAATGCAACCTATAATGTTTTTGGTTCTAATTTTGAAATGAACACGTTAAACATACAATATTCTTGATGAACATCTAGCACTTCATTTTTGGGTCAAATCTATGCACGTATCAATACACCAACATGTGAATCACCAAGAACCTGTTCCTTTGGATGGTTGCATGTCCATTTGTCCAGCGGTGGATATGCGAGATCAATATCCAAAGGTGCATCTTCGAATACATCCTCCGCTTCTGAACCTTCTCCTGCATTCAAAATATTATCAATGACATCATGAAACTCATTAGATTGGTCATTTATGTTACTAGGATTCGATCCACTTGGCTCCCCCTCAACCAATGGATTTGAGTTCTGATGCTCCCCCTCAATATCAACATGGTCCAGCACAAGCTCCCCCTCGACTTGAGATGTAGTTCGCATATGCTCCCCCTTAACAGTCAAATCTTGATTTTCATCATGTAATATCAAACTCAAGTGTTCCCCATCCACTTGATCATTAGTCAAAACCGGTACTCGTTCGACAGTCACTCTTGAAGTTAATATGGAATGTGTGTCATCTTCTTCCCGTGTAACACTCGAATCATCTGAATGTTTCGATACTTCAGGAATATGATTATCATCAACATGGTTTTCAACATCAATCACCCTATATGGAATGCCAAAAATAAAATCATAATCAATATCATAAGAATTCATGATTTAAGAGTCATAATTTGTTTTAGAAATAATAGGCTTTTGTACAAAAGACTGTTCGACACGCTTGACATAATAGTCATCAAATGTAAGATTAAAAGTTTCTTCGATCTTTTTTGTTCGTTTTTTCAACACCCTATAGGCAACATAGTTGTGTGAATATCCCAAGAAGATTCCTTCATCATCTTTTGATTGAAATTTAGAAATATTGTCCTTAAGATTCATTATGAAACACCTACACCCAAAAACATGAAAAAATTTCACATACGACTTTCTTTTCTGAATTATCTCATAAGGTGTGATGCTGAAACGATGATGAATAAAAGAACGATTTGGTGTAAAACATGCTGCCGAAACAACTTCTACCTAAAGATATTAAGGCAAATTTGCAAACGTATGCATGGTTCTTGCAGATTCGCATAGAGAACGGTTCCTCCTTTCGAATACACCATTTTGTTGTGGTGTGTGAGGAGACAAAAAGTTATGTGAAATTCCTAACTCTGTCAAGAATGAATCAAAAATTCAATACTAGTATTCTGAGCCATTGTTATTTCAAGAGGAGATGATCAGGATTCCTTTAGATGTTTGCGGGTTATATCTCGGATTGGTCCTCTGTTATTTCCTGGGTTATCAAGGATGGTTATATGCTTTTCTTCATGTCGAGAAGTCTTCGATGAAACTTTAGATGGTCCTATCTAGTAGAGTGGGTTAAGTATGTACTGTTGTTATCCTGGTCCTTGTCAGGATCAATTCAGGGGTATTGCTTGGAAGATCTTTGGTCAGGGTTAGCAAGATAGTTCTCCAATGGAGTCAGGGTTCAGTGGTTCTATCAACTATTCGGGTATGATCGGTAGTTTCCTATGGATGAAATTTGGGGTTTAAGGCATTACCGTTGCTAGGGAAGGAACGGTAGCAGGGAATGGTAGTGTCAGAGGCATGAGTTATTTGGTCACTGGATGTGCCAAGGAAGTTTTGTATCTGTATGAGTTATAGTTGGTTAGAGTTCAGTAATTCTTTGAGAATGAAGATTAGAGTAGAGGTTCGGTAGTGCATGACAAGGGTTATGGTTATTAGTCACAGACATAAGAACTCAAGGAAGTGGCATGGTATCAAGGAAGGTGATTTGGATCATCGGACTAGTTAAGGTCTCAAGAGCATTCTACCGGATTCTAGAAGTTGGGAAATCGTTGAGATTTGGCTAGTAATGGAACACTAGTTTTGGTAATCACAAGTCATAGGCAGTTCCTACTATATGACGGTCGATGGGTTGGGAATCCATCAGACTTATAGGATGAAAGAGCTTCGACAAATCCAAGTGGGGGATAATCGATTAGAATTTCCAGGAATTGGATCGAGTATGGAACTAGGGTAAGTTTCACATCCTGGTCAGGAATAGAGACGACTCAAGTGACCGTTTAGTTCGGGGTTTTGTAAGTGGGAGTTCAGAGAACTCCCGGCAACTGGTCGGCATTTTCTTGTTATGCATACCCGGTTTGTGGATGGATCCTAACCAAGAGTCGTGTAGAGCCTCGCTGCCTGTGCTTATCTGATGCAGGTTCAATTCAAGATATTTGGAATTGAGATGGTTGGGTTGTGATGAAACCTAGTGTGGTAATCATGGTTGGTTAGAAGTGTTGCGACATTGTGATGGGATCGTAGCATTCGCCTGTTCGAGGTAGACTATCATTGGTAGTGGACATGAGCGTAAAGGGAGAATCAAGTCGTGCCTTGGGCGCGCCAGTTAGAATTGTCATAGAGTATTTCTCCGTTATGGGTTGAGGACCATTAGGGTCTGAGGTGGAGCTGGGCCTGTGTAGCTCTAGATGGGTGGGACCCGTGGGCAAGGTCGCTTCGTGGTATAATTTGGGTGGGACCCATGGGCAAGGTCCGTGTGATTTTGGCAATACAGGTGGAACTTGATAGAGACCGTTGGTTCAAGGTATTTGGATCTTGGATTTCAGGATTGAGTGTGTGGTTAGTATGTGATGCAGGGGATGTTTGGGCTGTGTAGCCTTGCTATTTGAACTCTTGGGAACCTGGTGGTTGGACCAGGTGTGAGATAGGTAGTCTATGCGTTGGTTTAGGAACCTTATAACTCGATCTAGCAAGGTTTGTCATCATCAGAAAGTGTTGGGTGAAATGCAAGTGCAGATTTTTGGATCTCGGTTTATGAGTTGAGTATCAGGTTAGTTTATGGGTAAGATCTCGAGTCAAGTACCGCAAATGATTTGTGCAGAATTTCCATTTTCGTGGGTTGATGATTGGGGTATATATATGTCGAGGTCGTCGATCGATGGGTGTAATGGTAATGAATGGATTCAGTTTTGGATGGTAGGTTAGCTCTCGTGATTGTGTCTTGGATTGGTTCCATTGGTAAGAGCATCAAGATAAGTCAGGGCGGTATTACTAAACTGGAACTCAAATGTAGGGTAGCTTGTTATTATGAGGCGATATCAGGTCACTTGCAGTCGGGTTTTCGATAATCTCCGGGTAGATGATGTGACCCTGTTGCGCCGCTCTCATATGAGTCTAACCGTTACAGGGATGAGTCTCCTACTCGAAGGATTATTTGAGCCTACTGTCAAGTATAAGTGTTCTGCAGGGATATTTGGTCTGTGATTCTGTTTTCTAGTCAGAACCTCAAGTTATTAAAAGTTTAGTAGTTAGTTGGGAAATTAATGGGATGGATTCAACAATGGTTCAGTATGGGCGATCTGTCAGGGAGTCAGACCATCTTGAGACTTCAGATTTTAGGTTAAGTAGTTGAGGATTAATTGGCAAGGGATTCGTTCATCTTCGAGGTTGTGGTCTTGTTGCTCAGTGTGTTGGCTTGTTGGGAATGGTAAGGAATGATTTCGAGGACGAAATCAAATTTAAGTCGGGGAAAATTGTAACATTCAATTTGGAATTAAATAAATAAGATTAAATAAAATAAATAAATAAACCCTGAGATATAAACTATATTTCATATTATTATTTAATTGAAGCCCTCAATCCATAATAGTTTATTAGTGTTAGCCTTAGGAGTAAAATGTTATAAATTTGGGAATTTACAGTCTAAAGGTATCATTTGGACTTATATTGAATAGATTTTGGAAACAGGGGCTAAAGGGTAAAATCTGGATTTAGCTTGTAATGTTTAGTGAAGTAGGGGCCGATTGTGTTAAAGGGAATGAAGATTTATTATGGAGTCGGGGTTTAAGACTGTCGCTTCCCGCTTCCCCCTCGTCGCATCTCCAAACCCTAAAACTAATCTCTTTTTCAGCCACCACCATGAGAAGCCTCCTTAGCCGCCGCTGCCCAGTTGAGTTCGACCGCCACCTGTCCGCATACTACCTCGCTATTGAAGCGCCACTACCACAACCTTGCTGTCGGATGTTGTGGGCAACCGGAGAACCACCAAAGACCGTGGAACATGTTGTGGGCGTCGATGTGTGGGGCACGAGCAACTGAAATCTCTCGGTAAATTATTTGCGACCCATCTCTCATTTCCTTTGTTCATTCTGGCGAGTGTGACGTGGAGTACGTCCTTGATGCCGTTGTCGGTTTCGACCATCTTTTCCGTTAACTCCGACGTTGTCAGCCATCAAGTTGGTGGCTAAGGGCTGTTGTATCATGTCGTGTATGTTCGTGTATTGTTGCTAAATCCCGAGAAGCTTGTTGGCTGGAGGTGAGACGAACCACCATGGCAGCCAACCATGGTGGCTGCCGTTTTCTGCCACCCATTGCCGCCACCAGCCACCGTGGGAGACGGTTGTGTGTGTGTGTTTTAATGATGAATGTGATATCAATTTTTCTTAGCCAAAAGTGAAGAAGACCACCACCGCCGTGAGGTGGTGGCTGCCGCCATGAGCCGCCGTCAACCACCACCGCCCGAGATGGCAGTGGGTGATGCTCGACCTAGTGAAAAAGTAATTGACCTAAAAACTTAACCATTGGACTAATTGGCATGTTTTTGGTTGGAAACCCTAATTAGGGTTTGGGAAACCCTAATCTTGGAAACTTTAGTTTGGGACTTGTCGAGACCTGCGTTTGAACAGTTGGATTTGGAATTTTGAATTACGCCCAACCACATTGTATGATTGGTCTAGTGGAGTGACGGACTTAATGGATTATGTCCTTAATTGGTTAAGTAAGAACACTTAACCCTAATCGTCATTTTATGTGAAAACCCTAATTGTGTTGGGTTTTGAGTTGGGCTTAGATGTTTGGATTCTTGATGGCCCATCTAAGAACAAGTGTATGGACTAGGTATTTGGATGGGCTTTAGGGTAAGGCCCATGTAAGGCGATTGGGCCCAATTTGTAAAATTGGGCCATAATTCGGCCTTGGTTGATTATTTGACTTTTGGGCCTTCAGAGTGTGATTTTGGGCCTTGGGCTTGGATCAAGCTAGGGTAGTGGTAAAATGGTATTTTTACCCCAAATATGGTTGTATGGCTATGCATTGGAACCCAATTATTAATTGGGTCTTATTTTGATGTTGACGGTTCGGGATCAGTCAGCCAGCAGTCAGAGATTTACCGCGAGACTTCAGTAGTGCAATGTGAGTTTCCCTAATGGGTTTAATGGGTCGGTCTATAAGGGGGAGTATAAGGTTACTGCCTATAAAATGGCAGTTTAATGGGTGTCCACTCTCACCCACCGCTTCCTTAACTGATGGAGGGTCGTTAGCCGAACGGGTTTGACAAGATATTAATTCTCCTTTCATTAAAAGTATAATGATAAATATTAAGTAACTAAACCTTATTAAATTCCCAATCATAGTTACTTTAGAAAAAATGTGAATTTGGTGCTAACCCATGAAATTACACTTTGTACCTTACCAAGTCGTTGGTGGAGCGTATGTGAGTAACCGACACACTAACATGGACTAGTAAGAGTGGCAAAGGGTAACTTAATGTTTATCATAGATTGGTGGAGCGCGTGTAGGTAACCGGCACATTGATTAGGTGATAAAAAATTAAGGGTACCGATTCAATTTGCATGGTTATTCACACCTTGTTTGTGATCCTCGACATCCCAGACACAAACTTGAGAAGGCACAATTGAGATTTAAACATGCCATTGAATAGTTCAATGAATCTCAAGGGATCTAGGAGTTTCAATCCAATTAAAACCCAATACCCTATTAGGTTTTTCATGGGGTGTTTTATGTCACTTTTGGACTCCATTGTTGAGCTTTCTTGTATCTTGATAGTTCCAGACCATAAGAGCTGTCCTTTTGAGCTCTTGGAAGCATTGAGAGTCATAAAAATCGGACCTTAATGGTTAAGCCACAACTATGCAGGTGTTTTATGGTCACAAAGTTTGTTTCAGGACTAAAATCATGTTTCGACCCCCATCCATGCATGCAAAGCCATAAAGTTTGTGACTTTATGGATTAGGATGTCTTAAAGAACCTCGATCTATGTTCTGGACGTAGGGACTTAATGGATTAAGTCACAAATAGAGTCCTAATGAAGTTGGCCAGTACAGCGGGCGTACACCCTGGTACGTTGCGTGTACTGGGTCAACTTCCCGCTTTTGGTCAAGGCCAGCGTACCTTGGGCGTACGTGCCAGGTACGCCGCACATACGCATGCAGAGTAGCGTATATGGATTTTTGGGCCTTACAATTTTGAGCCTGGGTTGTTGGGCCTCATGGCCCACTGTAACATCCCAATTTTGAAGACCAAAAATGTCATTTTTAATATAATGATTTAGAAAAACATTTATAAGAAAACATCATCGAGTCTCATCATTTCATAAAACCATAATCACATGTCTTAAAACCATATAATAAAAATAGTAACAATGTCAAAGTACAATCCCAAGAATCTCATAATGCGGAAATCATGTGTGTGATGTGTTGCTACCGTGCCAACTCCTTCACCTTCGATGAAGAGGTACCTGAAAACAAAAGTGAAAACTATAAGTGTGACATCCCCAATTTTCTCGGTCAGAAAAGACCGATTCCGTTTATGCTTTTTAAAATATAATCAAAGTAATCTTTCAAAAGGTGTTGCGGAATTTGTCCCAAAAACAAAATGTGATAAACATTTATCAAAGCATTTCTTAAAGAAATGTGTTTTCATTTCATTATAAAACTCAAGATGTCCACATCGATACAGACCAAAAGCATAAACAGAACGTACATTCATTTACACTAGTGATTTATATCTCCTTTAATCTCTCACTGTAATGTGGCTTCGTATCGACACTTGTGATACAAATAAACTGAGTGGGTCAGGCTTGGGAGCCTGGTGAGCATATAGGGTTTTCCACCCACAAATAATAAATTTATTAATTTTTATCACCCAACAGTAAATTTATTAATTTCATCAACGAGCAACAAACTTATCAACCCACAATAAATAAACTTATTATGTTTAAACATCAAACAATCAACCCAATTCCTCATCCCCATTATCCTCTTTATTCTTAAGGATCCACCCCAAGAAATCAGCTTTTCCTCGTTCATTTATTCCTAAGGAATAGACACGAATTCATCTTTGCCTATGACGCAGCTGCCAATGTTATTTATTAGGCGCAACTGCAAATAACATATTTTATTTTCTATTGGGCACAGCTGGAAATGTTATTTATTAGGCGCAACTGCAAATAACATCTTTTATTTTCTATTGGGCACAACTGCAAATGTTATTTATTAGGCGCAACTGCAAATAACATCTATATCATCTTTCATCCCTCATTCTTATTATAATAATTAAGTTTAAAGCGCATAACTCATTCTTATTACTTCAAAACGAGTTTCAATGGTTGACCTAGACTATTATATCATCATTAATGCTTAGCCCAGAAACACGGGCGTTAAAATTCTCTCCTCCTTAGAATGATTTCGTCCCCGGAATCATACATCAACAAACAAATGCGGATAGCGATTCAACATGTCCCTCTCTGTTTCCCAGGAGATATTTGGCTCATTCAAATGTTTCTATTGTACAAGCACTAAATCTACCATCTTGCGTCGCATCTTCTTAGTCTTACGATCAACGATTGCCTCTGGTTTTTCAATTAACCTCTTGTTTTTATCCAGCCTTAACTCAGAAATTGGAATTATGTCGGGAACTTCACCCGTGAACTTTCTCAAATAACACATGTGGAAAGTGTTATGAATATCTTCTAGTTCTTCTGGTAGTTCTAGCTTGTAAGCTTGATTCTCAATTTTCTGAAGAACTTTAAACGATCCAATAAACTTTGGACTCAACTCTCCCCGAAGCAGAACCAGATAAGTCTCCGCACCAGCACCATCCACCTACATTGAATCAGCATCCTTTTTAGCGAAAGCTTTTCCTTTCCCCGAATCACGTAACATACTCATCTTAGTCGGACTCGATTCGATATGACCTCTAGGGTCGGAATAACAATCATCTTCTTAGTCATTACCGAAACGATGGTAACGACATACTTGAACAAAAACAAAATCAATTACTAGCTTCTTGGTGGCCTTGTGACTTTCCCTGATCCAAGTGTAAGTCTTGTGCTTCCAGTAGTATAGGCCTCTACTACTATTCACACCTACTCATACTCGTCCCAAGTATTGTCTCGCAGTTTTCCAAGTCACCATTCAAGAAAATCAAATAACCATTTAACATATCAAATAACAAAACCAAGTTTTATATTACTTCTTGATACGATTACACAACTACGCCTCTAATAGGCTACACCACACGTTACTATTCACATTGCTACTTCATAACTTGATCTTCGGGTATGAAGTCCTCATCCTTGATTCCTCGCGTTGTTATCTACTTCGTCGAGGATCATGTAGAATGCCCTTGGTTTTAGTGGTGCATTTGGCTTTGTAGCTCCTTCCCTCTTTGGGCAGTCTTGCTTGTAGTGCCCTTCTTCATTACATCTGTAACACGCCCTTTTGTTGAATGTAAATTCATTGGTGTATTGCCCATGCTTCCCACACTTGAAACATGTAACATCCTCGCCACATTTCCCAACATGTTTCTTTTTACACTTTTCACACCATCTTGTTTCACTTCTTCCTTCTCCTCCTCCTCCAGTCTTCGAGAATTTTATCTTCTCGTTGGACCTTGAAGATCCTTCAAACTTCCTCTTTTCTCCTACCTTATCTTTTTACAGAACCTTTTCTTTTATCTAGGTCTCTACATTCTTTGCTGCTCTAACAACTGTTTTCAAATTAGTTGCCATTTTGACCATCGGACCAAAGTCCGTTGGCAATCCGTTATCAATCCGTTAGCAAATCTATATATCTTGGAAAGTTCATTCGGCACCAAGTATGGAAACAACTTCATCTTTTCGGTAAACGTAGTAGCATAGTCATATATGCTCATTTTCCCTTTCCTTAAGTTCAGAAAGTCATTGTTTAGGTCTATCAGATCCATTTCTGAGCAGTATTGCATTTTCAACTGCTCCATGAATGCTTCCCAAGACATCCTCCTGGCTTCTCCTTATGGCATTGTATCTGCCCACAACTTCCACCAACTTAAAACTCCAGTCTTTAGTTGTCTGACTGCAAAGACTGCCGTTTGCTTATCGTTGCAGTTGCAGCTTTCAAATACCATCTCCGTCTCGGAGATCCAGTCCATAATCTTTACTAGCTTTGGGCTTCCAGAAAGACTTGGTGGTTTGGTACCCAAGAAGTTCTTATACATATGTCCATCTCTATCGATTCTCCTCTCCGGGTCATTCCCTCTTGCCACTGGGGGTTCAACTTGACTGACGGTGCGGCTGTAATTTCCTTCCTCTGACTGTTCGTCATTTAGTTCAAGTTGTTCAATAGTCATTAAAGGTTCACTCCTATTGTTCATCAATAGTTGTCTCATTTCTTCCCTTTGTTCAACCATCATAGCCTGAATCATGGCTTGTACTCCAGCCATTGTGATTGGTTCTGGTGCAGTTTCTACTATAGGCGCATGCTCAATCACTTAGGGTTGAGGTTGCTGATTCCTATTCGCATTTCCAGCTCCACTTCAGGTTCTTACCATTATGATCTAAACACCAAATTAGGCGAATTTAGATCTCTATTCACAATAGATATTTAAATTCTCCTTATCACTCCGAAACGTTTACATGCTAATTCTAATATCGTAGTCATACGCTTAGAATCCTGAACACATAAGGTTTCCAGATCCGGTCGGCAACAGACCATAGATCCGAAAAATTAATATCATATATGACAAACATATAATATTTAGCACATAAAAGCATTTTAGGCATCTTTCCTAAAATATACTAGTGCTCGTGTCAAAAATATGGTAGACAATCATCTCACGATTATCATTTAGCATTATAAGTTTAAGTCTAGAAATCCTACAAATTTCTAGTTCGTTTAAACTAATGTTCTGATACCAACTGTGACATCCCCAATTTTCTCGGCCAGAAAATACCGATTTCGTTTATGCTTTTTAAAATATAATCAAACATTTATCAAAGCATTTCTTAAAGAAATGTGTTTTTGTTTCATTATAAAACTCGAGATGTCCTCATTGATACAGACCAAAAGCATAAACAGAACGTACATTCATTTACACTATTGATTTACATCTCCTTTAATCTCTCAGTATAATGTGGCTTCGTATCAACACTTGTGATACAAATAAACTAAGTGGGTCAGGCTTGGGAGCCTGGTGAGCATATAGGGTTTTCAACCCACAAATAATAAATTTATTAATTTTTATCAACCAACAATAAATTTAAAAATTTCATCACCGAGCAACAAACTTATCAACCCACAATAAATAAATTTATTATGTTTAAACATCAAACAATCAACCCAATTCCTCACCCCCGTTATCCTCTTTATTCTTAAGGATCCACCCTAAGAAATCAGCTTTTCCTCGTTCATTTATTCCTAAGGAATAGATACGAATTCATCTTTGCCTATGGCGCAGCTACCAATGTTATTTATTAGGCGCAACTGCAAATAACATCTTTTATTTTCTATTGAGCACAGCTACAAATGTTATTTATTAGGCGCAGCTGCAAATAACATCTTTTATTTTCTATTGGACACAGCTGCAAATGTTATTTATTAGGCGCAACTACAAATAACATCTATATCATCTTTCATCCCTCATTCTTTATCTACCCATGTTTTACCCAACATATTTGTAGATATAAAATATATATACAATTTAAAACCTGTATAAAACATTCTTTCAACATCAATCTAAAATAAACAAACAACATATATACACATAGCACGTATTTTATATAAAATACTTCATATCTATGTGTAAGATGAAAGTGACTATACACTCATATGATAAGACGACGATTGGACAACACCTCGTCTCTTAAAACAATCGTTTCTGATAAAACCGGGATGTTTTCCCATAAACCGGGCATCACGCGGGCAGAGTTTCGGCCCGAAAACTTTTTTTCTGGGATCTTCAGGGCGTCGGGACTTGCTTCGGGTGTCGGGGATAATACTGGGACTTCAGGGGTTAAAAGTAGCTTAGAGAGAGTAGAGAGTGAGAGGGAATAGATTTTCTAAACAAAAACCCACAGGCTTTGTTTTCTATTTATAGTGACTGAAACACCTATTACGTTGGGCGTAAATTATGAGTACGCTTGGCGTACTGCTCTAACAGCCACTACGATGGGTGTACAACTTAGTACGTTGGGCGTACTCTGATGAGTGGCATTAGACATGTCGAACTTGCGTGATACGTTTCGATTGCAAGGAATAGGCGACGTGGCTAATCTGGGACCGTGAACACGAGTACGCTGGGCGTACTCCGAATTTCCAAACTTCAAAAATTCGTATCTTTTGCATATGAGCTCCGTTTTTGACGATCTTTATATCCACGCGTATATGGGATTATGCTCTAAAACTTTCGTTTAGACTTCGTCGGCTAATTTTGAATTCATTTTTAATAATATATTTTTAACAGGACGGGACAGGAAAAGTCCGTTAAAAATTTATAGCTTCTTCATCCAACGCTCGTTTTCGTCTGTCTTTTTACCGTTAAACTACAATCAACAAGATCTTTGATTCTCGTTTAGATTGTTTTGGCTAAAAATCACTCGATCTAAAATTCGAGTTTCGATCGGGCTGTATACTGCTAAGGCTAAAAATCATTCTATCCACACTCTCGGTTTAACGAACTCTACGACTTTCATTTAGATCACTAAGGCTAAAAATCATTCTATCGTAAATTCACTATTTACGTCACGCAGTGTCGTACCGGTTCTGTCACGAAACTTCGACAGGTCATAACTTCTTCGTTATAACTCGGATTCCAGTATTCTTTATATCTCTGGAATCCTTGTTTCAACCACTACAATTTTCTTCATAGATATCGAATTTATCTAATATTTATTTTCGACGATTAATTTTATCCTTAATCATAATAATTAAGTTTAAAGCGCATAACTCATTCTTATTACTTCAAAACGAGTTTCAATGGTTGACCTAGACTATTATATCATCATTAATGCTTAGTCCAGAAACACGGACGTTACAATTCTCTCCTCCTTAGAATGATTTCGTCCCCGGAATCATACATCAGCAAACAAATGCGGATAGCGATTCATCATGTCCCTCTCTGTTTCCCAGGAGATATTTGGCCCATTTGAATGTTTCTATCGTACAAGCACTAAATCGACGATCTTGTGACGCATCTTCTCAGTCTTACGGTCAACGATTGCCTCTGGTTTTTCAATTAACCTCTTGTTTTTATCTAGCCTTAACTCAGAAATTAGAATTATGTCGGGAACTTCTCCCGTGAACTTTCTCAAATAACACACGTGGAAAGTGTTATGAATATCTTCTAGTTCTTCTGGTAGTTCTAGCTTGTAAGCTTGATTCTCAATCTCTGAAGAACTTTAAACGGTCCAATAAACTTTGGACTCAACTCTCCCCGAAGCAGAACCAGATGAGTCTCCGCACCAGCGCCATCCACCTACATTGAATCAACATCCTTTTCAGCGAAAGCTTTTCCTTTCCCCGAACCACGTAACATACTCATCTTAGTCGGACTCGATTCGATATGACCTCTAGGGTCGGAATAACAATCATCTTCTTAGTCATTACCGAAACGATGGTAACGACATACTTGAACAAAAATGAAATCAATTACTAGCTTCTTGGTGGCCTTGTGACTTTCCCTGATCCAAGTGTGAGTCCTGTGCTTCCAGTAGTATAGGCCTCTACTATTATTCACACCTACTCATACTCGTCCCAAGTATTGTCTCGCAGTTTTCCAAGTCACCATTCAAGAAAATCAAATAACCATTTAACATATCAGATAACAAAACCAAGTGTTATTGTGGTAATGATAGCCCAGGGAGTCATCGGAATTACCGCTAGAGATTTTTTACCGTGAGATTTTGCATTCAACTTTACGAGGTGAGTTACCTTCCTGTAGGAGTGGGTTGAAGACACTAATGTCGACCCACTAGTAGTTGTTTTTGGTAGAGACGATTGTCTTCGTGATAATTGTCTGGTATGTCATTGCCTGTTATGATTTATGTGCTTATTGTTATGCTATTATGTGGTAGTTGTAGGGGTGAAATAGTCCCCGTAACCGGTTGAAATAAACCATAGGGTAGGTCGGGCACCCAAATATGCCTGATAGGGTAGGTCGAGCACCTAGATATGCTTGATAGGGTAGGTCGGGCAACCAGATATGCCTGACAGGGTAGGTCGGACATCCAGATATGCCTGACAATATGTGTTTATGTGGTATGATGGGGGAAATTAGTAAGCTTTGTACTTACGGTTTTCAGTTTTGGTTTCAGGTACCTCTTCTTCAAAGGGAAAGAAGCCGACATGATTGCAGCGCATCACACCATTATTCCGCACATGAGATTCTTGGGAGACTCTGACGATGCTTTATTGTGACATGTTTTGATTATTAACATTTGGTTTGTTATGAGATGACACGATGAATGCTTTTAACACTAATGGTTTCTTTAATACTTGCTTAAAAATAAAATTTTTGGTCTCAATTTTGAGGATGTTACAAAGTTGCGAAAAACAACCTTTTTATTCTTATACAAAAGATGAAGTAAAGAACTTGTGTGGTTTGCCGTTTGGTTCTTAGAAAAATCACGAGATATCAAGATTGTTCCTTCCATAAAATCTTCAAATAGAATTACAAAATGTTATGTCAAAATTTTGAAATTTCATCTTAATTGAGTGTTGAAACCATTTTTTTATTCCACAATTTATAAAAGTTCGAAATTGATTGTCAATTTATGCTACTACTAAAGATATGGAAAATTTCTAATATAAGTAAGACATGTAAAATTCCATCTTAATAATAATAACAATAATAATAATAATAATAATAATTATTATTATTATTATTATTATTATTATTATTATTATTATTATTTGTTGTCCAATCAAGATTGATTCAAATCCTTAACGATGAATGTTGTCTTCTACTTACCGAAATAACAATTTGTCAAATTAAAATACAGACAAAATTGCAAAAATGTTCTCTGTGCTTGTTAAAAATATATGGTTCTGGTCCAAAAATGTTTGTTGGTGCATTAGCGGTCAAAATTTAAATATTTTACGTGGTTTTGGTCCCTATAGTTAGTATCTTTAGTATCACTTTGTGGTTTTGGGTCCATACCCTACATGAAAAAACAAATATGTCATTGTATTTTTTTTAATTATTTACTTACTACTCAAACACCAACCCACCCCTCTACTCTTATCTTCTGTATAAAAAAAACTCATCCACAGTGCACACTACAAGAGCCAAAAGGTTTCTCAGTCTGTCTTCCCCTGTTTCAGCACCAATGTTCGTCACCCACTTCCGTTATTGGTGTCCATCGCCTTTTTAACACCGATATCCATCGCTTTTTTCACCACCGGTGTCCTTCGTCCCCTTTGCTGTAACCGGAGCCTATCATCGACGTTCACCATTATCACCCCTAACCCTCTATTCAAAACTCCGACCAATCATACCATCAACCTCTGTTCAACTTCTTGTTTTCCTAAACACAAATCTCTGGAAGAAGTTTAGTCGTCGTTTGTGTCATCTTCTGCAACGACGATTATCATTATCCATCAATGATTGGTAAAAAAGCTTGAAATCAATGCGTACACACTTGCAAATCCAAAAAAGCTTGAAATCGACACACACACACCTGCAAATCCATGGCGAAAAATCGACGAAGATTTGTTTGGTAAACCATAACTCTGACGGAGGGCGAAATATATACTGGTTGCTGCTTGTTTCATTATCTAGATCTGGACAAGTGAAGGAGGTGGTGGTGGAACTGAATTACAGGAGGGGGAAGCAGTGGTAGAAGGAGGTCATGTGGAGAGAGATGGAAAGAGCGAGAGAAACTTAATCGTTGAACCCAAACCCTAACATTTTTATTACTATTTTTGTTTGCAAATCGTAGCTCCGATCTGCAAACCATAACTCTGGCAGCGGTGGCTTAGATTTATTTACACCGCTAGATTTATTTGGGGACGAAGCGAGGTCACTAGGGTTGTAAATAACGACATCGTGTATAAGGTGGTCCATCTTATCAAACAGTTGCAGTGGCTTAGTGGAGCTTGAACATGCAGATGAAGATGAGGAATCGACTGAATTCCGATGAGAATGGAGGTCACCGATAATGGTTATGGACACTGATGACGGAAGGTGGAACCGGTGATGATTGGGGTTCACTCCTCCTCAGTATCATAAGTATTATGATAAAGATAAGAGGGGAGTTAGGTTTTCTTTTCAAGTTAATTAAAGGTAAATTAATTTAATTAAAGTATTTTGGCAATTAAAGAAAATGAAAACTATAAATTATAACGGCATAAAAATAATTATATAGGGACCAAAATTATTAAAAATATTTAAGATTAGACCACTCATACATCATCAAATTTTTTTAAATCAAAACCATATAATTTTAATAACCATCCTCACCATTTTTACAATTTTATCTAAAATAAAATAACATTTTTGTGTTTTCCCATACAAAATAGTATTGCTTTAAAGGCAAGACTCTCGTGCAGCAGTTGTCGGAGGTGGAAATTCACATAAAACAGAAAGTAAAAAAAAGAGCACCTATATGCTATATGCTATGCCTTTTAGCCATTCTAAAAGACAATATTCCTTCCTTAAGCATATATATAACAAATAAAAAAATTAAGATTAAAAATAACCATATCACATTCAAAATATTGTTAAAAGACAGGTATATGTTGTGATCAACTCAATTTTGATTTCCATTATTTAAGAATATCGTCACACATGACATATATAGTCCAACCAAAGTGGACGTTGGTTTAATTAAATCGTAATCCTCATAAAACAAATAACCAAAAGTAACTTGAAAAACCAAAAAGTCAAAAATGGTATCTCATAACATGGGTCATGGGAAGAGATTTTATATTATTTTTCATGGGAATAATGCTTCAGCCCTACATCCTTTTTAATCAAATTAATTAATATGTATCAATAACTTTTATTCAAAATTATTTTTAATCATAATATCATTAAATAATAATCAAAATTCGTAGGGTTTTTTTTTTTCATTTTAATCACTTAAACTCTTTAAAAAAACTTAATACTTTAAGTTTTGATTTTGTTTGGTTGTCATCAAATTTCATTTTTTTTAACTTAAAACCGATTATATACAACGACGTATTCAACCTTTTGATAACTTAATACGGTAAATCAATAGAATGATATATTCAACTTTTTGATAACTTGTAACGAGCAAATAATACAATGACATATTCAACTTTTTGATAACTTGCAACCTTAAACACGATATAGCAAAAGTTTGATCAATTCAAATTCAGACATGTTCAACTGTTTGCATGTTCTGCAATGCATGCATGTAAAATGTACAAAAAGAGAGAGCAGGTTACCAAAACCACCATTATTATATATAATTCCAACTTTATCCACTGTAGTCTCTCTTTCCAGTTGGCAAATGAATGATATTTATATAGAATAAAATAATATAAAAAAATCTTAATCCTACAAGTCATTGAAAATCACAGTTATGGCACAATCCCAACATCTCCAACAACTCATGAGCTTATAAACTAAATATCCATCAACTACTTCTTTTCACGAGCAACGGTATGTCTTGTGTGTTTTAGTGTCTGTATTCTTCTTTTATGTCTTATACATGCATAAGTAGCAGGTGAGATTTCTGATCGACATCTGGAATCTTACTTCTACTTTCAACTAATCTCAGTTTTATTAATCAATCAAGATAACATTGATTAGATAGTTTAATATGATATGATATGACTTAAAATCCAGGTGTTACTTGTTTTCATTCTCTATAAATTCAATCCGAGGTTAACGAATCTGTACAAAAAGAAGTGGGAAAGAAGGTGAAAAGGCGACAAATTAAAAATGAAAGGATTTTGCTTGATCATTCTGGGTGTTCTAGCAATTCTTGGATCAGTTGAAGGTGATTTGGAGATGGGATTTTATGGGAGTTCATGCCCCAAAGCTGAAAAAATTGTTCAAGATTACGTGAATCAACATGTCCCCAATGCTCCATCGCTTGCAGCTGCTCTTATCAGAATGCATTTCCATGATTGTTTTGTCAGGGTTAGTATATTCTTTTTAGCAAAAGTTTTAGCTGTGTTCATAATTTAATCGATAAGTTACATATAATGCAGAAAAACAACTAAACATTCCACATTATTCATTTTTTCTATTGACCTATGTATTGTGTGGATGATATAATAGATAATGTTATGAAATAGGCATTTCGACTTAAATCCATTTTTTGTACGTTTTTTTCCTTCATTTATATAGTGTATATAATCACTTTCACAAGTGTTCCATAGTTTTTTCAAATATCATTTAAACATCTAGAAAAAAAAAAACATAGACTAACTATAGCATGGTCATTCAAGTCGTTCATTTTAATTATTGTGGGTCCTGTTTTTTTTTTTTATTTCTTCTCTGCTAATTAAGCAGGTAGACCCCTGTACTTTCACGTTTTTTATGCATGCGAAATGACTATTGTTGTCTTGGAGCCCTTACCTTGACATGACGAATTATGAAGATAGGTTCTTAAAGTGACAATCAAAATATGACACGTTGTTTTAGTTTCATCAAAACATAATTTGAAATGGATATTTTAGTTTTCAATAATTATAAAATGACCATTTTGACCTTGCTAACATTATTGTTGTTTGGAAAATGGATAGGGTTGTGATGGATCAGTGCTTTTGAATTTTACTTCAGCCTCAGGGAATCAAACTGAGAAAGTGGCAGTTCCAAACCAAACAGTTAGAGGGTTTGATTTCATTGATAGATTGAAGAGTTTACTTGAAGCAGAATGCCCTGGCATTGTTTCTTGTGCTGATATCGTTGCTCTTGCTGCTAGAGACTCCATTGTTCTCACTGTATGATCAATTCTAACATTTTTTTAAGACCAATAAAATTTAAAATAAAATATAACAAATAACGTTTTTTTTTAAATTATTATTTCCGGTTTAATTAAATAAAGGGTGGCCCTTCATGGAGAGTGCCTACGGGTCGAAGAGACGGACTGATGTCAAACGCATCCGAGGCATTGGCCCAAATCCCGGCTCCATTCGATAACATTACAATCCTCACACAAAAGTTTGCAAATAAAAGTCTTGATTTGAAGGATCTCGTCTTGCTTTCTGGTATGTATCTTTTTATCCGTTGATTCAATTAGTTTCTATAAAAAGGTCAATTCTTCCGGTAACTCTTGACTTGGCCGACACTGATCTCATGTTCCCCACCTGGCTGACATAAGCCCAGTCATATTGAAATTGAAACTCTCACACTGCTCAGATTGTAACCTTTGGCCGTTTGTTTTGTTTCAGGCGCCCATACTATTGGAATCTCACATTGTCCATCGTTTACGAACCGTCTATACAATTTCACGGGTGTGGGTGATCGTGACCCGACACTGGATAGCGAATATGCGGACAATCTCAGATCGAGAAAATGCAGGATACAAAATGACACAACAACAATAGTTGAGATGGATCCCGGAAGTCGTAAGACTTTTGATCTTAGCTACTACGCGTTATTACTAAAGCGTAGGGGATTGTTTGAGTCGGATTCAGCATTGACTAGGAACTCCAACACGTTGACTTTCATCAACCAACTCCTTCAAGGATCAATTGCTAATTTCTACACTGAATTCGGATTATCCATGGAGAAAATGGGTCAAATCGGGGTCAAAACCGGAACCACGGGTGAAATTCGAAGGAACTGTGCAGTTGTAAACAGTTAAAGAGTGTGGATTTTGGTATAGGATCTCCGTTTATATGTTTTGGTTATTTCGTATTTAAATTTTGTGGGGTTGCTTTATTTGATAGAAAACCAATAAAAACGTGAATGTGAGTTGTGAGTTTTATTACTGATACTTGTGAAATAAACGAATAAAATGATATTGAAATGGCTTTGTTTTTATATTCCAAGTACTTAATATTTTGTCGGTGGCAACTGGCAACATATAAAAACGACATAGTTTTGACTCGATACCTAATCCTAGCCGAAATCACGCGGTCACCTCAATCCAACATTCCAACTACATCCGGTGTCTTTCTTTAACCCTTTATTTTCCATCAATTCCCTTAATTGTTGGATTTCATCCCATAAACCACATTTAGCGTACATATTCGACAATAAAACATAAATCCCAGTATTCATAGGATCCAATTCAAGTGCTCTTCGAGCTGCAAACTTCCCCAAATCAACATGTCCATGATCACAACAAGCACTCAGCAACGCCCCCCAAACAGAGACACTTTGAGTCGCTTTACTTGGCATGTTTTTCACCACATTCCAAGCCTTTTCTAACTCACCCGCCCTACAAAACAAGTCAACAAGGCACCCGTAATGCTCGGGATCTGGGTTTAACCCAAAATCCCGACCCATGGACTTGAAATACTCAGTGCCAAGATCAATTTGACCCGTGTGACCACAAGCTGAGATAACAGTAACAAATGCCACCCCATCTGGTTTAACTTTCTTTGTTAACATGTTTTTGAAAAGTTGAATTACTTCTTTGTGATGCCCGTTTTTACCATATACGTTAAGCATTGATGTCCATAAAACCACATCGGGAGATTCTGCCATGGAAAAGACTTGTTTCGCTTTGATTAATAGCCCACACTTTCCATATAAATCGATTAGTGAACTCAAGAGAAATACGTCGGATTTTGCATTGTGAATTGTTCGAATTACTTTTGCGTGTAGTTGACTACCTAATTCGATTGCATACATCCCAGAACATATACTCAAAGCCATGGAAAAAGTCCAATTATCATAACATAAATGTAAACCAGGCATACTTCGGAGTAATTTGATACCATTATCCCACATTTTAGCATCGCAATAAGCTGAAAGAAGGGCATTTGCGCAAACTGTGTTCTTCAGAGGAATTTCATCGAACACCTTTGCTGCATCAAGTATAGCCATTGATTTTGAGTAGAAATCAACCAAGGCACTGCCTAGGAACACACTAGAACCCCACCCGGATTTCAGTACATGGGTATGGATCTGTTTCCCGAACCCAATATCTCGAGTCAAACAAGAAGCTGTTAACGAGCTACACAAAGCGTATGTGTCTATTGGAACGCCATTGACATGCATGAAAGTGAATGTTTTGAGAGCAAAAGAAGGATGTCCATTTCTAACAAAACAAGAAAGGATTGAATTGAAGGGAACCGGGTGTGTGAGAATGGAGGAATTGAAGAATTTGGTTAGTGTTTGAATGTTGTTTTCTTGAGAACAATTCGTATGTGCGTATGCGAGATTGGTTTGGAGGGTGTAAGATATGAAGATTATGCCTGTTCTAAGTAAATGAGCATGGACTTTCTTGATGGCTCTAAGATTGTTTGTTTGCGAAAATTTGGCCAAGAGGTTACCGAATGATTCATTGATTGAAGCATCAAGAAATGAGGGAGTTCCGGTAAACATATAAATGGTGGAATCCTAACGTTCGAAAAATAATTGGGTGTTTCAGACGGCGTGCTTTGTTTCCAAGTATAATGTTTTTAATTTTGTGGGACCCAAACCCATAAGGAGGATATTTGTTAAAATAACGGACAGGGCGGGAGCATAATATCAATATTTTGAGCTTCTCAAACAATAAAAAAATTATGTTTTTAATTTGTTAGCATAATGTTATTGAGATATAATAATATTTTAATTTTTAATATTTAAAATTATGTTATAAATAATTATTTTTAACCCAAAATAATAGTTTTTTTAAGTCCAAAAAACAACTTTTTTTTAGCCTAATAAAAAAATATGGGTTATTGTCACTCTAGCCCAACAAAGTTCCGTATAATGGTTTAAATGGTCCCTAATGACTAGTTTTTGCGTTTTAAGGGCATAAACTTGTTATTTGTTGGTTTAAAAGGGCAATCTTGGAAAAATGAAGGGGTGAACCGGTGACCCCATCCTACCTGGTATTCCACGTCATATTCAATAAGGTCATTTCATTGCCACGTGTGCACAGTAGTTAATGAGAGATAATGTACGTTTAAACCCCTCAACTGTCCCCTTCTTTCACTTTTGTCTATAACTTCCGCATCGGACTTCGTTGTTGATTTGTTCTTCGGTCCTATCCTTTTCTTCAAGTGTTAGTCACTCAAATTGGGGAGCTTTGTTGTTGCTATGGCCGTTTTCATGAAGATTGATCTACATTTTGCTGGAATTTTTACCAGGTACCCCTTTATTACTTACACAGATGGAGCAGAGCAACGATTTGATGATGTTGATTTTGCTGGAATGGACAAGAAGGAATTTGTCGAGTTCCTTGAAAGATTTGCATGTGAGATATGTGTGAATGTGTACTTTTGCATGCCCGATATTGTTTTTCCTGATGGTTTAAGGTTAATCGCGAATGACATGGATTACATGGAACTAATCGAAGTAGGGTATGATTCTGATTGTGTAATCGATGTATATATGGACCATCTTGGTGTTAATGTACATCAATGGATTCTTGAAGAGCAAGCAGAAGTTGGCAGTTCTTTGGACCAATTATCTGATGCAAATGAAGATCGTGAAGAAGTTCACAGTCGTATGGATATGGATGATGGTATCGACATGCAAGATTTACATGGTGGTATGGATGATATCCCACGTCCAAACGAGGATTTTGCAAGGAGAGGAAGATGATGACATTCACATGGAAAGGGACAATAATCATGATGAGTGCATTCCTATGAACAAGACAAAGGAGGATGAGTTTCTGAGTAAGTTGTGCCCAAAGGAGCAAGTCACCCCAGACAGTCCACCTCATGAAGATACATATGATCCACCAGATGAAGTTGAGGTAATTTCTAATGACTAGGCTATTTACAATGAGAATGTTCATTGGAAAAAGCAAAAACCTGTATTAGGTATGAGATTTGTGAGTCCTAAACAACTGAAACATATGATGTGTAACTATGTTGTAGCAAATGGTTATCAATTGTGTTACAAAAAAAATTATTGTAGGAGGTTGTTAGTGAAATGTTGTTCTGGGCAGTGCAAGTTTAGGATGTGGGCTTCTTGGATGAGTGAGGAAAAGTCTTTCCAGATAAAGAGTCTTATAAATGAGCATAATTGTGCAAGAAACTTCAAGTTAGGTTCAATTGTCAATTATTCATGGATAGGTACCCATTACACAACACAATTCTTACATAAACAAAAGGTTAGTGTGAGGCTACTTAGGGATGAGGTTAAAGAGAAATTTGGTATAGATGTGAGTATGGGACAGTGTAGAAGAGCAAAGAAGTATGAAATTGAACTGATTGAAGGAACATTAGTGGAGCATTATGCAAAGTTGTGGTCATATGGTGAGGAGATTAGAAGATCAAATACAGGATCAACAGTTAAAATTGATGTCAATTCTATGCCAGATGGTAAGAATTAGTTTAGCAAACTTTATTTGTGTTTTGATGGGCTTAATCAAGGGTAGAGAGGGAGTTGTAGAACGGTTATAAATTTAGATGGATGTTTCTTAAAGGGCATATGTAGTGGTGAGCTCATATCTACTGTAGGAACAGATGCCACTAATCACATATTTCCAATTGCATGGGCAGTTGTTTGTGTAGAGAACAAAGAAAATTAGAAATGGTTTCTAGAAAACCTTAGAGATGACTTGCAACTGAATGATGGTTTTGGTATAACATTAATGTCAGATCAGCATAAGGTTAGTAGTTTTACTTCCTAATTTAATAAATTCTAGTTTCATACCCTTTATATAATTTGTTACCATTGTTGCACAGGGGCTGTTAGAGGCTGTGAAGGAAATACTGCCTATTGCTGAACATAGGCAGTGTGCAAGGCATATTGTTGCCAACTTTAGGAAAAGATTCAGTGGTGTGCATTATGAAAACATGTTTTGGAAGGAAAGCAAGGCATCCACGGAGCCTTTATTCGATGTTTCCATGAAGGAGATTGAAGTGCTTAACCCTACAGCCTTTGCTTATCTTATGGACACCAACTCCAAATCTTGGAGTAGAGCATTTTTTTCAAGAGGGAAAGATGTGTGATGCAGTGGAGAATGGGTTATATGAGAGCTTCAACAGTGTGATAAGAGATGCTAGGAAAAAGCCAATCATCACCATGTTAAAGGAGATTAGATTGTATGTTATGGAGAGAATATACAATTTAAAGATTAAAGGTAGTTCATGGCCTGATTACAAGCCTTGCCCAGCAATTACACTCCTTCTGAATCAATTAAAAAAAGCACAAAGGTACTTTCTAAACTCTAAACTCATAAATTAATATAATTACTTATGTTATGTCTACACTAGGTATTGGCAGGTTTTACCAAATGGTCTTAACCAATTTGAAACAAGAAACATGGCTGAGTCCTAAAAAAGTAGGGTTAACACCAAAATTTGAATAACTAGTAAATTACCTTTTTCGGGTTAACACATCTTAAAAAAGTAGGGTTAACACCAAAATTTGAATAACTGGTAAATTACCTTTTTCGGGCATGCATAAAAGGGCCTTCCTGGGTTATTGGTAGTATGAAATGTTCTTATTATAGCCTCAGCTCCACATCCACATTCCATGTTCTTCATTATGTACCTTCACAGTGAAGAGTATTTGAAGAAGAAAACAATGTGCTAGAATGAATGCAAGAAGGTATATATGAAGGAGCAGTGCATAAAAAAGACTATATTACCTCCACTGTGTAAAAGACTATATTACCCCCACTATTGCACTTTCAAAGGATACGTTTATCAAACTTAAGAACTAATTCAGATAAAAAACAATCGGCAAAGAACATCAGACAACTTTACAAAACGCCTATCATTTTGATAGGTCTTTCATTAATCATTCGATTTCACTTACAAAATGCTTGTCATTAAGACAGGACTTTTACATATTTCGCCAAAATAAACAGAAATAAAAGAAAAAAAATTAAGACACACGAACACTACATACTAATAACCTTCTTAACCATTAACCACCTTAGCTGCAGATCAACCCATCACCAAAGCTTAACAAGGAAATGGAGCACAACAACCAGCAACAAGAGCATCCCCAACATCATGCCACCCAGAGCAACACCAACGACTTTAAACTTCTGATCATGGTCATCCAACTTGTGCTGGAGACTGATGTGGTCGATCCTGCAAACGATATACTCTTGTCCTAGCTACTCCTTCAACCTTTTCATTTCAGTTTGGTTTTCTGTAATCTTCGGACCACAATCACAGAAGATTGAGTGGAGCACATTGTAGTTGATGTCATCACCAGAATTTATAGAGTTGGGTGAAGGTGGTGGAGCCGACATTGTTGCTTTTTAAGGGTTCTTCCACAAGATTGTTTACCCGAAAATGGTAAACAAGTTTCAGATTTGTTTTACTTCAAACCCCACATGCGTATGTCCCCTTATAATTCGAGACTTGTGCCTGGGACTCAATCGAATCGACAATGAAAGGTTGTTGGGGTGTTGGTGGACATTAAAGGCGATAATTACTAATCTGCATGTGCCAGCTTATGTGTCATCGAGTCAACTCGGTATTGACTCAGTGAGTTACCTCATACGTATACATGGCAAGTGACGAGGCAGGTTAACCTGCTAAAATGGGTAAGGTGACTTTCTCAATCGGTCATTAACAAGTTTAAGCCCTTAAAACGCAAAAAATAATCACGATGGACCATTTAAACCATTATACGTAACTTTGTTGGGCTAGAGTGACAATAACTCAAAAAATATCTCAAAATCATTTGGGAGCGTGGAAAAAGGGGGCGGTGGTGGGGAGGCTGAAAATTCGAGGACGGGGGCGGGGAATGCAATCCCCTTCCGGTTTGCTTCTGTTAACATCCCTATTTTAAGGCTTTGTTTGATATGTGTCTGACCGAGTCGAGTCAGATATTTTTAGTTGACTTGTCAGCTAAAGGCGTTTGATAAACCAATTTTGGTCATCTAACTTGGAAAGCAACAAATTATTGGGTAAAAAGAGGGAAATTAGTTGAGTGAGTAAGAGAGAAGCATTTCCAATTGTACCATTGCCCTAACATAAGATCCAACAACATCCGTCGACAATCTCCCTCTGTCACCCAATGATCGACGCAAAGTTCTCCTCTGCCACCCAACCCAACGATCGACGATATCAAGTATAATTTTCTGATTCCAATTTTTTTGTTCATGTTTGTTGTTCTCCAAAAGTTTTGATTTTTTGTTCTTGAATGTTTGATGTTCAATTGATCTTGTTGTTGATGTTTGATGTTCAATTGATTTTGTTATTGACGATTTGTTGTTCATGTTTGCTGTTCTTAATTGGGTTTTTGCTCATACACACATATACATACATAACTAAATTTAACTTTAAATTTATCGATTAGTTGAAGTTGTCTCGTAATATTACGATAATCATTATTTAAACAAACATTCAATCGTTCTCTATTTTGTCCACAACTTGTTTAAGCTTTTAGTGTTTTTTACATCTATAAAAAGAGAGAGGATGTGTTGAGTGATGTATGTGAAAATTTGTGCAATACTGTGTGAGTTGTATGTGATAGGCATAAAAACATCTTGTGTAGGTCGTGATATCAAACCTCAATATGCTAAAATATACCTTAAATAAACAATTCCAAACACCCTTTAAATCTAATTGACTTGTGCATTCCCTTTTTCCATTTTTCCCAAATTAAAAGTTAGACATTTCTTATCTTATTTGAATGGTGGATTTGTATTTATAGTATTATTAATTAACTCTCATCAATTATTTAGGTGTATAAAACAAAAAGGTAAATATTTCATTTGTACAAGAAGTTGAGAGTTCAAGTCTTATTATTGGTGTAGTTTATCATTATAATAAAAGTCCTTATAAAACTTATTTAAATTTTATGTAATCTTTTTTTATCGTTTTATTTGGATTTTGTGATTCATATGAGTCAACATGGGTCAACATGTTGATTTAGGTTGGAAAAAATAAATGATCAACATGATCCCAACCCATTTGTTTAAAAAGTTGCGTAAGATTAAAGATTTATATCCATAATTAAACACGTCAACTCAAGGAATCCAACACGAGTTATTATCATCCGTTATGTATTACATACATCAAATGCATTAACACCATTAACTTTTTAGAAGACAATATATTCAAATGAAGTACGTCTATTTTAGTAAAGCCGGAATTATTAAATTCAAGAATTTAATTATACTTCCGTTATGACAAACAAAATTACAAGTGCTAAGTATATATATATGAATTATTGAAAGACAAATTAGTTTTATGTGTCTTTCAATAACTCATATATACATGTACAATTAATTATTCTAGTTTATTAGGCCTTACTTAGAGGATACAATGTATTCTCAAAACAAAATTATTTCATATTACATTATAATACACATTAACTACAAAAACGATTAAGAATAGTTTTTTTTTTCAAAATTTATAGAGACAATATTTCTCAAAAAATGATGTACGCATAAGCATAAACCAATAAATTCTTTCAACATGAAACATAAAATTAACATTAAAACCAAAAAGAAAAGAGAGAAAAAGAAACAAGTTCCTATCCTCCCCCGCCTAATCCGCCCTGAGTTTTATTGTGTTACTTTTTCTTTTGTTGATAAATGAAAGATACCGAACATGAAACACCAAACAAACAATTACCTCATTATCCACAGAATATCCATATAGGTCCATGTTTTTCAGCCTTTCTCTGTGTGCCACGTGTCAAGCAAACAACTAAGCATTACCCTAAAATAGAACATTACTTAGAGCCCCTAGACTCTGTCTATACTCCAGATTTGACCCATAATATTTTCGTTTGTCTCGGTTAGGTACCTAATTTGTCTTGGTTGAAGGTAAATTTCAATTAGTAACTACATATTTTCATTTCATCACTACTATTTGTTTTCAATAGCTTTGACTTAAAAATTATAGCGCGCTAATAAAGTTTATTGATTTATATAACAATACTTAAAAGTTGGATTATTTGTATAAAGTTTTGTAGTTCTAATATTTTTAATGTACAGTTCCAAAATTAAAAACATAGTGAATGTAATTGTTCTCTTCTCTATATCCCCACCTTATGGTAGGTGCTGGCGATCATCCTATCTTTTACTTACCCATATGTATTAACTGAGATAATATTGTTGTATTGTTTTCTGTAGCAGTTTAAAGCAAGATAAACTTGGATTACTAATGGAGTTTAGGGAATAGTTGGCTACTAACTGAATGTCCGAAAGTTCCTAATAAATGTTTCAACTTATGATGAGTATGTTGATTTTAACATTGATAATTAAATCAGTAAGGCCCAAAAGTGTAAGGTTTACGAAGGTGGATTGACGATCTTACTAACGAAATGATGTAATAACCTTACAACTCATAATTAATAAACAATGACATTTGAACTTTTTTTTATTAACAAAATAGTTGTGAGATTCATGTATTACATCAGTTTTATAATTCATAATTAATAAACAATGACATTTGATTTTTTTATTAACAAACTAGTTGTAAGATTCATGTATTACATTGGTTTATTTAAAAAAAATAAATAAACAAACATAAATATCTAATAATTTAGAAAATTTAAATTTACAAGAAAAAAAAGTAAAATATTAATTATTAAAATTGAAATGTTTATTTATCTTTTAAATTTAAAATAATAATTTACATAAATATACAACTAAAATAATTAAATTCAATTTAGAAATTTAGAAATTATAAGGAAAATTGCATTAATGAATTGGATATATATTTCTTATTACATTTATTACATTTAAGAATTATATGAAATTTAATAAAATGGAAAAACTACAAAATGACATATGAATATAATTTAATCTAAATTTACCACAAAATGACATGTATTATAATGCATAAAAAAATGACTAAGTGAGAATTGTTTTCATTTATTATAGGAGGATTAGAATAATTTTCCAGTTAGAAGTTTTAAGATAGATTGTTGGTATTTCAAGATTGAAAAATGTTGAATATGCTCCAAAAACAAACATGATAGTTGTCATTTTTCCTTATTCCCTAAAGAAACATTTTTTACTTGGGTTATTTATATCTATGTTTTAGAGTAATATTAGGAGTAGCATTTATTCTCCTATATAAAGGAGAGGGGAGTTAGATGGTACATTTTATAGTAAATTACATAAATCGTCTCTCGTGTAGGTGCAAAAATGCATGTTCAGTCCCTATTTGCAAAAATTAACTCGGACCGTCCATTGTTTGGTTAAAAGTTGCACGTGTCATCCCTTCAGACATAAAAAGACAATTTTGCCCTTATTTATTTTTCTGATTTATTTTCTGTTTATTTGTTATTTATTTATTATTTATTGATTTGTTTATTATAAAAAAAATTATTTTTTATCTTTAATAAAAGAAATATGTTGTAAACCCTAACTCCCTAAGCACTTCGTCTCCCTCCCCCCACCCCCCCCCCCCCACCCCTCATTTCTTCGAACTCCACCCAAACCAAAATCGGCGACCCCCTTATGCTTCTCTGACGATTCTATATCCACCATCACAGGTCTTCAAAAGTGCAATGATTTCAACTTTTAACTTCAAGAAAGTTTTCAACTTCAACTTCATGAACTTCAAAAACAATTTTAGATTTGCAAATCTCAACAAGGTCTTGAAGGATTCGAGAAAAGAATGAAAGATATTAGACGTGTTTTCCATATCTTTCTGGTGATGGATTCTCCCATTACAAAAGAAGATCGAGAGGACGTGACTTTGCTCCAATGCATCATCGTTGCTCAACGCAGGTTCTGATGCATCACCACCATCGGATTTTCTGATTCCAAACTCATCTCACCACCTCCGATTCCTGGTGGTGATGCTCGATCTGAAAGCCCCAAAGTGAAATCCATCATGAAACCCCCCAAAATGCTAGATTTGAAACCACACATCTCCTGTTGATCTACTTTCGTAATTACATCTCCCCACTTTCTTAAAACCCTAGTGCACAAGTGATGATGGTGACCTCTCGTTTGTTCTTTCTGTGTGTGTGTGTGTCGTATTAGCAAAAACACACAAGTTGCGCGTGTGTGTATGTGTGTATGTTTTGTGTTTCTTTACTCTATTTAGGAAGATGATTGAGGAAACATATGACAATGAATGCTCAAGGGTTTCAGGAGAAAATCAGGTGAGAGGAAGAGAAACCGACAGTGGTGATGTTTTTTTCCGATGATGTTCCACATCTCCGACGGTGGTGGTACTCGTCGGACGTGAACAAATAAATGGAAATATGGTGGTGGTTAGTGGTGGTAGTCGAGAGGGTTTCCGGTGGTGCTCCATGAAAGGCCTAATATGCTCAAAAATCATATTAAAGTGATATTGCTAAATAACATACAATACTAATGGGTCACAGTAATAACAATTTGATACAATTGATTGTTTATTAGAAATTGATTTTAATAAATATTCAATAAAACTCTTATAATTATATTGAAAATTATTTGTTTCATGGAAATAATAATTTTCATTAGCAAGTAACATTACATTGTTTCATATGGTATGAATTAATAAGTCATGCACAACTTTTTGGACTAGTTGAAAACCTTTTGTCTTTTACTTAAAAGACAAATTTTATATTTTATAAACCTTGAGTTTATAAAATACAAACTAACATTCTTCTTCTTTATGCAATTTTCGAGATATACATAAAAAAAATGTATGACTTGTCTAATCATGCTTTAAAGTCATGAGAGACATGCTTATGACAATGGGGACAAGCTTGCTTAAAGTGCTAAGGACTAATGGTTAATAACTTCACTTTATGCATATAAATAAGAGGGTTTGCATTTGGCAAGAGTGCTCATTCCTTCCTTGAGGAATATGGCCGAAAGTTCCACTTCTTCTCTTATTCTCTCTAGTTTTGCTTTAAAGACTTGGAGATTACTTGCATTTATACTCTCTTGAAGTTCATATTTTGGTTATGAACTTCAAGCTTAAGAGTTTATGAGTTTGGGACTAGCATCTACATCAAGTTGAGTCATTGTTGGTGTCTCAAAAGGTTCCACATTCTTCATCAACTTCCAAGCCTCCCAAAAGGACTCAAAGGATTACAAAGGTTGTTATTTTTTTACCTCTTCTTTGGTTGATGTTTAAATCTTTCTATAACTTGCAAGAAGATCCTTGGTGGGTATGAAATGTTTATGTCACTTCAAAATTAAAGTCTTCCATTGCCATATTTTTCAAGTTTATGAAACTATTTTTGAATTAAAACCCAACACTTCATTTTTCCGGTGGTGGTGTTTAAGTTTTCAGTTCCGTTAAAAATAATTAGAAATATATAAAAAAAATAAAAAAAAATGAAAATGGCATTATAGTCAATGTCATGTCTTGTAAGGGATGAAACATGCAAATTTAAACTAACGATGAATGAAACATGCAAGTTTTAATCAAACAAGAGACAATCCGAGTTAATTTTTGAAAATAGAGACTGAACATGCATTTTATCGGCTACACGAGGGACGATTCGTGTAATTTACTCTATTTTATCATCATCTCTTTTTCCCGTTTTATTCGGAATCGTTAGCCATTATAAGTTTATAACCTTTTAATTAAAGAGATTAATATATAGTGTTCTTCAAGTGGGTTTTCCTGAAGTTGGGTTTCCACTTTAAATTCGGTGTTCAATTTTGTTATTTTATGTTTTGATTATAACAAAAATTCGGTGTTCAATTTAGTTATTTTATGTTTTGATTATAACAAAAATTAACAATTCATTGTATTTTAACTAAACTGTGTATTATAGACAACTTTTTAAGTTAAATTACCAAATCAAATTATATAATCACATTTATTCTTGATCATTTTGATTTTCTTTTCTCTAATATTTTATCATTCTACATACCCATTGGTCTTATTGTTGGATCTATAATCTAACAGACTCGAAATGTAAATTTTACCCTTTATGAATCCGTTATATAGCTTTGGAACCTGTTAAAGGAGAAAGAATCATAAGCAAAATATATTACGGCTCCAAATTCAACATGGATATAGTCCGGGGGTATTAGTGTAAACTTTTCATGAGGCCAATAGGAATAGATAGACATGCATAGGACCAAAATTCCCATCCAATAAAATACTCACCCTTCTCCCCAACCCCACAACTGCTTCATACATGTTAGCCATCTCCGTCACCGATGATGGCCAGAACCGGCTGCCGGAGCAGAGCGAACAGGATCCGTCGACCCCAAGAGTGTTGTCGATCTTATCTGTTGTTCTGGAAAGACTAGTGAACCGGAATGAGATATTGAGTTTAAGCAGCGGCGGCGGAGTACCTGCACGGCTGGGGAAAAACTTGGAGGCGTTTCACGGCGTTAGACCGCCGGCAATCACGATAGCCAAGTATCTAGACCGGATATACAAGTACACAAACTGTAGCCCGGCTTGTTTCGTGGTGGGGTATGTTTATATAGACCGGTTGGTTCACAGACATCCCGGTTCGCTAGTGGTGCGGCTAAATGTTCATAGATTGCTTGTTACAAGTATTATGGTGGCTGCTAAGATTCTGGATGACGTGTATGTCCTCATTTCTTTCTCCCTAATTTACACATTATTATTTTATTAAAATATTTTAATTTTATATATTAGTGATGTTTTTATTCATTCTTACTATTATTGTATTTTGAATGATCTTATACAAGATAATAAATAATTAATTTGATTTAATGCATGAAAACAGACATTACAACAACGCATTTTATGCTCGAGTTGGGGGTGTGACGAATGCCGAGTTAAACAGGCTTGAAGTGGAGTTCCTTTTCATGTTAGATTTTGAGCTCACAGTCACCTCTCGTGTCTTTGAGAGTTATTGTCTCCATTTGGAAAGGGAAATGATACTATGGAATGGAACTACGACACTCAAGATTGAAAGACGAATTCACACAACAAACACCATCGAAGACATTGCTGAAATTCCGATAGAAGAAGACATGGAAAGTTTCTCTTCAACTCTTTCAAATGGAAATGGTGGCCTTACCTAAAAATTTACATTTTTATCCCCGTTACATATTGTGAATGGGAATTACATATACATATATCCAAATTTGAGTTTTCTTGTATGGGATCTTTTGTAATGTTTTATATAAAGCTACAAACGAAATGAATTTACCACTCCAATTCTAACAATAACACTTCAACTATTGTCATTTTTTAAGCAACTAACCGAGCCTCCTCGTTATCCGGGACCACAATATCGAGCCTCATCATCGGCCTGTACTTACGTGGGACCACCGCCCCCGCCTGCACACACATCTCAACCACCACCGGAGCCTTCCCATAAAACCGCTTCAACAAACTCTTCAATGGCGGGCCCTTCAAATCCCGAACATGCCACACGTAATTTGGCGGGAAAACCTCGTCCACCGTGGCATCCTGCCACCCGTGTTTCCCGTCTCTCCATTGATGCTTAAACTCCCCACAAAGCTTCGCGTTATGGCCCCACGGGCCCACATGGACCTCCGAGCAATACCCACACGCCTTCACACTGTATTTCCTCATAAGCTTCCCCACACCCCATCTCACTTTCTCATACGCGTTTAGTGTGGAATGTGCGATTCCGACCACGTCTGATTCCGCCGGACACGAGAATCGCTCGAGAGCACGGTGCGTGTCGAGTTCCAAAACCTCGGAATGCGGCGGCATCTTCGGCGGTTCGATGGTTCCACCGCGGTCGATTACTTTTTTGCCCAACATTCGGATGGGTTGGGTTCTTCGGCGTGAAGGGTATTCTGGTAATTCGACACCGGCTTGGATGCAGAGCTCAACGACCGCCGGGATTCTATCGTAGTCGAATCGTGTTTCGTGTTTGATTCGGGTACCGTATGGATCGAATTGATGGTATGATTCGATAGGGAGAAGAATGTCAGTTATTGACCCTTTTACCCATAAATGGAAGCTTCTTCTGTTTGCACTGTTTGGACCATGGCAAGTCTGAATTTCATGGCCTGTGGGACCCACGTGAACCTCCCCGCATTCGCTGCATAACAACAACTGTAAGTGGAATCAAATTTTGAAAGAGCTAAAAGATAAGAGAATGAATGAAAAGGTGTGTGAGTATGACAAGACAAACCTGCAAGCATGAACAGGAATGACATGGAGAAGCTGTGAAAGACCTTTGATCAAGATCTTCCAAGCATCAACAACTTCATAAGCAACTGGAACAAGATCAGGAACAAGAAGCCCGTTCTTCGGAGGCTCAAGGAGCTTTTCTATTCCTTTTTCTGCTAGTTTTTTGTCAGCTCTTGAAGTTTCTAAGATCTTCTTTAGTGGGATTGGAAATGGTTTCTTCTTTTGCTTAGGTAATACAGGAGGAAGATCTGTATTTTGAGGGTGGGTTAAACATTTCTTGTTTCTACGAGTATCACGAACAGGGTGGAAACATGCAACAATGGAGGTTCTTGATTTTTTTCCACAATGTAGTTTATGTTTGCGCTGAAACTAGAGAAATAAGAGAAATGAAGATTCGAGATGAATTTAGAAGAAGTAAATTGATTGCAATGGTTAGGTTACCTGGTGGCATTTTTCAAAGAAGAGGGATGAAATTCTGTCATTGGTATGAAGGTTATGAGATTGATGACTCCAATTATATGCAATATGGTGTTTATGTGTGGAAAATGATCCGAGTATAGTTGGGGATAGACCACCTAAGTGTAGAACAGGCTCCATGTTCTTCAATACTCCACTGTTGGAAGCTTCACTGTATTAGAAAGGAAGAAACTGAAAACTCTTCCATTTAAAAGAAGGTAATGATACGAGTGCTATATAAAGGAAAACATCAACAAACACTGAGAAACTATAAACTTATGACAACAAATCGAAGAAAAATGTTATTTGGGTTGATAATTGTAACAAAAACGAATACTTTTCAACTTCGGAATTCTGAAAAACAAGATGCTAATAGAATTTAACATATCTATATTAATTTTCGCATAAGGAAATTACTAGGGTTCACAATGATGATGAAAGTTCAGCTTCTTGTTCTGCTTTTTACCTAAATATATGGAAACAATGTGCTTAAATATTTTGAGATTAAGGCACAATACAGCGAATCACATACTCACAAAAAGAACAAATAGACAACAGCAAAATCTTATGTTAAGAAAACGTTTATTAAAAATTCCGGGTGTTTATGAGTTAGGGCTTTTTGGTAGAATCTGAATGATTCATATCTGAATCATTGCACAGGCTCTGAAAAATATGCATCCGAATGAAAACAGGTTGTTTGGTTAGAAATCCGGATGATGGTGCTAAATGATAAAAATGACCATTTTACTTTCTGAACTATTTTCTTTTGAATTAAAGGTTACTCTACATTAATCAAAAGTTTGACAGATTACAGTAGCTATTTCTTTGTTCAAACACAGAATTTCATAAGCCAAAGTTAATAGATACAGTGGAAGCAGAATCACTTGTTAAGCCAGGAATTACTATCACAAGAGGCCTTCTGAACTATTTTCATCAAAATTTCAAGCATTTCAACAACATACCAAGCAAAAATCGACTTTCAGCATAAGAACGCCACAAAATTTCACCCCCCCCCCAAAAAAATCAGCAAGGTTTCAACAAGAAAATCATCTCAGCAAGAAAATCATAAAAAATATACATGATTTTTACAACTTCTTACAGATTTCAGAAAGCTGGAAAGAGTGGCGCTGTGCGACGGTTTGGTACCGTCTGCCGGTGATGTGCGTGGTCGAACAGGGAGATGACGTCGGAGGATGGAGGGAAGCGCTGAGTTGGGGCAAACAAGAAAGGAACACGGCGGCGCTGGAGTCGGTTGGAGGTGGGAGGAGACCGGAGGGATGAGGAAGTGATGGTGGGTGTGTGTTTGATGGAAGCGCGAGTACGAGGGAAGGCGCGGCTCTTTTTATTACCGAATCAGAGCTGCCTCTTATTATGAGGCATTACTGTGGCCGGTGGCAGGATGGGGATTTAGGGGGAGGAGCTAGAAGAACGGAAACGCGCCGGCGGGGGAACTACGAGTTATGATTTTCAGGTCCGGAAAAAGAAGTCAGAAAATATCTACTGTCTAGTGACAAGAGGCCCTCGTATTGTGCTTTATTTATATAAAGAAAACCCTTGTACTATAAGGAATTGGCATATAAAGTCCTCACATTCTAAAATACTTTATTTAAGCCTCTTTTTCTTATAAATAAAAATAATTATGGTTGTTGAAGCAAATAAAATAATAGTTTTAGTATTATCCACCATATTGATATCTACGAGTCTCTCACGAACATAAACATTTGCTTATCGATGTCAAAAGACGACTATAATATTTTCGAAATTGTAAACTTGTGATCAAATAAAATCTTTTTTGTTCAAACTGGAGCTTGTAACCACGTATCTTAAAAGGTATTTCATTTAAATTATTTTGTGGATCTATATACACATTCTTATATAAGACCTAGTTCATAAGTATCGGGTCCCTTTCATATGATATGACTGATATCAAAACATCAGCTGAAGCACATGTCTTTCAAAAACACCTCAAACACATACAGATTGTAGTTTGACAAGTATATTGCTACCAAATCTCAAGTTACACTTTATAGTGAATGAAACATCATACAAACAATCATGCAAAAGTAACATACTACGTAAAACAAAATCATGTGTTTCCATTTCAAACATATTTCTCAGATTTGGAAATAGGCTTACGTTTCGTATTCAAATCCATGTTATCTCGTCTCGGGAAAATCTGAAACACCGGAGGATGTGGTAGGTATCACTTTTTGGATTTCCTTTAAACATGGGACCATATAAAACGAATGAGTATCCATCCGCTTAGATCCAAGTTCTAAACAATCCATTTCGGATTGAATGGTCATTTTTATAAACATTAAAAATTTAGTTGTTTTGTATTATCTTTCATAAATATATGGTAAAATTTGTGAACATCCATATATTTTATATAATAAACAATCAAAAATATTTTTTTATTCGAAAAGCGCTAACCATAGGTTCCCATTTCTTCCTTCCGATGTTCTATTGATATTCGTTCACATTATCCATCATACTTCTCACCAACGACTGCGTACCAAATTCATCGATCAAATCCCCTGCTTACCCTGGATCTCTCTCCGCAGCGCTAAAAGTCCCCATAATAGCTCACAATTTTCTTCTTCCGGGTGATAGCCCAAAGTCATTAAATTGTTATCCCTAGAGCCATGGCTGATTACTCAAAGCAAAATTTGTTACAGCTGATTAAGAGAATTGGGGTTTATCTATCCACCAAGGTTTCAAAAATCTTAAACATCCAGGTTCAAACATCTAATTCATTATACCACCTTTCAGAAATTTATGAGTTGTTTCAACAGTCGATATTTTTGTGAAAATTGATCTGCAGCTGTTGTTGAGGTTATTTTCATTGAATAAATATATGTCTGTGAAGGTGGAAAACCTTAAAATTAGGGTATATCATAAGAGTAATGTCAGCTGTCCGCTGTCCTGGTTGTACTCTAGCCGTAAACTGCCGTACCTTTCAATTGGGAATATTAAATTGGTTGATGTTTCATTATCTGACAAAATCTCATGCTAAAATTACTTTCTTCTCCATTGTAATTGTTACAAATAATTGATCGGATTGATTAACAAGATCCCGGTGTTCAGGATGTGCGATCTTTTTGGGCTATAGCGGGACTTGCTGTTGCAGTAATTTTTACATGGAGAGCATTAAGGTCGCCTAATGGATCTCAAAGAAGACAACCTAAACGACGATCTCCCTCACATAACAATGAAAATTCGTTACCTTCTGGTGTTAGTTCATCTTCCCAAGATTCAAGAACACAAAATGCTACGAATGAGTTTTTTCAGCCTGCAAATGTAAATTGAAATCTCAACAGAAATTCTTTACCAAAATCTTCTCATTCAACTGTGTATTGTTTGGCTTTTTACTTACAAATTGTTTGATTTATTGCTGCAGGCTACTTTGGGACAAATAGTCAGGCAGAGATTAAGTGATGGAAGGAAGGTATGTTTGTTTAATTTGTCAAATATTTAAAATACTCTGAAGTAAATACAAATAAACTAGTAATGATGATTAAATAAATGCATAATGCTATATAATTTTACTCATTTACATAATGGTTTTTGTTGTATTGTTGATTTTGGTGCAGGTAACATGCAGGTTGCTTGGGGTTATACTGGAAGAAAACACTCCCGAAGAGCTTCAAGTATGTGATAGTTTCATGTCATTGTCTTTTTTACACATTAAAATCTTGATGATGATTAACATAACAATAATTTTGATTTTGTTTCTATAGAATCAAGCAACAGTGAGATTATCTGTATTGGAAGTATTGTCAGAGATCACAAAGTATTCTGATCTTTATCTCATGGAAAGAGTTGTTGATGATGAAAGTGAAGTAAGTATTTCCCTTTTTGGGTATCATCCGATTGCTATAATCTAAATATTAAGGTCTAGTTTAAGCAGATATTAATGCATTAAAGAAAAGATGTGTTGATGAATTTAATATTTTTTTGTGTATGCAGGAAAGGGTTTTGACAGCATTGGAAAATGCTGGGGTTTTTACAACGGGTGGCCTGGTGAAAGAAAAGGTAATGAGTGTAAGACATTTATTGTTTATATGTTATAATTTGTGGATTGAGTTAATAAAAATGTCAACTTTATTGTGTATGTGTTAATAATTAGTTGTGTGATGATATGTTGTAATGGCAGGTGTTATTTTGTAGTACAGAGAATGGACGTATGTCATTTGTTCGACAGCTGGAGCCAGACTGGCATATAGACTCAAATCCAGAAATTACTTCTCAGTTAGCGGTAAATATGTTTACCTTGGCTTATTAGTTAAATGTCTAGAATACCCTTCAATGATGATAGTACTACTGCAAATCCAAGTCATATCATCAATTCTTTAATTCATTAAGTCAAAAAGAAACAAGCATTTGTGGTAATAGGAGTAGATTAGATTTGTCAAAAAAAAAAAAAAAAAAAAAAAAGTCTTGTCCTTATATCTAATGCATTTGTTGTTGTTTTTCCTTGAAATGATGACAGAGGTTCATCAGACAGCAGGTTCACATTTCAACAAAAAGTGAACGAACTGCATCATCAAATGTCTTCAACTCTACATCATTGGAACAGTTTTTTGGTGGTGTTTGACTTTTGGGGAGAAAAAAGAAGTCAACGATCAGCAGAGCTCTTTCTACTCTCTTGTCTTGTTTGCATCATACTCATGCCTTATGAAGAGATTCAAAAAGCTTGATGGTTGTGGATTAGATGTGGTGGTAGTTTATGTAAGACAGTGGTTCTTGATTCCTTGTGTAGTTTTTATTAGACAAAGAAAAAGAACACACTAGCTAGTACTATAATGACCCTGTTTTTTTAGGCTTTTAGATTGTTTTGTAAGAAAGAACATGTGAATTACCATTGATGTGATTACACCACCTTAATAAGCTTTGCATGTTTTATGTTATGGTGGCTATGTTTTTTTTTCATCAAGTGTCTGTATGAGTAAATGATAACACATTTATAGAAAATAGTTATGGTTTGGTAACTTTGATCCCTATATATATATATATATATATATATATATATATATATATATATATATATATATATATATATATATTTAAACAAAAAACATACAAGCATTGGAAAGCAGATGAGGTCAGAACTTGATAAATGGACTTGAATGAATAGACGACTAGACATAAAGTTTTACCACAATTCTAAACTGATTCCAGTTATCCAATACCTAAAGGTGCAATGCAAAACTTAAGTAGTATTTACAGAACTTTGGAACATCATCATCAATCCTCTAATCATAATCACATTTTTCTTACAGTTAAAAATGCATGAATAAGTAGTCAAACAATATCCACATCCAGCATCTCATCGTCATCAACCACATCCACATTATTCTCATCATCATCTTTTCCCCCCTTGTACTGCAAAACCAAAATTCAAAATCCAAAATTAAATCATCACTCACTCACTTTGCATATCTCAAATCTCACATGAAAGCCATCATCATGTTAAATCCCCACTATAAGAACCTCCTACATCCAATCATGGTCTTGGTAAAAATGTTTTCATTATTTGTCAGATGTCTAAAATACCCTCTTCAATAATGGAGAATCTAATCTATCTGAAAATGAATAAGCGTTGCAATTTTAGTTGGGTGGATAAAGTATTATGTTATGTTAACTCTCTACTAATTGTCTTAATTTGACCTTGAATATCACACAAACTTCTTTCGATACCAAACTTGACATGAACATATTCATTCAACTCCAAAGGAAAACAAGAAGGATGAATGGGTTTTACATTTACTACTATAGTTTTGATATTCAAAGTCAAAATAAATAAGCAAAATACTTACTAATAGAAAGCAAAGAATTTTTTTAAAACAGCTTCCATTTCATGCCAAACTCTCAACTCATAATTTCTTATGAAGTTGGCAGATGGCAAGTACTAACAGAGGATCTTTTTGAGTAAAATGATATATAATTCAGAAATCTAAATCTTAAGGTGTTTTAGTGGTACTTTGATCAAGACTGATAGTCAAACACACTTGTTGTAATTTGTGTGTAAAGGTAATGTAGCAATTCTTAAGAAATTAAAAGCAAAATGAAGATAACTACTTATCTGACCTGTTGTAAGTAAGCACTCTGTTTCTGTGCAATTGGAAGAGGAAGAGGAAGCGGAGGTGGAGGTGGAAGTGGCAACTCTTCATCAACTTCATCCACAAAAGTTGTTGCCATTCTAGTAGTGGATTTTGCTTCCTTAAACTGCTCAATTCATTCAAAAATAAATACACATCTATCTAACAGCTAAATTTCATGATTTTAATTGAACTATAAATTTATCCTATAATACAATTACAAACAACTAGAAGATATTTGTTTAAGTAGGAAAAGGCACCTTATTATCTCCCAAGGGAAAGCTGGTGAATGTGTTCTTTCTTCTTGTAGGTTTGTCATAGTTATTAACAAAAGGCCTAACATTCCTTATTTCATCGTTTTTCTTTTGACCAAGATGTGGGTCCGGGTCCCATCTAGAATGCCTTTCAAATCTCATATTTCTACCACCAACCCATTCTCCTGTTAAACAAATCAGTTTCTTAATTCTGTTTCAAACAGAAGACAAATTCATAAATCATAAATGTTATGTTACCTTGTTTTGATTTTTCATCAGCATCTACCATGTGAACCCTCATCCTTTTCTTGCTAGGGGAATAGGAATCCTTCACTAACATCTCATCCTTATCATATTTGGGGCTCATTAAGACATTTCCTAAAGTCTCTTCATCACTTAATAATATATTAATGCTAATATCCTCTTCATTAGCAGCAGCTCTAGCATCAAAACCAAGCTGATCCCCAAGTCTTTCAAGACGAGCTTCTGATCTATATACATATTCCAATATCTGTTACAAAACAATTAAGGGGCAAAAATGGAAATACAAGAAAATGGAAACAGATCCTTGCCTCTTCAGTTCATCTTGTATCTTTGAGTGGCGATGATTCGCCTTCACAAATTTCCTAATTTTGGAGGAAATTCTGAAATATAAAAAAAAAATAGAATTTGTAAAAAGCAAAAAAGAGTGTAACAGAAAAAGTTCTAGTTAAGATTAGCTATGATCTATGACATACCTTCTGCATTCCTCTTTCTCTATGGACAATTGCATATCAAGCTCTTTAATTTTGGAATTTAAACTATCTTCTTCTTGGATCCTTTCTTCCAAATAGATCTAAGCACCATTATGTTGATGAGAAAATATACGCTAACATTTGAAAAAAAAAAAAGGAAAAATAAATAAATAAATAGTAGTCCAATTAACTCACCTGCAGTTGCTCCTTGTGATCTTCTAGCATATCTATTTCAGATTGCACATGCTTCAACTAGAAGGAAACACAGAAAAGTAAGCACCTGAAAGGTTTGACCTTTATAGTCAAAAAAAAAAAAAGATTGGTAATCAAACCTGATCATCCTTAATCTCTGTAGATGAGGCTTTTGTTTCTCTGCCTTGCTCACCCCCATCTGATAATTTAAAGCTTCCGGAATATTCACTTTCACCATCAAAGTGATGTCTCTTTCTATGACTCCATTCACTAGATTACACATATGAAATCAAGGTTATAAAGACCAACTATAAGTATCCTTTGCACTTAAGAACATAAAACATAAGCACTGAAGATCACATTTCAAGTTAAGTGCATAATTTGACATGTTTATATGTAATATGCCCAAGTGTGTAAGTTCAAATATAACCTTAATCATGGTTTAAAATCCAGAATGACAAATGACAAGCATTAAAAAAGAGCAAGGTAAGAAGGAAAGACAATGTACTTTGAGGAGCTTAAATAATAAGCCTTAAAATCTGGAATGTAATTGTTGAAAGTTTAAGGTGTCAAAAGAGAAAATGTGTAACATTTACAGTTACACTAAGCAAGAAAGCAATTGGCATATCATGACCCCTAAGCCTTTTGTAACCTATGTAAAAGCTCAAATAGATCTATAACCATGTTATAAACATAATATAAGTTTTTAAAGATTAAAAAGACGATAACTGAATCAGAACTTGATAGGAGTTAAGTCAAGATAGACTACCAAAAAATGCTTGAGGAAATACAAACAAGGTGAGTATGTTATTGATTTACGTGGTGTATATGTGCTATGTATAAATGTTTATATGCATGAAAGAATGTTTATGAATGTTTACGAAAGAATGTTTATATGCATGAAATAAATAAATCCGTGGACAAGAATAGATGTACAAGATAAGCATGCGAAAGCACCCAAAAGTGAAAAAAAGGTATCACAAGAACCCAAGAAACATATTAGCCTACTCAAATATTCAGGTAACTTCAGAACAAAAAACAAATAAAAAAAGAAGTGAGAAAGGGGCAAAAACAAAGAGATATATAACTTCAGAAACACACCTCTTTTTCCCAAATCTTGGAGAACTATGTCCTGCAACATAAAACAAAAGAAGTTTCACAAATAAAGAAATTGTACAAACAAAATAAGAAGTGAGGATATTGAAGAAGTTTGGCTATAAGGCTAGAGGTAAGTTCTAACCTTGAGATGGGATTCTGTCTCTTGCATCTCTGTCAAGAGAGTTTCTATGAGGTGGGGAGCGATGTCTGCCAATCTTATCTCTTAAATCAGCACCTCTATAGTCCTGCCTCCCTACACAATATGAAAACAATAATTTCCAGTAGGTTGAAGACGAGTATCCTCTTAATCATTGCAAATAAGATAACCATGTGGGCCATAGTCATTAACAAAATATACACCTTACCATTAGATAGAACCACATCTTAATAGAATAATGAAAAGTTATGGTGCCTAACCTTCAATCGACTTCCAAAGGGGCCAGTCCATAGAAACTACACCTCTCATATAAAACGGAAAGAAGTGGATATGTAATATATCCTAATTTTGAGGTATAATATTGAGAATACTTTCACATGCCGTGGAACGGATAAGAAGATGATAGATTTTCTCTTCTTGAACAATATGAATATAATATTACAATATGTCTGATATTCTCCTTGGCTGTATGATATTTCATGAAGTGAAGGAGTCAAGAAGAGAAAATAGCAGAGACTCCATCCTGAATGCGAGAACTTAACAGAAAAGTGTTTGAATGTATGAAAAAAATCCATCTGATGACGTGCAAGTTATGGAAGATAGAGTGAATGCCCATGAAGATGAAGTTCCCGAGAATAATACCATAAGCAGCAATAAGAAAAACCAACCAGCACAACCCCCTCTGATGAAAACATGATATGCCTGTTGGATGATGTCTTGATAATTGATAATGGGATAAGAAACTGCTGATACAGTTATGAGTCCCAACAGAAAAACTTGATGACATATCTCCAGTCAATCAAAGATATGTTGGATGTTTGCTGTTATACATATACTCATAAAAGCATTATCTGCTGCAACCTGTTGACTTAAGCTAGATTTAAGAGAAGTTGAAACTGCAGCCTAAAGAGCTCAAAGAGAGTTGTAGAAGCTCTAAGACATATCAAGGATCAAATGGCCACTTGGGAAACAACCAAAATGCAAGCATGGGCCTACTGGAGTAGGTCAGATATTAAATGGAAATGCAAATAGTTAGATCATTAGATGCAAAAACCATTCAAAAAATCAATGTATAAACTTTAACAAATGATCATAAATGGGAAGCATACAGGAATTGGTAGTTCCATGAACCTTCTTTACCCTATCAATTAAAATTTAATATACAAGGATTGATAAATCATAATGGCAGCAATAGTATCCACTGTTAGAGTACCATTGCAAATTTGCAATCAACCAATTTAATTGATTATTGAACATTTCTCTCATATATGTTATTCTATCATTATCGCAGCATGGTACCTAAAATTAGAGAAAGGGACAGAGGGTATGCTAGCGCTAATCAACTATGGTCTGTGGTCTAAGAGAAACAAACACATATATAGTGGTCATCGTTACCCTAGTGGCCTCCTGCAATATTTAATGATTCTCAGATCCTGTTATCACTCTCTAACCGTATGCTAGCCCTAATTGAAACATAACCGGTGTTAATGATAAATTAAAGCGAAAATGCGTACCATTGAAGGAGGACGAAGAAGTATTGTAGCGACGGAGCTCGGCATCGCCATGGGCAAAGGAGCAGCTCTGACGATGGCATTGACCCTTTCTATACAGTACGCATATCCTCGTTTTGAACAGTTTCTGTCCCACCATGATCGATTCGATTCCAGAACTAAATATATACAGAGAGATTAAGAGATTTATGCTTATCAATCTCGGTCCGTTGACGCTATGAATGTCATACAGAGCAAAAGGAAAAGATGAACTGCTGCGAATGGAAACTCGAAAAAACTCCTAATGCTCGTCAGTGACTCCGACCTCAAAATCCCAAAGGAACACCCCCGCAGAGACTAGGGTTGTAAATTGTAGTGATATCAAAGGGATAATGACTAGGGTAATAACCTGTTTGTCCATTTTAGCTACCTAACCCGTATTTTTGTGCGTATTACACCATTAAGGTTATTATAATCGTTTACAAATAGTCCTTTTAACTAGAAGAAGCCGGTAAAAGGAGTATTTATAAACGGTTATAACAACCTTAATGGTGTAATATACACAAAAAATACGTTGGGGACCTAAAATGGACAAACAGAAAACGTTATTACCCTCCTAAGTCATTATCCCGATATCAAATATCAATTTTGCAGAATTGTCTATCTGAAAAAACGTATTTTCATCAATTTATATAATATAAAATATATTTAGGGGTTAAAGAATATGCGGATGTGATGTAGTTAATATTGTATATAGAACATTTGAAATTATGTAGTTTTGGTTTAAAACTGTTCAAATCCACTTTGTAATATTATATCCCAATTAAACGCAGGTTAATTGTATCCGAAATAAAATCGTACATGTTTATTTTTTTCCCCCTAAACTTACTCACATGTTCTATTCTACGTTAGGGAAATCGAAAATAAAAAGTATGAGGACAAGGAGAAATCTCAAGAAACGATGCTAAATTTTAAAGATTTACAGGGGGTAGTGATCGGAACAAAAGTAGGAAAAAACCAATTTCACCACTCATTAGAAAGGGTTTAATAAATATTACGAGTGATCATCACCGGATAAATTAATACATATGTTTTTGTTAACTTATTTAAAAATTATAGATTTTCACTATCGATGTAAACCTCACTTGGTGGAGTTTTGGATTGTAGAAAGAAATTACGCAGTTTATTTTTATTGTATAACTAAGTTATGTATAGACACAGTTGCCAAAATAAAATAAGATAAAAACTAATGATAGATTGATTTGCAAACAATTATTATTATATAAAATTTCATCTAGCATTGTTATTTTAAATTAATATATAAAACGGTTTGGAAATATCAACAATATTCTATAAGTGAAGATTAACTATAATATTTATAAAATTATTATGTTGTACAATAAAATATAGAATTTAATAAACAAAAAAAACAAAAACAAAAACAATTATACAATATATTAAAGTTCTCTGTTTTTAGCTACAGTATTCCTTGCACTCTTTTGTCAAAATGCATCCTTCAAATATGTTGTTCTTGCTGTTGGGGTTTTTCCATCTTTTTAACTCCTTTGTTATGCATTTTGTTTTTTCTATTTGTTTTTCCTTTTTTTTTTTGGTTCAGCTCTCCTTGCTGACGCCTTATTTTGTATGAGACGTGTCTTCTTTCCCTGTTCTACTTTCCACGTGTTTCTTTTTTGCTTCTTTCCCTTTCTTCTTCGCTGAATCTTCACCGACTTGCCTTCTCCTATGTCGTTCTTTTCTTTCTCAGGTAATCTCTTTCGCTTCTTTTTGTATTTTCTTTACATTGGCCTCTGTCTTTTACGCACATCTTTTTTAATGGATGTTCGGGCAAAGCGGCCAGCTGTGTCTTCTTCCTCCTCCTCTGCTCCTCGGTCTCGCAGGTCTCGACATCTTGATTTCTTCTCCGGCCTTCCTCAATATGTTGATTCTGGTGATTGCAGCTGTGTTTGTGAATTATGTGGTGCGTATTTCTGGTATCTTGAAAGGGTTGCTAAGTTTTCGACACCTGCTCATCCGAGGTATAGTCATTGTTGTCGGGATGGAGGTGTTGTTCTTCCATATCCTCCTGCATTTGACCCCGATTTCGTTGCTCTTTATGAGAATGTAAGTTTTATGAAGGATATTAGGGCATATAATAGCATGTTTTCCATGACTTCTTTTGGGGCGAATGTAGATCACGCTGTAAATGAAGATTGTGGGCCTTATGTTTTTAAGATATCTGGGCAGATTTCTCATACGATTGGATCACTATCTCCGGATCCTGTAAAGGGTCCCAGGTTTCTTCAACTCTATCTATTTGATACAGACCACGAAGTTTAAAACAGATTGAAGGCGATTGATGGTCCAAGGAAGAGGGATTTAGATGGTAATATTGTCCATTTTCTTGTAGGGTTCTTGGGGGCTAATAATGAATACGTACGCACATTTAAAACTGCTAAGATTATGGCGGATGAGTGTAATCTAGACGTGTATGCAGTCCGTCTATTTAACAATGTGCCTGATCGTACATACGGGTTGCCCTCTCCTGGATCTTTAGGTTGTATAGTAACTGGAGATGATGCAACCTGCACCACGTATGACATTGTTGTGTTTTCCCACTCGGGTCGACCTAAACGGATTAGTAAGCTACATCCAAGTTATATGCCCCTGCAATACCCGCTATTGTTTCCATATGGTGAGGAAGGATGGTCTCCCCGTTTGAAGATGGGTAATCGGAGAGGAGCTACTGCAAAAAAACCTTACTGTTAACATGTATTACACTTATTATATTCATGCTAGACGCCATATTTGGTCCCCCATAGTGAACGCGTCTAGACTATTCCAACAGTATTTAGTAGATGCGTACACCTGTATTGAAGAGAGCCGTCTTGAGTACATAACCAAACATCAGTCTAATCTTCGAAGCGATTATGTTAGTGGCCTGTATGACGCTCTATCAAAAGGGGACAGAGAGGCGCGTACTGTTAGGAAACGGGTTTTCTTACCTGCATCGTTTACTGGTGGGCCTCGGTTTATGTATAGTCACTATCAGGACGCACTTTCGATTTGCAGAGTGTATGTGAATCCACAGTACTTCATTACATTTACCTGTAATGTAAAATGGTTCGAGATTACCCGTTATATGGAAACACATCGCCAAAGAGATGTTCATAGTCGGGCGGATATCATTGCTAGAATCTTCCACATAAAGGTCCATGAATTCATAGACTTCCTTAAGGCGGATAAACCTTTTGGAGCTGTCGATGCATGTACGTCTTCTTTTTCATTTGTGTTGTATATGCCTTCTTTGTTTAAGAACCCTTTTATGTGGCTTTTGTTAACCGTTCTTATGTTTACGATAACAATTTACTTCTGCTTTTAAAAGTTTCCCATATTACTCTTCTTGGTTTTTCGGTTACTTCTACCTTTTAAGATTTGGATTTGATGATTAGATCGAAGAAAATGAATGATATTACAAATGAGGAAAATAAGTGAATGTTATGTTGATTTTCCTCTGGTATATGTAGGCAATGGTAGTGTCAGTTTTCATGATCTGAGGTTGCTACAAAATGTTTGAGTTTTCATTATTTGAGGTTTTGGTTTAAATCTACCTAATTTATTATTGACCATTTTGCCCTTCTATAATTTATGTCCTAAAAAAAAGGTTTTTTTTTTGCCTTTTGTAGCTGATATCACTTATAAGTTCTTCAAGGGCAGTATTGGAATTTGTGGTTGATCTCTGTGGGTATGGAAGCTCCTGTTGTTCCTTTTACTGTTATGGTTTTGAAGTCCCTTTCTATTCATGATTTTTGTTATGCTGTTCGATGTAACTGTTTATTATAAAGAAGTTCATGCTAAGAAGCATTATCTTATTCCATTGTCAAAATATTTATGTACACATTTGACAATATTGTTTGATTTTTTCTTTTTTTTTTTTTATAAATTTTTGGATTACCTGAATAAAAATTATTTTTTTGGTAATGTTGATGTTGATGATTCATCTGTACGGGTTGTCAAATGTATTTATCAGTGCTTTGAAAAATGAATACCTATCAGTAAGTATTCATTGATGAATTTATTTGTTTTTTCTCTCAGTTTCCGTTTTATTAAGAAATTTCATTTATTAGTCAATTATGCCCTTGCTGTTAGCTTTTTAAAACAAAAACTTAATATCAGAAATTTCATTTATTAGTGACTTATGCCCTTGCTGTTAGGTTTTTAAAACAAAAACTTATATCATAACCCTTCTCTTTTCATGTATTCTCACCATTTATTAAAAAAAACATAAACGGGTCATCCTAAATGTACAATTTTTATAGCTATATACTTTTGTACTATATATGCCCTCTGTCAGCGGTTTTGACTGCGTCTCATATGTGGCTGTATGTACGTCTTCTTTTCATTTGTATTTTATATCACCTTTTTGTTTAACAACCCTTGCCTGCTGTTTTTTCTGTCCATTCTCATGTTTGTTATAATAATTTACTTCAGCTTTTACAAGTTTCCCATATTACCCCTCTTCGTTGTTGGGTCCTTTTAAACATTGCCACATTTCCATTTTGGTTAATCATATCTTTTCTGCAATTTTTATTAATGCTTCATACGTATTTCCTTATCTGCCCTTGTGTCCACCGTCCCATTTTTAATATTACCTTTACAATAACTCCTGTATTTTCTTTTCAAATCTCCATGTAAGATGAAAAAATTTTACATTTAATCTACATCTTCTTTCTGCACATAAGCCAGAATTAAAAATATGAATCTCAAAAAGATTACATTACCAATAATACACTACATTTATACTAAATGGACACTGTTTATACTTACAGCCTTAGCTTATGAAAATTTATCACCGTTTATCCATATGCATTGTAAATACATCATCAATAATGATATTTCTTATGTTTAGAATAAAATTTACTATTATCCTGTTCTATTCTACTAATGAAACTTTTCAAAACTTTCCCATTTTAACCCCCAACAGATTTTTCCTTTTAGTTCTTTATCTCATTTGGAAACCATACATGCTATGTTTACAATAACATTTACCATTATCCTGTTGACATACCCAAACCTTTTTTTTAATTACACTTTCAAAACTTTCCTACTTTACCCCTCAACAGAATTTTATTTTTACTTTTTTTTTCATTTGGATTCTTCCCAGTTGTGCCTTTCCTTTAAACCATTCTCTCAATACATAATAGATATACGAATTGAGGTTTCGATACAAAGTTTCTTTTTAATAAAATTATGGATTTTCGCAGCATTTACCTATATATATTGGATAATAATTTTTAGTTTTTTCAGTTATTTGGTTTTTTGCCTGATTGTCATATCAAACCTGTTGTCCCAACCCACAATTAAAACATCAAATATTCAACTATATATTAGGGGTGTGCATGGGTCGGTTTGGGTCGGTTTTGGACTCAAACCCAACCCAACCCATAAATGGTCGGTTTCTGGTTTTTAGAACCCAATAGGATCGGTTTTTGGTCGGTTCGGTTTCTTGGGTTCTGAGGTCGGTTTGGGCGGTTTTTCGGTTTCTTGGGTTCAACCCATACACTCACGGGTTCTGGGTTTAAACCCATGGGTTTAAGGTTTTAACCCATTTTCCATAAATGAAGCAACAAGTTAGATACTTCAAAAAATAACAAATTGAAGTTAAGTACTTCAAAAAATATGAGTCTTACAACAAATAGTCAATTACAACTTACAACTAAAGCCCGAAATAGTCTATTACAACTAAAACACAATCAAGTATGGGTGGTTTTTCGGGTTGGATGGGTCGGTTTCTTGGGGCGGTTTGTCGGTTTTAAGTATGGGTCGGTTTCTTGGGTTGGATGGGTCGGTTTCTGGTTAGAAACCGAACCCGAACCTGATTTTTCGGTTTCTAAAAATATCAAACCCAAACCGTTGGTTTTGCTTCGGTTTCGGTTTTTTCGGTTTCGGTTTTGTCGGTTTTAGTCGGTTTCTCGGTTTTTTGGTTTGGGTTTGCTCACCCCTACTATATATGCGTTCCCACCAAATATGTCCCCCTAAAAATGTTTATGCTTATCAAAAAATCTCAAATATGCCCTCTTTATTCTACTGATATAAAATTCTACAGCTATGAATTTCGTCCTATCGAAAATATGTACAGATGCAAATTTTGCACCGTTTATCTTTTTACGATCGATAACAATGGTTATGTTTACAATAAGATTTACTATTATGCTCTTTGCATATCCAAACTCTATTTAATTAGGCGTTTTAAAAGTTGCCGAATTTACCTCTCAACAAATTCTTATTTTTAATGTTCAGTATCTGTTTAACATACAGCTTGTTTATCTTCTTTTTTTTAATCATCTATGTATATTCTTCATAGGTTACCTTTTGACAATGCAGATTTGTACACCATTGAATTCCAAAAGAGAGGTCTTCCCCATTGTCATACTCTATTTTGGGTAAAGGCAGCTGACAGGATAAGAACCGTAGCTGATGTTGATATATATCACAGCGGAGCTGCCAGATCCTGTCACAGATTCGAAACTGTATGAGACAATAACTAGTTGTATGACACACGGCCCGTGTGGACTGATCAACCCAAAAGCTCCATGTATGAAAGATGGTAAATGCAGCAAGCGTTTCCCTAAGCCCTTTCTTGATTCTACATTGTTTGACATAGAAGGCTACGTTCGTTACAAACATAACGCATCTGCGCACCATATAAATCAACATGGACAACTTATAGACAACGGTTAGATTGTGCCTTACAATAGAAGACTTTCCTTACGCTTTCGCGCACACATCAACGTCGAATATTGTGGATGGAACATGATGATAAAATACCTATTCAAATACATCTCGAAAGGAGCAGATCGTGTTAGATACACAATCCAAAAAGCAGAACAACCCGATGAATCCACCCCTGTCATAACCTCTGGTAATCAGGACGCGCCACAGAATCCTCAAGTTTGATCTGAGGACGAGGTGAAGAATTTCCTAGATGGTCGTTACATCTGTCCACACGAAGCAGCATGGCGCATTCTAAACTTTCACATACACCTTCGGCATCCGCCTGTTCAGGTTCTCTCTGTACACGAAGAAAACATGCAACAACTATTGTTTAAGGAAGACTCAACAATACCAGAAGTTCTCTCGAACCCATACAACACCATCACAACTCTTGTAGGGTGGTTTCGCAGCAATACAAGAGATCCAGCAGGCCGTCACCTTAATACCCAAAAGCTTATAAATGGGAAAAGTCTTTCAAGTCCTGGAGCCCTCGGGTTGATGAGTCATCAAAGATGATTGGGCGGCTTGTGTTCGTCCATCCTACGTCAGGCGAATTATTTTATCTACGTATGTTGCTTTGTCACTAAAAGGGTTGTACGTCTTTTCAAGACTTACGGACTGTCTCCGGTACCATTTACCCAACCTTCAGAGCCGCTTGCAATGCACTAAACCTAATAGGCGACGACGCCGAATGGCTCACCGCATTCACTGAAGCATCCGTTTGGGCAACTTCGCCATAACATCGCTCTCTTTTCTGTCAACTTTTGCTTTTCTGCGAAGTTAGCAACCCACAGACACTGTGAGAATTCGCGTGTGAAAAAATGAAGGACGACTACTTACACGCAATGAAAAGGGAAATGCCAGATAAGGATGTTGCCTCTTTTACGAACATCATCCAGCAGCAACTATTAAACAATCTAGATAACACCTTCCGTTCTTCTGTCCCATCTAAATCAATTAATGGCTGTTTTCGGTCTCCTAATTCCTACGAATCAAATCAATGGTATTTTGCAAAATCGCCTTCTACTTGAAGAGATGAGCTATGACAGAGAAGCCCTAAAAAGACAACATCAGATCCTCCTGCCACAGCTAAATATCGATCGGCTTTCAGTCTATAATGTTGTTAGAGAGTCAATTGAAAATAGAAAGCAAATACTCATGTTCGTCTATGGACATGGAGGTACTGGAAAGACATTTCTATGGACTAATATTATCTCCTACCTAAGGTCTAAAGGAAAAATTGTATTGGCGGTTGCAGCTTCCGGGATCGCATCTCTGTTGCTTCCTTCTGGAACAACAACACATTCAAGGTTCAAAATCCCAATCGACCTGACGGAAAAAAATCCTGTGATATAAAGAAAAGGACATTTCTCGCTGATCTTTTACAGCACATCACTCATTGTTTGGGATGAAGCACCTATGAGTGACAGAAGATGTTTTGAATTTCTAGACCGTTCACTCAGAGATGTATTAGATTGTGATGACCAACTGTTTGGTGGCATATTTGTTCTTCTTGGTGGTGACTTCCGGCAAACACTTCCCGTCCTACCAAAAGGTACACGATCAGAGACCATTAGCTTAACTTTACCGAGTTCATACCTATGGTAGTTCTTCAGAATCTGTCTACTACGTAGGAACATGCGAGTTGACTCATCCGAAATAACCGTTAATGGTTCGATGTCTGCATCGGCTTTTGCAGCATGGTTGCTGCGCATCGGAGACGAAGCTATTGGTGTACCAGACAAGGACGACCCACAAGACTCGAGCTTCATCGAAATTCCAGATTCTCTCCTGATAAAACCAGGATCTGAGTCTCTGAAAACCCTTATACACTTTGTTTATGGAGATACCACACTTACAACCCCAACCGTGGCTGACCTTTTAGTGAAAGCAATTGTGTCACTTACGAATGATACAGCTGATGACATAAATGAACAGATCATAAAGATGGTTACATCGGACGGAAGAACGTATAACAGTTTAGATACAATCCAACCAAATGGAAAATATATGTCAGATTTCGAAGGCCTATATCCGATTGAATACCTAAACCACTTAACCTTTCCAGGAATACCCCCGCATGAACTGAAACTCAAAATACATTGTCCAATAATGCTCTTACGAAACATCAACCAAAAACAAGGCTTATGTAATGGCACAAGTTTGATAGTTTCCCAGTTGCTACCAAACGTAATTAAAGCAACAATCATGACTGGAACTTGCATTGGAAAACGTGTATACATACCACGTATAAAGTTTATACATAAGTCGCTAGACATACCCTTCACTTTCTCACGAAAACAGTTCCCATTGAAAGTCTGCTATGCAATGACAATCAATAAGAGCCAAGGGCAATCTTTGCGTAGAATTGGAGTTTACTTACCACAACCTGTCTTTTCACACGGTCAACTTTATGTCGCCCTTTCACGAGCAACGTCACCAGATTCGATAAAAATACTACTATAGACTAACAGCCCAACACAAGAGAATCACACAAAAAAATGTCGTTTTCAAAGATCTATTGCAGAAAGTTGCTACAACCGAGGTCTATCGTATCACTGCCAACCATCTTTCCCATATTCGCATACCGTTCCTCCAACATGATCGAATTTTTCGTTCTGTAACTCATTATCATTCCTATTATTTTTTCCCATATTTCGAACGTCAATTATTATTATTATTATTATTATTTCGCATCAATTAAATGCCGCACATTTCAATCTTCTTCTTTACATACTGCACCTTATTCACATATGACCATAACACTAATTCCCGTACATTTCTTCCAAGTAGACACTTGACATCACCGATGACCAACATCTCCGACCTTAAGACAGACGGGATTGGGGGTCCCTTACAAGTTAGGATACTACGGAAATGGAGACATGATGTCCGACGCTATGAAACCTAGTACCTAGGTGTTGACAAATTTGTAAGTTATTTCCAAATAAATCTATGGAAATTTTTATTTTACTTTCATACACTAACTTATATTTCATTCATTTTTTGTTTTTATAGGGCGATGCTATACAGATTCTTGGCCAATGAACCAACCAGAGTTATATCAAATCTGTACTAAACGTCATGGAATGTTACACAATATCAGATTATAGCTGCCCAAAGCTAGACAAGTATCAAAAGTTCCTTGAAAACGACTTCTACATTGACGTTGGACTCATGTCTGTAATTGAACACATTCCAGAAACAGTAACTATACCCAAAACTTGGTTCCGTTTCCTCACAAAAACAAATCTTATTGAACTCGGAGAAACACCGCCTTACTACCCAGGTATTTCTCTAAACCCTCCACACAATTCAATATCTTTCTCTCATACACTTGCTTTTTACTTATTTTCAGACTACATCGGTGTCCTATCGAAAATCAGGGACTGCACGAAAATAGGTGGAGAATCATTTGTCCTGCTTATACTAACAGACGAAAGGTATCTATAACAACCAACAAAATTTAATAACCATTACTCTCATATGGAACTAATACAAAACAATGATTTCAATGTATCAGTGGCAGTGAAATCGCAATCAACCTATGGAAGGACTGTATAGGAAATCCACAAAAGTTCGACCGCGCCTCCCTACATCCACCACCCGCAACAACTGTTGTAGCAGTCACGAACCTAAAACCGTCCATCTCAAACGGTATTATACCATACATACCATCACACACATACCGTCACCAACTACCATATTGTCCCTGGTCATATATCTAATGTTCAAATCATTTATGTACAGGAGCACTACGTCACGGCTCATCACACGCCACGCACATCTATGTCAACCCCGATATACCAGAAACAATATCTCTTACAAACCTGTAACACAACATATTATACACACAAATTACATATATCACATTCAATACTCTATAATAATAACTCTATCACATCAGCTTTACAGGACCCTCACGACCGCTACCACCAATACCAGGAACACCCACTACTCTATACGAGATGAAGTCAAAAAACAGATCAAAACTCCTGGTAATATCAAACTACTGCTACTCTATCGACATACACTAATCAACTCACCCATTTCCATGAACCTACAGGACAAAACCTTCCTTGTGCGTGCATCCATTAAAGACTTTGTCTACCAAAATAGTTGGTACCAAACCACCTGTCCAAATTGCAAAGATCCGATCTTTAGAAGAGGCAAAAATTGGTTCTGCAGCGCTCATGGACATATCGACAAAGCAAACTACACGTAATTATCATTCGATTAACATAATATATTTAATTACCCTACATACACAATATTAACGAATATGTGACGTTAATAGGTACAAACTATCCGTCATCGTTAGTGATGCGACCGACACAATCACCGCAACCATGTCAGAGACCTCATGTCGGAAACTCCTAAAATCAACCCTTGACAACATCCTATCCAACAACCCGCTAACAGATGGACATTTTCTACCTCAGTCCATTACAAATCACAAAGAAGAACCAAAGAAAATGTCCATCCAAATGCTCAGAGGATCATCTCCACAAAACATACGTTTCATAATAATAGACCACGAGACATTAAAAATGACGACCGACACGTCTATCCCGACAACACCGGCTCCAACCCAAATAGCAAGAAAGCAACAAAACGACACCTCACCAGAGCCATCTACAGCAGTTCAAAAAGTTGCATGGTCCTTATCGTATGACCCTTCAGGTACATACATATTCACATACAAAAAAATTTACATGCATATGTTTAAACAATCTACTGACACTTAGTGAACACAACACAGGTTCTACACCGGAAAATATTCCAAAGCAGTCCAACAAATAACAACCAAGTTGGATGCTCAACATAATGACCCTCTTCCAGCTCTACTAATGTCTCTATGTTTAGTCTTACAACAATAACATCATGACACCCTCTTCTCTTGGATATGAATGATGCTATCGCAATGCTGTTTTCGTCTCATATTCTTAGTTCACACTTTCACATTCCGATATTTTTTCAACACCAGTTGTTTAACCCATTCAATTTCGCAAGGATCACAAACACACATTACAAACAACTACAAACACACACAGACGTCAAATAATAAATTTATAAAACAATACTCACACAAAACAATCCAAATAATCACTTTATCATTATATACGTTAAACTTTACCTACAAACATTGTCTAACCAATGAAGACTCAAAATATTAACAAAATAATATTAAAAAATTGGTGAACATCAGAAAAATCAACGGTTGATTTATACAAAAAATAGAAAACCAACCCTTCACATTACAACCTATACATACATTTAATACCAACATTAAATGGAATATCTAACCCTATACCCTAAAGCTACCAAAAAAAAAGCAAAAAACAACTCAATGTTCATTACATCCGCCGCAGCCATCCCACTTCCATCACTTCCCAGGTGAAAATTAAATGCTCCATATTTACTGCAACTCAACTACCACCAGTTGACCCTATAAAACGAATCCAAGATGAATCGCCATTAAACCAAAAGCATACAACCACCATGGAAACCATCATGCAGAAACTCATCGGCTACCTCCAGATGATGAAGACCTCCTTAACCAACCTCCAGCAAACGTACACAACAGTCAACACAGACATGCAGACACTACTACACGATGCTCCAGAAGAACTGCCATACAAAGAGCTCACAGTCGCTACCCAAGTTATTGCCGACCTTGACAACATTACTGTGCTGATGCTCGATATGTTCGGGATGATGCAGGAAAACATGTCGGAAGCAATCGATGTGTGTAGCAAAATCCAGCACGACCATCAGGCACCGTGACATACTAGCACCGCTCTTTTCTGCAACATCAACCTCTTTTGCATCAACTTCTATGAAGTAAAACCATGTAATAACGTTGTAATGAAGATATCTTTTGCATCTACTTATGTAATCTAAAATGATGTAATGACTATGTAATGAAAAAAAATCCCTCTGTATATATTCTGTAACGTATCTCATACATCCACTATAAAGATAAAAACAGTCGATCCATCCAACATAAAGACAATCAAAAAAAAAAAATTGTGTCCTTAATCCAAAAAAATCAAACCCCCGCGTAGCGGGGTCACTTTCTAGTTGTGATTAAGTCGGTGCAAAGGAAGGAAAAAGAAGAAAACCTAAAAAAAGAAATTCCCTTTGAAATTACTATGACAACGTTTTCTCGAATCCATTCATAGATATGTAGGGAAAAAATTATTACAGCAATCTACGAAAATAAACAACGTTTTCTCAAATCCATTCATAGGTATGTGTTTAACACATTGGTTTTAAAACAAATTTGTACGCAACCGGGTGTTTGTTTCAGGATACAACAGTTTGAAGTGGTTCTTCTAGACCACTCGAACCCTCAATATGCATAGATTTTACCTTCGATAGAACAATAAAATGAAGAAGACAAAATGTAACATCCCAAAAAATTTCATGCCAAACTAAAACTTTTTCAAAACATTTAAAACCATTCATCATTACAAAGTTTGTTTTCAAAATATCTAATATCAGAGTTTGCTCATAAACATAAACAAATCATGAGGAGCTATACGATTATGCATTCGCCGTGTCGCGATCCTCTGATGTACCCGAAACAATAACTGAAACTGTAAGCCTGAAAGCTTAGTGAGATCCCTCAAAATACCAACACCATGCAAATAACCACATCATATAACAATTACAGAGCAGCATGCATAATAAGCCTTCAGCCTGACTGGACCGCCTCACAGGGCCTACAGCCTATCTGGACCGCTCCCGAGCCTTCGGCATGATTGGACCGCCTCGCAGGGCCTACAGTCTATCTGGACCGCTCACCGGGTATGTTGGCCTACATCACAAAGCAGGACCGCCTCAACCCAACCCCCAATCAACAAACAAACATGTGCACATAAATATCATACGCTAGCTCATATCATATAACAGTCAAACTGATCTATCAGATCACTACTCATAGCAACATCCCTAATAATCGGGGGTATTAACCTAACCGGTCACTTACATAGCATCATCCTATAACCAGAACATTGACCTAACCAGTTTACTACACATAATCATATCACCATCCTAACTACCAGGATGTAATCAATAAATATATCATGCCATAACAAGATACAATCCATAAAGGGTCGGCCTTGGTGCCTTAGACCCTGTTGATATAGTGAGGATAACTCACCTCACAAATGTCGACTCGTAAGATAAGCTCGAACTCTCGAATCACTGCCATGAATTCCACCACCTATATTCATTGTAAACCATACTTGTAAATTTCCAATCTTTCCAAAATGTCTTCCAAAAGTCAACTGGTTTACCCATGGTCAAAGTCAAATTCAACTGTTAAGGTCAACGGTCCATGTTGACCTCAACTCGTCGAGTACCTTCAACTACTCGCCGAGTTCCTTGTAATACTCGCCCGCTCGCCGAGTCACCGAAGTCACTCGTCGAGTTCCTAAGGCTCGCGGTCGAAGCTCCATGGCCACTCGTCGAGTTTCCCCCTTGCAACTCGACAAGTTCACACGCATCCAACGGTTGGGAAAAACCCTAACCGACTCGCTGAGTCACTCTACTCACTCGCCGAGTCTTCAACAATCTTCATCGAACTCGCCGAGTTGTTCATCTAACTCGTCAAGTACAGGACCATCTTCATATGACTCGCCAAGCCGACCATGCGACTCATCGAGTCCCTTCAATCCTTCATCCATACAGATGCTTTTTAAGCCATGGAAGGCCTCCAAACTACAGATCTAAGCTCTTAGGGCATGTTTATCACGTAAAGTTGCAAACTTTACGTGCATGCAAGATGATAATGGCCCAAAACAAGCTAAAGAAGTGGCTCAAGGTAAGGGAAAGGCCATAGCTTGACAAGGGCTGAAACTTTATGACAAAGAGGGGCTAAAGGAGTCCAGATCTGAGGTTGCAAACCTCAGATCTTGACCCAGATCGGAGAATCACCACACAAAACCCTAAAAAGGGCCCCAAACCGATAAATGGAGAGATCTAACTAAAAGAGAGTCAAGGTAACAACTTGTTACCTCCAAAATGATGCCAAGACAAAGAAGAATCCGAATCTACAACAACTCCTCCCTCCAAACTTCTTGAACTCCAAGCTTTTACTCCAAAAATCCCTCTTCCAAGATAAGAAGCACAAAAATATAGGAAACACACACGAATTAGGGTTTTTGAACTCAAGGGAGGCAGTAAGAGAGGCTAAGGGGGATAAGTGGTCCTTAAATAGGGTGCAAAACCCCGAAAATCAGGGTTTCATCCTCCAGCTCCTACTTGTCGAGTCCCTTCTTGGTCTCAGTGAGTAGGTTACTAAAACACGCAAACCAACCCGCTGCTACTCGACGAGTAGGGCAGCCAACTCGTCGAGTAGACCTTGAAATCAATACAATTCTCACAAAACCAATACCTAAAAAATCGGGTCTCGGTACATTTTGGTTGCTTTCTTGGTGTGTCTCAAATGGTTGAGGAATGGTTGTATTTATACAACAAACCATAACCAACAACCAATTAAATTGTCATTAAAACACAATTCATAACCAACATTATATTTAATATCATTTTTAATTACGAGTTGTAACCGAAAATTGAGCATCAATTTTTGATTAAACTGTTGGATTAGTGTCTAAGCCCGTAACTATATTTGGTATGTACTTTACTCGGTTGTGCATGGTCCTTTTGGTTGCCTTCACCGAAGCAACTAGACAGGATGATTTATGGAGAGAGAGGTTATTATGGTTTATTAATATATTATAAGAATAATATATTAAAATGGAAATGATATAGTTTAATTAATATTAGTCAAGAATTAATTAAGAATTAATTTTATGGCAGAAAGAGATTAATTAAATAAAGGGGACTGGAACTGTCAATTGTGTGATAGTTGGTTTTGGGCTGTGAATCTTCATGGGCATAAGGGGGACGAAATTTAGAGTGGAATCCCACTCTAATTTTGTGCCACACCTTAAAACCTGAACGGCAGAAACGTTCCGGGGCGGAGGACATCATGTACAGTATCACAACAATGCATAATAGTAAACAAGCAAAAACATCATCCATTGCATTAATAATATAATTTTAATACAAGTGTGTTATGTATAGTTATAAGACACCAAAAATATGAATCAAAATAAGAGATGAGTCTTGAACGTGCTCCATCTTCTCAAAACCTGGTCATCGGTACCTGTCTGCTGGTGACCTGAGAATACAAGTTATTTTGAAAGCGTAGATCAGCATTAAAGCTGGTGAGTTCATAAGTATTTTAGTGTCATTGCTTGTATGAAAGTGTTTGTAAATGTTTGATGTAAATGTTTGTAATAGTTTGTAGTAAATGTTTAATGTAAATGTTTGTAAGAGTTTGTAGTAAATGTTTGTATCTCCTAGAAAATCCTATATTTTCTACTAAAAGTAACCTTCTACCAAGGCCCAAATGTTTTGTGTGTTGTTTTGTTTGTAAAAGTGTATATTTCCCAAGTATGAGTATCATTACCAAAATATAGTTTACATTACTGTTTATGCGAGAAGATCACAATGTGAATGCAATGGGAAAATAACAGTGTACAGTAGTATTATATGTAAGTAACTACCAGTGTACTAGCTACCTTAAACCGGTTTGTTAATTAAGGTAAAATGTGATGTGATTGTAACCATACTTGATAGAATAGTATAACACAACGCTCTAAGGCATCGAAATGGCATGACATTAGTCACCCGTAAACCTGCAGGTCCCATTGTAGCTAGCAGCAAGGTGTAGGATAGTCAATCTCGTATAGGTCTATACACCAACTCACGCTCTCCTTCTAGGAGACTCTGGTTGCAAAACATGACACAACAATTGATTGCCATGCCACGAAGTAGTGGCTCACATTAATGTTAGAGTGTTCTAGTGTTTGTATAGTATGTTCTAATGTATTGTATGTTCTCTCTGTACTAGTGTATTGTATGTTCTCATGTATAGTATAGTGTATGTTCTCTTTGTTTCTCATCATAGTATGTTCTCTTGTATAGTGTAGTGTATTGTATGTTCTCTTAGTTTATCATCATAGTATGTTCTTTCTGTTTCTCATAATAGTAAGTTTGTATTGACTCATGAATGAACTGACTTTTGTATGTTTCATTGTATTAGAAATAGTGAGTAGTAAAACTCTAAACTATACCTATTAAAGTTTACTAGTAATGTTGTTTGAATGACTGAGCATGTTTATACACCTTTGCTACTCAAAGGTGTTGGGACTATGGTAAAAGCTTTTATATCTATACACATATACATAATATATAATTAAGGATCAAACGACACTCAGACAAACAACAGGGTACTCTAAGTCCACAACCAAACAAGGAACAGGAAATAAAGTGAGTTATCAGTCCTAAGTCCTTCCAACCTTATTTATATAACTATATGTCACACCCCCGAACCAGACGGCGGAAACGTCCGAGAGCTCTTGTGACTTAAATTGAATACCATCACAATGAATATACATGAATCATAACATAATTCATCACCATGCATTGAAATATTACAACTGATATTATTTACATCCAGTACATTGTTTTAGACATTACAATTTCATAACATAAACTTTCTGATAAATAATTTAAGCAAAACACCATGACATTACTTGGTACTTATTCTTCGGTTTACCTGTTACCTGAGAATACAAGTTATTTTGAAAAACGTCAACATATGAAATGTTGGTGAGTTCATAAGTAATGTTGTGGTAAAATGATTTGGTGTAGTTTGTAAAACCCAGAAAATCCGATATTTTCTAAAAAGATCATTGTTTATAAAAAGTGTGAAGATCCGTGAATATATGCTTGTTGATTTTCAAAACATGTATAATTGTTGAACTTTTGTATAAATCACGCAAGTGAAAATGTTGAACTTCCTAGGAAAACCTGATCTTTTCCCAATACATAAACTACAGTGATTTCTCTATTGTTATACCGTTACGACGAATGATTTTTTATTTCTCGGGTAGCGTTGGATTAATTAGGGTTTGTGAGTCGTTATAATCACGCATAAAGATGACTAGTTTATAACAACATGTTACGAATGATCCTTAAAGGCGTCGCCCGTTACTACTCACTTAATCCAACCCCCATGATTACTCTTGATTAACGCCCTGAATCTGTTTACTGGATTTCTCATAAGCTCAACAACCGAGGAGAAAGGGGAGTACGAAGTCCCGTTATTTCTGTGAGTTATTTAAGGCTATCGGGAATGCGAAAGACACTTGGCCCAACTCGCATTTGACTTCTCGACCTCACTAGCAGTACTAATGGGCCACTAGGGCCCAATAGCACATTAGAGCTGTTGAAAGTCCTTTTACATGAAATTGGGTCATAGGAGGCCCAATAACACGTAAGCATATTCCCTTTCGGCCCAAAGATCATGTTAATGGGCTAGCAAGGCCCAACAAGCATGATTTGAAACTTCCAATCCCAAAGTTTATAAGTTAGCTCATCATAGTTATCGCGTGTTTATTGAAATGCGTTGGTTTAACGATTTTGTTTTATTATTGATTCGAGACCGAATCAATTCGTTTTATAACGATATTTGTTGTTGAGAGTGTATTTGTTTTCCGTTTCGTCGGTAGTTGTGGATCTTGTATTTTGTATTAAAGAATTAATTTGTTTGAAAGTGGAATTTGACCCTTTTCACTACCCTTCCTTTATAAAAATAACACTTTTGGTCCTTTTATATAAAAGAATTTCATTTTTAGTCCTTAAAACCCTTTTCTTGACACTTTTGTATTATTTATTTGATGAAAACACAATTTTAACCCAAAATTTACTTTGTTGATAGCTTCAGCCCCTCCAGAATAGTGATTCTCGGGTAGGAACTCATTTTCACAACTTTTATAGTTTTGACCCAAAATCTAAAAAGTTTACATTTTTGGTCCTTTTTGATAATGAAAAGCAATTTTGACCCTTATAAACATTTTTTATGCTAATTAGCCCCTGTTTTACATAAAGTTACAATTCCAGCCCCTCAAACTTATCATTTTCGCATTTTGAGGCTTATTGGGCCGAGAAGCCCATAATTAACCCATTAGGCTAAAAATTTACATTTTAAGTCCCTTGAAATTTCTAATGTTCAGAAAAATATTTATAGAAACTGTTTTGACTCTTTTAACCTTCAATAAACCGTGACTTGTTGATTTTTACCCCAAGTTTGTATTTTTGACAATTTAAGCCCAAAAATGGGTTTTATGTTAGAATTTGTTCATCATGACCTTATAAGATATTATTCTTGACTTGTTTAGTGTAAGATAGCTTAATTTATGTTTATTTCCTTTCTCATGTCTTAGATCTCGGGTTTACACCCTTTTTGGTAACATATTCATCACAATACACATGAAACCACACACATACATGCATCAAATCACACATAGCATACATATACACATAGATCTACACATTTTTCTTGTATTCCCCCCCTCCCCCATAATACTCATACAAACCGAAAAGAAAGGGGTATGAAGCTCACCTTGAGTGTGGTTTCGGTTTTGAAGAAGATTGGGAGAAGTTTGGTGCTATTTTCGGCCCTAGCAAGTTCCTTGGATGGATCTCGAACTTAGTGGGTTCTAAGATGCAAGATCATGAATTTGAATGGATTAAGAGGTGATTTTGATGAAAAGAAGTGAGTTAGATCATAGATTTAAGCATGATCTTACCTTAGATGATGAATTTGTGGGGTAATCTCCTTGAAAAGCTTCCTAATCTCGAAAACTTGGTGATGAAAAGAGAGAGTTTCTTTGAGAGTGTTCAAGTGAGATGTGTGTGTGTGTGTGTGTGTGTTTGTGTTGTTTCGGCCGAGAGAAGAAGAGAGAGGGGGAGAGAGATTAAATGAAGTGATGGTTGCATGGAAATATGGGTTACATGCATGGAAATCCAAGAGAAAATAATGAGGTGGCATAACAAAAGTCAACTTCCATTTCTTTTCTCTTTCTTTTTTTTATATATAAATATAGATGGGCCGAGAGAAAGGAAGAAAAGAAAGAGTTGTTGAGCCTTTGGTGCTTAAATCCAAATCATGGGCCCATGTTGATTGTTTTTCGGCTCATTGGACTCTTAGGGTGCCTCACGGCCCAATTTATCAAAGAGAATAAATTTTATGGCCCATTTAGGTTAATTGGATTTGTTATGGTCCAATAAGGCCCATTAAAGTATTTTATCTCATTCTAGGCCCAATATGGCCCAAAATGTTAAAATAAATGAAAGTGGGTCCAATTATAGTCCATTTAAGAGTTCTAAGCCCAAGATAGTCAAATTGGAAGCTTATTGGCCCATTGGGCCCAATAAGGAAATCCTAGTCCAGAATGGACTTAAACCGGGATTTCTAAGGTTTCCAATTATTTGTTTACTATTTGCAGTGCTTGTATGAAGTGTTTGATTGATATTCTGTTGTTATTGAATAAGCATCCTACATGCTTTCACATTGTTGGTTCACATTTGTTATCATTGTTAAATGTTTACAAGGCATCGAATTTCCTAGTTGTGACATTCTAACACTCCTAAGTGTACATGCAACCCTAAATACCTTGGATCTATGTTTTCTCTATTATACATGCAAATATGAACTTTCCAAGGTATTCATCCTAACTAGCATAATAACATTGATTCATATGAATATATCAAGTTAGAATTACATACCTCTTTGATGTAGAATGTATTCATGAAGCTTGAGTGCCTAATGTCCCAAGTGTGACACCTCAAATGGTTCACACAACATCATATGCACTTGGAAAGACTTGAGAGAATATAGACATTTCATGAAAATCGGCTAGCCCTTTCTCACATACTCTAGTGCGGATTTTGTCAACAATAAGATGCTTATATAGTTAGTGACAATTAGGGTGAACCCTAATTGTCATGGCTTTCCATTTCCTTGGATCCATGGGTTCAAATATACCATGGAGCATCTTATGGGTTTTAGCCCAACTTGACAATCCATGAAGCATTAGCCCACTATACAAGTATGGATGATTTACACAATCAATCCATATATTTAATTAGTCTTCTTTTGATCACATAATTAATCCTAGATTAATTCTTGATCAATACTAATTAAATAATCTTATTAATATATTAGAACATATATTATATTAACAAACCTTAAGTGTTATCTCTCTCATTGTAGTCTATCCAAATGCATGATGCCATGCAACCCAAATGGACCATGTCGGGTCGGGTCAAGTCTTACCAATTATAGTTATGGACTTAGACATTAATCCAACAGTTTCCCGAATGATTTTTGGACTTGTGAGAGTGTTGTCAGGAACTCGTCCTTTAGCTAACTGCGTGTCGCCCACCTCAACCCAGCACAAAGGGGATCTGCACTTTCGGCCATAGAGGGCTTCGAATGGAGCAACCTTTACGCTCGTGTGATAACTATTGTTGTAGGAAAACTCGAAAAGGGGTAAATGAGTATCCCATGCCTTCTCAAAGTCAATCACACAGGCTCCCAACATATCTTCCAAGGTTTTGATAGTTCTCTCACTTTGTCTGTCCGTTTGCGGATGGTAGACTGTACCCATGTCCAGCCTAGTTCCTAGGGAACTTTGTAGCGACTGCCAAAACCTTGAAGTGAATCTACTATCTCTATCAGAGATAATGGATATGGGAATACCATGCACTCGTACGATCTCCCTGATGTAGGTTCTAGTAAGCTTCTCCATCTTGTCGGTTTCTTTGATGGGTAGGAAGTGTGCGGACTTGGTTAACCTATCTATGATCACCCAAATGGTATCGAGACCACCCGTTGTCTTGGGCAACTTGGTTATGAAGTCCATGGTGATCCGTTCCCATTTCCATTCCTACAAGAGTAAAAGTGATATCTTGGGCCCCTCGATGATTTGGTTTGAATTATGTCACACCCCCGAACCAGACGGCGGAAACGTCCGAGGGCTATTGTGACTCAATTGAATACCATCACAATGAATATACATGAAACATAACATCATACATTACCAAGCATTGGAATATTACAACTGGTAGCGTTTACATTCAGTACATTGATCCATAATATTACATGCCCAAAAGTAAATTGTTCGGTACTAATTAAAACAACAGCAAGACGTTACTGAGTACATTTTTCCTTTTCGATTTACCTGTTACCTGAGAATACAAGTATTTTGAAAAACGTCAACATATGAAATGTTGGTGAGTTCATAAGTAATGTTTGAAATATAGTGGTTTGTATTGTTTTGAAAATCGCCAGAAAATCCGATATTTTCTGAAAAGAGCATAGTATAAAAGGTGTGAAGATCCGTAAGTATGCTTGTTTGTTTCTATAAATGTAAAAATACAATTTGTAAAACTCGGTATGTAACTCGTAGGTGTATTAATTGAAAACCCTAGGAAAACCCGATGTTTTCCTAATACTTTGCATCAAATAATTTATATCCTGTTATTTCGTTACGACAGGTGTATTCGTTGAGTCCCGGTGACGTTGGATTAATTATGGATTGTGAATTGTTATAAACACACATTAATGAAAATGACTAGTTTACAACCATACAAATGATCCCTTAGGCGTCGCTCGCACTATTCACTTAATCCAAACACCCGGACTTCTTGTAGCCCCACAACCGAGGAGGAAAAGAGGGTACGAAGCCCCGATATTTTCCGTAAGTCGTTCAAGGCTATTGTGAATGCGAAGGGCCCTTAGCCCGACTCAAATTTGGTGAATTCTCGACTTTACTAGCAGCACCAGAGGGCCCTTGGGGTCCAACAACACAAAGCCTGTAAAAGTCCTTTTACACGAAATTGGGTCATATAAGACCCAACTACATGTAAGCGAGTTTTCTTCGGGCCTAAAGATCATGTCATTGGGCTAGCTAGGCCCAACAAACACGATTTGAAACTTTTGGGCCGAAAGACGGTGTATCGACGTCTGGTGTATTCTCACGTGTGTATTGACTTCCCGAATTTTCCGCGTGTGTATTGAAGTTTCGTCGTGTTAGTAATTTCGGATTCATTATTGATTCGAGACCGAATCAATTCGTTTGATAACGATTTTTGGTGTTGAAGGTGTATTATAATTCGCCGATAGTCGAGGTGCTAGTATTTCATCATGTCGGATTTATTGTCTAAAACATTAGGATGTTTCATTATTGCAGTCCCTTTCTTTTTGGATAATTTACACATTTAACCCTTTGTATAAAATAAATTTCTATTTTAGTCCTCAAACCATTTTTCTTGACACTTTAGTATCAAAACTTGTAGAAAAATTATTTTTCAGCCCAAAGTTATTTGAAAAACAGTTTTAGTCCACCAAATGAAATTTTTCTCGGCTGAAACCCTTATGTTCGCAGTTTTTACACTTTTGGCCCAAAATAGAAAATTTTTGCATTTTTGGTCCCTTTTAAATATGAAAAGCATTTTTAACCCTTGAAATGGACTTGGAGCACTAGTAGTCCCCTGTTTTACAGAAAATCACAGTTTCAGCCCCTCTAATTTGAAAATCTCGCATATTGGGCTTTATTGGGCCGAAAAATTCATTTTTGGCCCATTATGCTTAAAAATTTCACATTTAATCCTTCAAAGAGAATATTTCCAGAAAAATACATTATTGAAACTGTTTTGACTCATTTCATCCATCAGAATTTGTATTTTGTCATTTTGGGCCGTTTAACCTTATATTTTTAACATTTTGAGTCCAAAAATGGGATTTTTAGCCTAATGAGTTCATATTAACCAACTTGGTTATTTTTCTAGAAATGATTTGTGTGTAATAATATGTTTAACACTTGTTTCATACATCCTAATGCAAATCTCGATTTTAAGGACATTTTGACTAGTTTCAACACCGTAATCACATAAGAACATGTAAATAAACATAGAAATCATACAAAGCATACATATACTCATAGATCTACACATTTGCTTGTATTCCCCCCCACAAAACTTATAAAAACCGAAAAATAGGGGGTATGAAGCTCACCTTTGGGTGTGGTTTCGGTTTTGGAGGAGAATGGAAGAAGTTTGATGTTGTTTTCGGCCCTAACAACTTCTTGAGGAGATTTTCGGACTTAGATGGTTCTAGGGAGTTAGACCATAAATTTTTATGAGTTAAGATGAGATGTTTGATAAATCAAGGAACCTAGATCATAGATTTAAGTATAAACTTACCTTGGATGGTAGTCCTTGTGAAAAATCTCCTTGGAATGACCTTAAATCTCAAAAATTTAGAAGGAGGGAGGAGATGTCCTTCAAAACTTAGAGAGGATGAAATGAATTTTTGTGAGTGTATGTGTGTGTGTTCGGCCGAGAATAAGAGAGAGGGAGAAGAAGTAGATCTTGAGGTGACATGTGCATGGAAGTATGGGATAGGTTGCATGGAGAACCAACATGCAAAAATGAGGTGGCTATGAAAGTCAACTCTTCCTTCTTCACGGGCTTGGGCCGAAATTTGAAGAGAAGGAAAAGATTTTTGGGCTTTATTGCCCCTAAGCCCATACTAGAGTTAGGTTTGATGATTGTTGGCCCTATAAAATATAAGTGTGATTTTTATACTTTGTTGGGCTAGTTTAGGTTAATTATGGTTCATAATATTTAATTTATTTCATTCTAGGCCCAATATGGCCCAAAATGTTGAAATAAATGTGGGTCCAATTAGAGCCCATTTAAAGGTTCTAATCCCATGATAGTCAAATTGGAAGCTTATTGGTCCATTGAGTCCAATAAGGAAGTCCTAGCCCAAAATGGACCTAACAAGAACTTCCAGGGTTTCCAATTGCTTGTTGACTATTTGTAGTACTTGTATGGTGTATTGGATTGAAGTTTTGTTGTCATAGAGTAAGCATCATACATGCTCTTAAGTTTTTTATTCTACATTTTACTTGAGTGTAGTGATTACAAGACACAAAATTTCTAGTTGTGACAAATTATGTGTCGGGCCAGGTTAGGACAAAATTGATGTGTTCAATTGAGTTCTATGTCAGACGAATTAGAGATCGAGAAACAGACTACTGGACAATAAGTATGACTATGTTCCATGTGATTGTCCACACGATATCTTGAGAACAAAGGACTATACGATCCCTTATCTAAAGGACGTGTCAGAGTTCGACAACGACTTTTGAGAGCTACGATTGCTAATCGGATTTTGAAGTCGTACTTGCATATATAGTTATTAGACTTATCTAAGTAGGAGACTGTTGGATTAGGTGTCTAAGTCCATAACTATATTTGGTATGTACTTGACCCGGTTGTAACATGGTCCTTTTGGGTTGCCTTCACCAGAGCAACTTGACTGGATAATTAATGGAGAAAGAGGTTATTATGGTTTATTAATATATTATATGAATAATATATTAAAAGAGAAATCACATTGGTTAATTAATATTGGTCAAGAATTAATTAAGAAATTAATTTTATGGTCAAAAGATATTAGTTGAACCTAGGGGACTGGAATTGCATTTATAAGATAATTGGATTTTGGGCTGAGGATCCCTTAGAAAGGGGTAGACGAAATCAAAGTGGGAAGCCCACATTGAATTCGTTTAAGGCCTTGTTCTGGAAGGTTCCTGTGGACTGCTTAAGGCTTAAGCAATCCAATTAGGGTTTTGATTGAAACCCTAGCAGCTCACCTATATAAAGGACCATAGGACTTCACAATTCGGCTACCACTTGAACCCTAGAGATCAAGAGCCGATTTTGATCCTCCTTCCCCTCTCTCCAAAGATCATCCAACTTGCCTTGGTGTTTGTGATCGATTAGAGGTATTACACTTGTGATACTAAAGCTCTCAAAGGTTGAAGATTCTTGCTACAATTGAAAAGTAATCATCTAAACTTATTTTAGTTATTGTTTTCGATTTTGTATGCTAGTATTAGGGTTTACAAGCTTTGGATGATTTGCATGTACAATTAGAGAAACCTAGATCCAAAGCTTTAGGGTTTGCATGTGCACCATAGGATTGATGTAATACTCAAAACCCATCAGTTTGTGTGTGGCGGATGAAGGTGGTGGTGGTGGAGGTGATATGTAAATATGAGGGCTTCTATGGCAATGATGACTGGCCCCAGAAGGTAAATTTTGACTAAGGGGAAAAAGTGAAATAATTTTCCGATATGTTTGGGCATTAACGAACCAAAAAACTACTTTGGGCATAACTTTTTTTGTGTAAAGTTATGGACTTTTATTTAAATAACCTACACAAACATAAGACAAAACTGCAAAAATGGTCGGTCGCTGTGGTATGTATTTTTTCCGAGTTTTGGTCAAAGCCTCAAATTTTTTAGATTGATGGTCCTTTTGAGAAACTTTGGTTGTGGTTTTGGTTCCTTGGTACACTGAAATGACTAATATACCCTCTTGATGATTATTTTCCTAAACAAATTACTAAAATCGTCCCTATGGTTTGTCAAAATTTTGTGTTTGGTCCCTAACCTTTTTTTTTTGCACCCGGACCGTCCCTATAATTTGCTTTTGTTGCGTTTTTGGTCCCTGGTTGATTTAAAAGACCAAAATACCCTTATTGGTTATTTTAATTATTTTCTTTATTCAAAAGTTATTAAAATGAAAATCTTTTTTTTTGTGGGTCCCACCCAACATTTTCCTTCGTCTACCTCATTATCTCATTCACCAAACAACCATTGACCCATCACCTAGTTGTTCAAGCACCATCATCATCTTCTTCCTATATCTCTCTCAAATTAATCGACATTCCGATTAGTCCCCACCATCTTCTTCTTAATCGACATTTCGACTAGCATGATTCTACTTGTATCCCCCCATGAAACATTTAAAAACATTTAAAACATTGATTAAGGGGTATGAACTCACCTGTAGTGAGTGGTACGGATGAACTGAAGATGTAGGACTGCTAGGTGTCAAGTGAAGTCTTGAACACACTCTATGATCCTAGTTAACATATAATATCACATATATGTAACAAATTAGTCTATAAAAGCCAAAGGAGAAGAAAAAGAAGAAAAAGATGGTCGTCTCAAGAAAAGAATTTCTCAATCTTCAATCCAAGGTTGATCAAATCCTGGCCGCAGTCAAGATTACTAAACCGCAGTCTGACGATAATCCTGTGCCACAGTCCTTAATCAAAAGGATGGAACGACTGGAAGCAAGGGAACGAATGGTTGCTGAGAGAATTTCTTATTTTAGGGGTGGGCCATATATATATATATATATATATATATATATATATATATATATATATATATATATATATATATATATATATATATATATATATATATATATTTCTAAATTTTAAATAATTATAAAAACAAAAAAATAATTGTAAAATAAATATGAAGGATATTAGTCATTTCCAATAAGGTAGACACAAAAAAACGCAACAAAAATAAATTATAAGTATGGTCCGAATGTAAAAAAAATTAAGGAGCAAACACAAAAGTTCAATAATTTGTTTTTCTTATTTAATGTTTTTTCTATTTAAATTAGTATTTTATTAAATTAAAATATAGGTGTTCTCTCTCAAACTATATGCATACCAGAAAGCACAAATGTGTTTTTAGACTGGAAAGAGTGGGTGCGGGAAAGGGGTGAGGGAAGCTTCCCTCATTCCTGCACACCACTTCGTGGGTGAGGGAAAGGTGAGGGAAAAAAGCTGCGGGAAAGAGATGGGGGAGGGGGTGCCGCACTCTTTCCCGCCATGCTATTGGTCAGTTTTTTTTTTTTTTTTTTTTAATTTTCTTTAATATTTATAAGATTATATACCTACTAAAAAATATAAAAAAAATATATCAAAACTCATATTTTTAATTCTTACAAGATAATATATATGGAATATATTTATTAAAAAAAAAAAAAAAAAGTCTTCCACCCATTCCTGGAACCATCAAACGAGTTTGTCGGCTCCTTCGTTGAAGCTTCAAACACAAACTCCTGGTACATTGTTCTTTCTCTGCTGTCTCCTCCATTCTCCAACAACGTCGTGCCAGAAAAATCATATAATCATTCTTTCTGATTATATAAAGATGCAATCAACATTCGTGTTCCATCTGTCTGAGCGATAACTCTGTGCATCACTCTTATTCTTTTCATTAGTAATCACTTGCAATTCGATAAGCAATGCTCCATAATCCGTTAAGCATCGACTGTAAATTTGATTAGAATCGTTAATTTTGTGATCGATTTAAGGGTTTAGGGTTTTAGGTTAATTTTGGTCACCGAGATTAATGCGCCTTCACTTTCAACCAATTTTGTATCTTGGAATGCCAATCCCTCGCTTCCGCGGCCAAGCGCTAATCCGGCTCTGGTAATACTTTTGTGTGCTTGTGTTCATACAACGTTGACAAGGAAAATCTAAAAGGTTAGTAATCGATTTCTTACTAATTCATACACTACTCTGAAGTCTATTAGGTTTGTCAATCAGATAATTGTTTTAATCGATTCAATTCTCACATATTGATTTTAGTTCTTTCGTTTTGTTAGTAAATCCTTTTTGTGAAATTCTTAATCTCGAATCTATATATTTGAGTTGTAAAGCCACTGCATATCAATTTGTAACTGTATGTTAGAGATTTTAAATCTGTCGAATTACTTTGCAATATCCCTCTGTATTAAGTAATTAGTCCACACCTTGGATCCAGTCTACTTACAGTCATAATCTTTATGCAGCTATGTTGATGATTCTCATTAATCTGTGAGCTTCTCCAGCAATGATTTGGTATTACCAAACTTTAATGTCTTTTTAATCTTGATGCTCAGAGAACCTTGATTTGGATCTGTGTTCGAGTTGCAGGTGTTCTTGCTAATTTCAGGAACCAATGGTTAGACTACTCACTTTTGGTTCTCAATCGTGATGAAGATAAAGATGTTCTTGAATGATGATTTCAGGTGTTCTTAGTGGATTATTTTGTTCTTATTTATTTAAAAAAATCAAAAAGAAATCAAACAGGGGCCATTTAGTCATTTCAATTTAGTGGATTATTTTGTTTAGTCATTTCAATTTAGTGGATTATTTTGTTCTTATTTAGTGATTTGTACGTTTCCTGAAAAAATGCATATCATAGTGATAATTTTTGCATTTTTGTCTAAACATAAAAACTAATGCAATAAAATCACCTAATGCGACGTACACAAGCATAAAAAATAAAGTGTTGCCGAACAAGAGAGATTCTCTAGTATAACATATAAAATAAAAAGATGTTTGTAAAGGATTATAAAAAACAAAAATCATACTTAATTGGATATTTGTTAGTTCCAAAATCCACAATTATTTGATTGAAGAACTTGAACAGACAGTCGAACACCATTTGAATTGAGAACCAAATGAATTTTTAAGAAATTTTTTTTTTGCCTCATTACATTTCGTCTTGGCAAGTTATATTTTCCAAATACATCTTTTAACATTGTTTTTTCAGTTTCAAGAGACATAGGTTAATTTTTCATAGGATAGTATTTATGTCTAAAAGAGAATCTTACATTAATCGTTATAGTACAGTATATAAGCACTATCAAAGATGACATCTCTTGCATTTATACCTTTAAATAAGAGGGAAGTGGTCATTTCTTTGCATTGTAATTATCGTACCCCTTATTGTTGATGACAAATGCTTGCCTGCAATTATTCTAACCCTATAATTTCATCGTCATTATCCTATAAATAACCACTTAGAAGAACACCAACAAAGTAAACCTTAGCAAAAGTTATGGCCCATCTCCCTCTAGTAGTAACTTATGTTTTCTTGGTTGCAATTGGATCTACAATACCTATCGATGCAATTGCAACCCGCAAAACATTTCTTTCTTGTATGAATAAATCCTTTGTCCCGTTTGCTACAACCTCAAGATACGTGTACACACAAGACATGCCAATGTACTCATCCCTAGTGTCTTCTCAACACAATCCTAGGTGCTCTAATTCAACTGCATCTAAAAGACCAGTTGGAATTGTCACACCAGAAAACGAAGCCGAGATACGTGCAGCTATTCTTTGTAGCCGAGAACAAGGACTCCAAGTCAGGATCCGAAGCGGTGGCCATGACTATGAAGGCCTTTCATACATTTGCAAAACACCTTTTATCATTATTGACATGAGAAACCTTCGTTCAATTACCATCGACATTAAGCATGAAACTGCATGGGTCCAATCGGGGGCCACACTCGGGGAGCTTTACTACCACATCGCAAAGAAAAGTCAAACTCACGGATTCCCGGCGGGGATATGTCCAAGTGTCGGTGTTGGTGGCCACTTTAGCGGTGGAGGGTTCGGTGCCATGGTGAGGAAATACGGCCTAGCGGCCGATCACATCATCGACGCTTACTTAATAGACGCGAAAGGGCGGCTCATTAATCGGGAAACAATGGGTGAAGATCTTTTTTGGGCAATTAGAGGTGGTGGAGGAGCGAGCTTTGGTGTTATTATCTCATGGAAAATCAAACTCGTTAGGGTTCCGCCAAAAGTTACGGTGTTCAACGTTCACAAAAGCATGAATCGACAAAATACCGAAATTGTCCATCGATGGCAACATGTTGCGCATAAGGTTCAAAATGAACTTTTCATTAGAGTAATTATACAATATATACACGATGATAAGAATACATCCGTTCAAGCGTTGTTTAACTCGTTGTTCTTGGGAGAAGTCAAAGATCTAATCCCGTTAATGGACGAAAGCTTCCCGGAACTAGGGTTAGAGCCAGAAGATTGTACCGAAATGAGTTGGATAGAGTCGGTTCTCTACTTTGCAGGATTCACGAGTGGGGAACCTTTGGAGGTGTTACTTGGAAATGAAACCGACCCTTACGTAAGCTACTTCAAGGCAAAATCCGATTTTGTGACGAAAACTATACCAAAACACGTATTTGAAATAATACGGAAAAAGTTCCTTCAACAAAAACTTGTGTTCTTGATAATGGATCCGTATGGTGGACGGATGAGTGAGATCCCAGAATCTCGTATTCCATTCCCACATAGAGAAGGGAATTTGTACAACATACAATATTTGGTGAAATGGGAAGTGAATGGTGTTCGGGCATCAAACGAGCATATACATTGGCTTAGGGCGTTGTATAGGTACATGGAACCTCATGTCTCGAAACACCCGAGAAGTGCGTACCTTAATTATCGAGATCTTGACCTCGGAACAAACCCACATGCAAACACGACTTACTCTGAAGCTCGTAAATGGGGTGAGAAATACTTTAAGGGAAATTTTAAAAGATTGGCTCAAGTTAAGAGCAGTATAGACCCATATAACTTTTTTAGAAATGAACAAAGTATTCCACTTCATTAAGGGAGGGAAGAACATATGTATCAGTAGTAAAGTGGAAAATGTAATTTGCCCATGCATCTAAAATAGCTTAGTTGTAATTCAGTAAATTAAATCAAGAATTGCTATATTAGTTCCATAACCAACATCAAAATCCCGATTGCTATTTAAAACCAGATAGCTTAATAGGGGTGTTCGTTTGGATGGATCGGTTTGATCCGATCCAATCAAGTGAATCCAAATTGATTTCGGTTTTCAAAACATGGATCCGAATAGTCTAAACTAAATTCAAATCCAATCCGATTCGATCCAATTGCAATTCGGTTGGATCGGTTTTTATAATTCGGTTTTCAAAAACCGAAACATTTTAAAACAACATATAATTATAATATTACCCAATTTCACACAAGAAGTGAAAACAAATTATTTAGTTGTGATTTTAAATTTATAAACAACTACTAAAAAGATATATGATAGTTAAATATTTTATAGATAAAATATTTTTGAGATATAATACATATTGATGTTTTTTTTATCGGGTGAAACGTTTTTAACCTATTTGAAAAAATAAATTACAAAATTAATAGATAACTATAGATATATATTATAAATAAATAAATAATAAACGTTTATTCGGTTTTTTGGGACTATTTGGTTCTTATTTTATAAAACAGAACCAATCCGAAATCCAAAATAATAATTCGGTTTAGTTGAAAACCAATCCAAAAATCCGAATATCCGAACCAAATAATCCAATCCAAATTGTCCAATTGGACAATTCGATTTTATCTAAACACTGAATAGCCCTAGATAGCTAGACTACAATATAAATTATCATCTCAATCTGGCTGATAGATTTATATATAAATGATTATTATTCAAACAGCAATTGCCTTAACCAAATTGACTTCCTTTCTATTGATCACTTTCAAAAAGATGTTTTTTCTTGTTTATCTCGATTTGTGGCTCCTAACCCTCAACATAATTTTGACAATATTATTATTTTGACCAAGCCATGTAAGCAGCCTATTTATCAAAAAATACAAGTAAGAAACTTGTTTTTCACTCTACTGATTAAATTTGACAAAACAATAAGCGATCATAAATTACGAGTTTTATTGCAACTGAAAAATATTGAGCTTAAAGAGTTAAAGTTGAACAAAGAAACCAGGTATCCAATTTGGGTCCATGACCGACCCACAAGGCCACAGCTGGTCTTAGACCAGCCCGTTTTTTTGGGGGCTGTCCAATTCAAGCCCAAATAGCCAAACCGATTAATAAACGTTTGAATTTTTATGGTAAACACTGGTTCAAGAATAGTATTTAGAAATATGGCTCATTTTAATCTGTGTCGATCTAAGTGTATATATTTTTGAACCAGACATTATTTGTTTTTGTGGGACAGTGATTTCAAAGATGATGTATAATGTGTAAACAAGTTGTAAAGCCTAGGGGTGTTCGTTTGGATGGATCGGTTTGATCCGATCCGATCAAGTGAATCCAAATTGATTTCGGTTTTCAAAACATGGATCCGAATAGTCCAAACTAAATTTAAATCCAATCCGATCCGATCCAATTACAATTCGGTTGGATCGGTTTTTAGAATTCGGTTTTCAAAAACCAAAACATTTTAAAATGACAAATAATTATAATATTACTAGACTTTACACAAGAAGCAAAAACAAATTACTTAGTTGTGTTTTGTAATTTATAAACAACTAATAAAAATATATATTATAGTTAAATATTTTATAGATTATAAAACTTTTGAGTGAAAATGCATATTAATGTTTTTTTATCGGGTGAAACATTCCTATTTGAAAAAATAAATTACAAAATTAATAAAAAACTATAGATATATTATAAATAGATAAATAATAAATGTTTATTCGGTTTTTTTTGGACTATTCGGTTTCTGTTTTATAAACCAAAACCAATCCAAAATCCAAAATAATAATTCGGTTTTATTGTAAACCAATCCAAAAATCCGAACCTCCGAACCAAATTGTCCAATTGGATAATTCGGTTTTATCCGAACAGTGAACATTACTAGTCCTAGTAAAGCCGAAGTAAAATTCATATGGACTTGGTCTTCTCCTCCACCTACTGAAAAGTAATTAATTAAGTGTTGCCCCACATAAATAAATTCCATAACCACCCACACCCAACACCATTAAGATGCTCTTCCCGTTTGACTTCTCATCACCATATATCTATGAAGTTCTGGAAAAAGAAATTGAAAGCACAGGGCCTGGTGATGTTGATGGGTCGTAGGGTCCTCATTTGTCTTAACATTTGGTCAAGTAGATAACATGCAAAAAATGATCAGTATAATTTTAAAAGCCAAATTTTTTTGTAATCCTAAGTTAAGTTCCAACTTCCAAAAATGAAGTCTCGTATAGCCTTCTACTTTTCTAGTCTTGTAACAATTCTGATTACCACCACCATGATCTTTGTTTCCCATGGCAGTAATGAAACTGATTATCAGGCGTTGTTGCAGTTCAAGTCGATGATCACCAATGATCCACTAAGCTCATGGAACACTTCCTTTCATTTCTGTGATTGGAGGGGTGTTTCATGTGGGAAGCGTCATAGAAGAGTGACTTCTCTAAGTCTGAATTCGCGAGGGCTTCAAGGCTCATTGTCTCCTCATGTAGGGAACCTCAGTTTCCTTCGTCAGCTTGATCTCATGAACAACAGCTTTCAAGGAACGATCCCTAATGAACTCAGTCGTCTATCCAGACTAAATTTCCTCTATCTTGGCATTAACAAATTCGAAGGAGTCATTCCAACCAACTTGTCTCATTGTTCTAACATTGAAAGGCTTAGTCTTGCTTCCAACAAGCTAGTTGGAAGCATTCCCAAAGAGTTGGGTTTTCTCTCGAAACTTACTGCAATTAGTGTTCAGGATAATAACTTAACAGGTGGACTCTCGTCTTTCTTGGGGAATATAACATCGATAAAAGTTTTCTCTGCTAGAAACAATCCCTTGGGTGGGAGCATTCCAGAAACCCTAGGCCATTGGAAAAGCTTAACAGAATTTTACTGTGGTGGTTGTAACTTATATGGAAACATCCCGCATTCCATTTTTAACCTCTCGCTCCTAACTCGTTTTTCCTTGGCTAGGAATCAGCTTACTGGTGATCTTCCCTCAGCCATAGGTGAAATGCTCCCGAATCTTGAGCTCCTTCAGTTGTCAAGGAACCTGCTGACTGGACCTCTTTCACCCTCGATATCGAATATGTCCAATTTGACATTTCTTGAAGTGAATAACAACAATTTTAGCGGGAAGCTGACTACAGACTTTGGAAAACTAAAAAATATCTATTTTCTCTCCTTAGCTTTTAACAGCTTTAGATCTGGAGAAGCCGATTCTATGAAGTTTCTTGATACTTTGGGAAATTGCACTAGATTAGAGCTGTTACGTCTTGATAATTGCAAGTTTCAAGGAGTGCTGCCAACAACAATTGGTAATCTTTCTGATCAACTCGGTCTTTTGAATTTAGAAGGCAATTATTTATATGGAAATCTTCCTTCAAGTATAGGCAATCTAGTTGGCTTAGAGACTTTAGTATTAGCACGTAATGGATTCACAGGAAAAATCCCTTCCACCTTCGGTAAGCTTCAAAAGCTACAAATTGTTGATCTATCTAGAAACCAATTTTTGGGGCCAATTCCTGATGCTATTGGGAACTTATCATTGTTGATAACACTTGACATAAGTTTCAACAGATTGGAATCGCATATTCCATCAAGCATAGGAAATTGTCATCAACTTTCGGAGTTGTATCTTAATGATAATAAAATCAATGGCAAAATACCTATACAACTTGTTCAACTTTCAACTCTAAGCATAGCATTAATTCTTTCTCGAAACAATTTGTCTGGGTCACTTCCAATAGAGGTTGGGAAACTCACGATGTTGACTTCTCTGGATTTGTCTGATAATAATTTATCAGGTGACATTCCTAGTAGCCTTGGCAGTTGCACTAGCCTTGTATTCTTCTCCTTAAAGGGAAACCTATTTCAAGGCACGATACCATCGTCATTAAGTTCCATGAGAGGAGCTTCAAAACTCGATCTTTCTCATAATAATTTATCGGGTCAAATTCCTCGATTCTTGGAAGGGTTTATCTTATTAGAATATGTAAACCTGTCATTTAATGATCTTGAGGGTGAAGTACCAGTGATAGGAGTGTTTGCCAATTCAAGTGCATTCTCTATTTTGGGGAATACTAAGCTTTGTGGTGGTTTGGCTGAACTAGGGTTGCCCAAATGCAACAAGATGAATAGAAATCATAAAAAAAGGTTTCCTTTGTTCATAATACTACTCATTCCGATTGCATCCACCTTTTCCATCGTTTTATGTTTTGTGTATGTTTGGTGTAAGAAAAAGAAGGACCAACCATGTCAATCATCGCCGGAAGCACAATCCAATATGCAAGTATTGTCATACAGTCAACTTCTCAAGGCTACCAATGGCTTCTCTAAAGATAATTTAATCGGCGAGGGTGGCTTCAGCTCTGTTTACAAAGGAACCACCGATCATGATGATAAATTTGTTGCAGTCAAAGTTCTACGTCTTCAAACTCGAGGAGCTCACAAAAGCTTTATAGCAGAGTGTGAAGCATGGCGGAATATTCGACACCGAAATCTATTGAAGATAATAAATATATGTTCAAGCGTTGACTTTCAAGGCAATGAATTCAAAGCTCTAGTGTATGAGTTCATGCCCAATGGGAGTTTACATGATTGGTTGCATTCAAGTGCGACTAAATCGAGGCTCAACCTTCTTCAAAGAATAAATATTCTCATCGATGTGGCATCTGCACTTGATTATCTTCACAATCACTGCCTACCAACTATCGTTCATTGTGATCTAAAGCCTAGCAACATTCTGCTTGATCATGAAATGGTGGCTCATGTTGGAGACTTTGGTTTAGCTAAATTTCTTGGAACAAATTCAAACCAAAATAGCACAAGTGGCATTAGAGGAACAATTGGGTATGCACCTCCAGGTAAAGTTCACGTATTCCTTAAACTGTGCTCATATTTATTAATTATGTTAATGTTAATACCTTTTTCTAAAGCAATTGCTTATAAGTTACAGAGTATGGTATCGGTAATGAGATGACAAGTAGTGGGGATGTCTACAGTTTTGGAATACTATTGTTGGAGACGATGACAGGGAAAAGGCCGACAGACAACACCTTTAATGAAGGTCTTAATATTCATAAGTTTGCTTACATGGCGTTGCCAGACCATGTAACCGATGTTATTGATCATGATCTTTTGAATTTTCTTCAAGAGGATGTTATTGATACAAAATGTACGTTAAAAAATGCAAAGAATATAGAGGAATGTTTGTCTTCAACTATCAAGATTGGAGTATCATGCTCCATGGACTCCCCATCACAACGGATGAAAATCGAAAAGGTTGTCAATGAGTTGCGACATATTTTGGATATGCTTCTGAATATGTGAGGCGTCATGTTAGTTGGTCAATATTGTGGGTATTAATTGTTAAATATGTATGTATTTGAGTATTTGGTGAATCTTCTTGATGGTATGAACAATGAAATAAATGGATTGAATGTATTGTTGTGATATTCTGATTATGATGGTAAGGAAAAGATAACAAACCTCTATGATATATTTTTAGTTTGGAGAACAAAAAATATATGTCTTAGTTTTTAAAAGAAAAAACTTGAATTCCTTTAAAATAAAATGTTAGCTCCTAACAAAATTATTTTGAAAAAGAATATTTTTCTAATATAGCGGCATAAACAAACATGTAACTTCTCTATTAATTTGGATGCAAAAAATATTCTTTAATTTTTATAAAACTCCAAAAACATAGTTGAAAAAAAAACATTTTTACAAAAAACATTAAATTTGAAAATTTATTTTTAGCTAGATAAAATATTTGATAAAAAAAATTTAAAAAATTAAAAAAAAAAAAAACTCAATTTATACATTTTTTAAATATTTAATAGAGTTATATCCTAAGATTTTTTGTCGGGTTTGGAAGATGCTACACTTTCTGGAATTGTGTGTTGTTAATGACACCCAAATTTACTTATGCATAGGTCAAAATTCAAATCAGCATACCTGCCGCATAATATCAAAACCTTATTATGATTGTAATTGTTATCATTTTTTTCAGAAAGATGTTTCACATGTTTTGGGTTAATAATCAAAACTTTATTATGATTGTAATTGTTATCACTGTTTCACCCCTTTATAAGTTTAATGCATTTTTTTTTGGAATGTTGCATGTTACTGGAATTTCATATTTTGATCTTCCCTTCAAAATTTAATCCCATAAAACACAGTGGAATTGTAATTCGGGTTTAGTCAACACTCTTTAGTAGAATAAATTTTATAAAACCCCCACAAATCAATACATTTCATTTCTATCCCTGTCTCCAATATTAATTTTTTTTTTATTTATATAAAGTGTTTTCACTAATATGAACTTAGAGGTTGTGGTTAAGGCCGGACGGAGTGGGAGCGGGGAACGGGCGCGGGGAGCTTCCTGTCCGGCGGAACACCGCACCGTCGATGCGGGGAAGCGATGTGCGGGAAACGGAGAGAGGAGCCTCTCCCGCTCTCTCTCTCTCTCTCTCTCTCTCTCTCTCTCTCTCTCTCTCTTGCTGCGATTGATTGTAATTTCCTTTTTTTTTTTTTTGAAATTGAACCGTTATTCAACGGTTAAAAAGTAATTTTTATTTATTTATTTTTGCTATAACGGCTAATTGTATTTTTTTTTGTTTTTTTTAAACCTTTTTGCACTCCTATAAATTGTAACATACACGTTTTGAAATCGTGTATTGTAAATTATAAAAGAAAATAATATTATGAAATATTATGTGAAATTGAGTGTTGAGTTCTAACAGATAGTTTTTACTAGAAATGAAGTAAAACTATGTTTACAATCACTCAGAAAATATTGGAAGTCTTATGAAATTCCAATTAAAAGTCAAATAGAGAAATTTAGCAAAAATATAAAATTTGAAATATGTAAAATTTTATTATTGAAAGTTGTAAATAATCTCGTTAGAAACTTGTATGTGAAAACCTCGTCGAAATCCGAGTTATAACGAAGAAATTATGACTAATCGAAGATCCACGACAAAACCGGCACGACGCCGAATGACGTAAAAAGTGAGTTATTGATAAACTACTTTTTAGCCTTAGTGATCTAAACGAAAGTCATAGTATTCGTTAAACCGGGAAGTTCGATAAAAAGAACGCCAAAATCTAACTTCGTATGAGGAAGTTATGATTTTTCTAAGTTTCAGCTTAGCAGTAGACAGCTAAAAACTCAAATTTTAGATCGAGTGATTTTTAGCCGACACAACCTGAACGAGAACTGAATATCTCGTCAATAGTAGTACAACGGTAAAAAGTCTGACGAAAACGGATGTCGGATGAAGAAGTTATGAATTTTTAACAGATTTACCAGTCCTGGTTTGTTAAAAATAATAATATTAAAAATAAATTCAAAATTAGCCAACGAAGTCTAAACAAAAGTTGTAGAGCCTAATTTTACCTACGCGTGCATATAAAGAATGTAAAAAACGGAGCCCGTATGAGAAAGTTATGGATTTTATAAGATTTGGGCACAATTTCCGAGGAATCTCTCAAGGATAAGGCCAACCTCGGTGAGTCACCTGCTGAGTCCGACGCGTGTCGCTGTCTAATTGGACCGAAGCCGAAGCCTATCCCATCTGACGCATAGCTGCTTCCGACATCGCGTTGTAGGCTTCGAACTCGGACGCGTGGCCTCGCATGCGAGACGTGTTCGTCACGTGCCTTCGCCTCCTGCTGCCACGTGCCTTCGCTGCCACCTCCTTCTCGGCCGAACCCTCGCATCCTCGCCCTATAAATACAAGGCTTGCGAGCCTTCTCGGGTAATTTTGGAAAATTGCCAATTTTAACCCCTTTTTCAATATTTTCACTATTTTGACATCCCCTGAAGCCCCGGTATCAATTTTAGCACCCGAAACACGTCCCGAAGTTCCCGAGAAGCCCGAAAAAATTATATTTTCGGTTTTGAAGCTCTACCTTCGCAGAGCCCGGTTTTCAATAAATCTTCCGGTTTTCAACGAAGAAAGTCATATTTAGAGCCGAAATGCTGCTCAAATTACTATTTTAGCCCCCGTTATTTCACGGTGAGTTTAATATATAGGAACAATTGTATGTTATGTGTTATATGTGCTATGTGCTTTTTAGTGTTATTATTCCGGGTTATTTTCCCGTGTTATTTTTATTCGTTATTTTTAATAGCAAAGAAATACCTTTGATCATGTGATTAGTGAAAGGACTTAGATTCACGTTGGTACTGGTATGTAGCCTCTGGCCATGTAGAACATGTCTCCGTAAGAGAATGATTTCTATTCTATGGTATTGGCAGAAGGTTAGACAAGGCTATAAGCCTGAAATCTACCAAAATGTTAATCCGAAGTTATATGTCTTCTGTGTCATTTTGGCCAAAGCTTTATTGATATATATCAAGTATGGAAATTGTTATGTCTCATTGATTGTATATCTTTGAATCAAATCAATGATTGATAGGGAAAGTTTGTCACATGATTCACATATTCCTTTGTTGTTCCTTGTTCCTCTTTGCTTTTGTCATATTGAAGTATATGAAGGGTTTTGAGCATACTAACACTTCCTAAGTGTACATGCAACCCTAATAACCTTGGATCTATGTTTGTCTAATTTGTCATGCAAAGTTGAATTCCAAGGTTATATTCCTATCTAGCAAATATGGGGAACAATTTTAACATAAAGTATAGATAGAATAACTTACCTTGTTGTTGCTTGTGTCCCTTGAAACCTTGTGAGCCTAGCACCTCAAGTGGTGATGCCTCAAATGCTTCACACAACACCAAATGCTCTTGGAAGAACTTATGAGAGAATACACACTCTTCAAAATCGGCCAAGCCCCCTTATTACTTAGTGCCACCGATTTGGGAGGAGATCATATTACTTATATAGTGTTGACACATCTAGGGTTAAACCCTAATGTGTCATGACTCTTCATTTCCATGACCCATGGGTTTGTAACTCCCATGGAGCATCCATGGAGCATCCTATGGGTAGAACCCAACTTGATGAACCATGGAGCCTTTTAGCCCACTATACAAGATATGGATGATTTACTTAATCAACCCATATATTTAATTAGTTATCTTTTGATCACTTAATTAATTCTAAATTAATTCTTGATCAAACTAATCAAATAATATTATTAATATATTAGAACTTATAATATATTAATAATCTCCAAGCGTTATTTCTCTCATTTAGTTTATCCAATTGCATGGTGCCATGCAACCCAAATGGACCATGCCGGGTCGGGTCAAGTACATACCAGAAATAGTTATGGACTTAGACACCTTATCCAACAGTATATATATGGCATAACGTTATATTGTATCTATTATTGAACTCACTAAGCGTCAGCGCTTACCCTCTCAATGTTTAACAAATTGTAGGAAATAGGTAACCAGTATAGTCATATATTGTCGGAAGGTTTAGAATAGTTGTAATATTACTTTTGTATTTAGGGATCATGTATGTATAAATGTATAGTATCCTGGGTAGTTGTGTAATATATAACACTTTGTAATAATCGTTTTGTATCCAGTCATTTGTAATCTCTTTATCAATGTAAAATATTGTTTTTTATGAATATGCAAGTAGCATGTTTTGGAGTAACTATATTGTCAAGTATGAAAGTTTGGGTCTTTCAGAAATACGAAAGTGAGGGTCTTTCATAAATACATACATATTAAACATCAAACATTATTCACACTACCCTCTATTCTCTCTATTTTCTTCTAAAAAAATGAATCCTGACAATCAAACCCCAACTTCCGATCGAAGAAAAAAAAAGCCATGGTTCAAGTATAAACATCCCTTTTCGAAACATTTTTGCTATCGATTCATCCCCACAAGGACTTTATCGCCCCCAACTCAATGCTCCCATTCAATCCCCACTACAATTCCAATACCAAAATGTTGGACAATATTACCCGATGCAAGTTCCAAATGTTTCTCCGCAAATGTTTTCAAACTTTGTTGTGTTTCCGGATCAACAATCGCCAAATCAACCTCAACCTCAAACCCAAACTCAAACTCAAACCCACCAACAACGCCAACTTGTCGACGAGTTGGATGACTCGAAAAAAGAAGAGATGGTTCCCGAAACTCAACCCACACCACCCCCACAAAGACGTAAAAGGAAAAAACAAGCGCGCGAGGGTGTCACACAACCGGGAAGACAAAAGCCGACTACATGGCTTCCACACGAAGAGCTAGTTTTGGTCAAAGCTTAGGCTGACATATTTCTGAAGATTCAATTCAAGGAAACGCTCAACCGGGAGAACATTTTGGTTTCACATTTTAGAACGGTTTCGAGAGGAGCTAGAAAAAGGCAACGACTACCGTACGAAATATCAACTGAATTCGAAGTTTCGAGAAATAGCAAGGGGGGTTTCAAAAATAAACGGGTTGTACAACAACCTAAAAACCCAACGGAAAAGCGGCCAAGAGGACGAACAAATACTTCAAGAAGCTTTGCAGTTTTACCTTGAAGAAGTCGGAAAACCATTCAAGTGGCACGATTGCTGGAAATTATTGATTCGATGTCCTAGGTGGAAAAATACGAGCAAGATTTTATTTTTGGAAAGCGAATGAAAACGGGCTCTAGTGGTTACACAACCTCCTCCGGTGTTCGGGTCGGTTTAGATTTAAATCAGGATGACGAACTCGAGCTAGAAGAAATTGTCTGTCCAATGGGTAGAGACAAAGCGAAGAGAAAGAGAAAAGGGACTTCCTCGGGTGCATCTGATTTCAGCGGGGAAATTGACGAAATGCGGAAAATAACATCGTCGTTTGATCGATATAATCTTAATTTCTCCGAACGTTTGGCGTTCGACAAAGAAAAAGAAGAAACAAGGAAAAGGGAGCGGGCGGAGAGACAAGAAATGGAGGATATAAAGTTTTTGATGGAAAACATCGATTATCTCTCGGGACCGGCTCTCGAGCTCGTGATGAAAAAGAGGGAAAAAATTCTAAAAAAATATTTTTTGTTGGTCGCTCTTTGTTTGTTTGATTTTTAGTTTGTCTTTTTTTTTTTTAAATTTTAGGTTTAATGTAACTTTTATTTTAATTAATGAAATGCTTTTGATTTTTAATTAAATTTTATGTTTAGCATTAATTTAAAAATTACAAACCATAAAAAAATTAATTTTATTTAATAATAAATAAAATAAAAATGAGAGAAAGGCTTACCACTCATTCTTTGGATTTTAGATGAGGGAAATAAAAATGAGGAAATAAAGGGTATGGCCCACAAAAAATGAAGTAAGCTTCCCTCCCACTCTCTCCGGTCTAAGTAGGTTTTGAACAGTTAGTTGAATGAAAAATATCCAAATAGTAACTGTGTCAAGGCAAAACTGTTGGAAACCATGTAAATATGAGCAAAAGATGAATTTTTTAATGGTTGAAACTAATAGAGTTCGACCCATTCTTGGTTTACAATAACAATCTATGTATTACCAAAAGAATCACCCATAGTAAGTAAATTAGGTCATTAACTTTAAACATGTAAGCACCAACAAGGGCATGAATGTAATTTGCATTGCGGCTATACTATGACTACAAAATTGTTTAATTTCAAGTTTCAACAAGAAGACTCTTTATGAAACACCAGCAGCAGGAAACAGCCTAACACACATCGCCTTCTGCTCATCACTCAACAAATGAAACCATTTCTGTATGCAATCAATTGCACTTGAACAACTCACAAATCTCTTATTATTCTTATCACAAATTTCTTCAAAACTCAGAGGCGTTGTACCCAATAAAGAATTCACAGCTGCAATTGCACTGGGTTGAGTGTCGGGTAGCATCCGCAGTTGTGGAGTGGATAATTGAAAGATCAGAATCTTGTGAGTGGGTTGATCAGGGAGGAGGTGTGCTTTGCTGAGGGTTGCTTGTGCTTGTGGGAAGCAGTCAGTGTGTAATTGTTCTCTTTGTACAGGATTGTTCTGTAAGGTCGTTAATGACGATTGGTGGCAGTTAGTCAGTGTTTTAGTGGGGGAGAATTAGAAAATTCTCCGGGAGATCGATGAGTATGTGAGGGTGCTTAGCTGCCGGGATTCAGCAGTGTTTGTCAGCGCAAAGTATAGGCCGACGAGAGCGAGTGTTGGGCATGCGGGGCGAGATACAGACCTAGGGCATTTGATTGTGGAGGCCTGAGAGGAGGCCGGAATCAAGCTTGAGTAAGTAATCGGAATTTTGCGATCAGAGTATTGGTACGTCTGAGGTACGTGATGGGTTGTACTGCATTAATCCCACGGGATTATGTTGTGCATGTTTCTAGAGCTGGAACCGGAAGGTTCCCAGAGTTAGAACATGAGGGTTCGCAGAGTTTGGGTGTACGGACCCACAGAGATATAGCCTCGAGTGGCTAGTATGTGTTATGAGAGTCGGTCCAGTCATGCTGGAGACTCTGTTGGTATTGCGGGATCAGTTTGAGATTGTGGATTGTGTATGTTGCAATGTGATTGCATTGGAAGGTCTGGCCCCAGGTTAGTGATCTTGTTTAGCTGAGGCTGTGATTATGATGAGTGGAGAGAGTACATGGGATTGAGAGCCCCTGCAATGAGAACCAGAGTATGTGGATAGCGGTTATGCAAAAAGGGTGGTGTCGCTTGGGGCGAGCACCGTGGCACCGGTTGGAGTGGCAGTATGGCCAAGAGGGTTCTTTGGAAAAAGGGAAAAGAGGAAGGTGTGTAACTCCGAAGGGGGTGCAAGTTCACGAAAGTGAAAGCTGCAGGGCAAAGTTATAGTTAGAGTATTTCAAGTATGGTTTCGAGCATCGTGTTTGCGGCAGTGAAGTAGGAACCCATCCGGGTTGGGATGACTGACGGGACTCAGAAAGGATGCAAGGGAATAGAGAATCTTAAATTCTCAGTGTGATTCTGATCAGGGTATAGGACGGATATTGGTGGTTCGTCTTAGGAGATGTTCGAGGATATCATCAGGGTATCGGGTCTTTCCACCTGCGGGTGTTGGGACTAGTTTAGTATGTGTATGTGATAGCAAGAGGGAATTTGTGAGAGTTGCTCTGAGAGTGAGAATGGATCTCTCATTCGGTCCGGAATGGACAAAGTGGGCTTTTGGATCGGGGATCCGGTGGTTCAGGGTATCCTAACCCTTATGGGTTGAGTGATCGTTGAGATTTGGAGCAGAGTGCATCTTGGGTAATTTCCGATTACAGGGAGTGATGAGCAGTTCAGAGTTCGTACTTTGGTTGGCAGGGCAGAATCAGCAGGTTAAAGAGAGTTAGTGATCGTCTAGAGTTAACAGGAAAGTTATGCAGGCAGACGTCGTTACGAGCATGTGATTCCGGTCGGCGACTTCGTATTTCTGGCGGGGTGTTTCGATTTAGTGAAGGAGTAAATGGGGGCCCCGGTATGTTGGGTCTTTTCGTGAAGGTACGAAGATAGGAAGGGTGACCTATCGTTGGAGCTGTCAACGGAATTGGGATGGATCCATGACACTTGTATGTGTCGCAATTGAAGAGGTGTATAGCGGATAAGTCAGCAGTGGTTCTACCAGAGAACGATTAGGTGGATACGAGCCTGTGTTACGTCGAGAGGCCAGTGGCCGTCGGAGATCGGAAGATCAAGGTTCTGAGGAACAATGAGGTACCTCTGGTATTGGTTCAGTAACGGCCATGGGAGAGATCGGTAGTGTCTAAGGAAGCCGAAACGTGATAGGTGGGGGCAGCATCCGGAGCTAATTTCAGAGTGAGACTTCGAGGGCGAAGTCTAATTCTAGTGGGGGAGAATTGTAACAGCCCAAAATCTCAAGTATTGTTAAGTTGCATTTTGGGGGTGTTTAAAGGGGAGACTCGACGAGTCGGAGCCAGACTCGCCGAGTAGGGTTGCAGGTTTGGTCGCGGGTTCGCGACTGGACTCGACGAGTCCAGGTATGGACTCGGCGAGTCGACGCTGTTCAGTAGAAAACCCTAGCCGTTCAGTTTGGGACGTATATAAGGGATCTTATGCCGTCATTGCTCGTCTTTTGGCCGATTGAGGAGAACCCTAAACGACTGTGGCATCTAGAGCAAGCTTGAAGGCCATTATTGACTTTGAAGGGATTGTGGTGCAAGAAGAGGAAGGATTTTGGCCAAAGGAAGATCAAGGGGATCGAGTTCTGAGGTTGGGGACACAGAGAGTACGTTTCCAGGTTATGTTTCGGACCATTCCTGTTATTTTGATGTGTACACGAATTTAGGGTTTGTGAAACCCATTTGGAGATTAGATGGATTGTTGTGTTGTTATCCAACGTTTATAACCCTGTATTAGTACCCCTTAGAGGTCCAGAAGGTCCAATGTTTGGTTATTCGAGAAGATATGTATCTCAGGAAGCAGTTGATCGACTGCATGGCGTGGACTCGCCGAGTCGGATGATCAGACTCGGCGAGTAGCTTGAAGATTCACTGGGACTCGCCGAGTTGTTCTTCAGACTCGGCGAGTGGAGTCGGGGTGGCCCCGCGATTCTTCCAGGAGTGACACGTCGAGTCAAAGAGGATACTCGACGAGTAGAAGGGGAATCTTAGAGGACTGAAGGACGACCAGACTCGCCGAGTCGCCAGGGAACTCGCCGAGTCCAGTCGAGCTGACATTGGTCTGTCGACCAGAGTTGACCGATGTGATTTCTTAGGGTTAGTTAACGTGGGAGATAGAAGTATTATTAAGGGATATATGATGTTACAGGGAGCTTGTAGCTCGGAGGATCAAGTGCAAGGGATTTTAGGAGTTGCTATCTTCCAGTGTCCGCGAGGTGAGTCTTCTCACTATACTTTACCCGGAAGGGTTGACTGTTAGACCGGAAGGTCGTATGTGTTATATTTATGCTATGGCTAGGGAGGTAGACGCTTTATATGTGAGGTATGCTTATACGGGCCGGAAGGCGAGACTTTATGTGACAGAAAGAACGGTATGATGTATGACTTATGTGCTATGTGCGTTATGTTACATGTGTTATGTTTGATATGTTATGTGGACCGAAAGGTCCGGGCCGGAAGGCGATATGTCATGTGGACCGAAAGGTCCGGGCCGGAAGGCGATATGCTATGTGGACCGAAAGGTCCGGGCCGGAAGGCGATATGTTATGTGGACCGAAAGGTCCGGGCCGGAAGGCGTATGTGCGTAAGGTATATTGGGGAACTCACTAAGCTTCGTGCTTACGTTGTTTATGTTATGTTGTTTCAGGTTCTTACAGTAACGCGGGATGGCAACGGTTCGATTGTACACACCGAAGAAAGAGTTGTGTTTTGGAGGATCCTGGTTTTCTATTATAACGAAAATGAAACTATGTTTTGTAATTCGAATGTGAATAAGATTTTAAACAAGTGTTTTAAAATTTAAATTGATTATTTATATGAAAATTTTGTTTTTGGAAATCACGGTGTTACAAATTGGTATCAGAGCCTTGGTTTGAGGGATTCGGACGCGCCTACGGGTAAATCTGGACTCAAACTGAGGAAGTAAGAAAAAGGTTTTCAAATAAATAGTTTTCTAAAAGTGAATAAGAGTTCAAAGAGAAAGCAAGAAAGAGCAGTGTGTACAATCAGCCAGAGCCAAACGGTGATTTCCCAAAATACCCTTACTTGTGTATTATGAAATATCTATTATGCACTTTATGAGACATTATTGCATGCTAGAGACAGGCTAGGTATTTCACATCTTAGGACTAGAGTGGCCTGATTTGTGATGCCTTAGTCTAGGGTTTGCTGTTATATGTACATTATGCTTTTGTGTGTATGTGATGAGTGAGAGTATCTAGTTAGAACGCACAAGGGGTAAAGCTACAGAGTACAGTGGTACTTCCGAGGATGAGCCGAGAAGGTGGAGCTATCACAGCTAAGGAGTCCTAGGTATGCTTCGATGCTCGAATGCTGCTTGCTTCGTGCTTTGTGGAGTTCTCGATGATGGGAGACAGCTACTAAGTGAGTATGACGATACTCAGGAGGTAGATGTTTGGCGTCATCAGGAGCTCTTCAGCAGCTGATAGCAAAGAAGTGGGAGGACGGCGGAATGGGCTAGAGATTAAACCTAGCCAAGGTGGGTGCGCGGGTAGAGTAGAGGATTTCGCTGGGAAGCGAATATGCAAGATGGGATTGGTGAAAAAGAGCAGGTCGATCAGCTACTTAGGAACTCTGGGATGGTCCGTGTGGAAAGTATGGGTAGATGTGGCAGGTAGTATGGGCCCGTACTACTGAAAGCAGAGGACCCATACTTGATACAGGGAGCATCCTAAAGGTCCTAAGGAACGGATTGAGGGGTGATGTTATGGTTCGGATACCATACATCGGAGCGGATACAGAGTGATGTTATGGTCCGGGCACCATACATCGGAACAGATTGGGATAGATGCTGTGGTCCGAGTGCTATACATTGGAGCAGATTGAGGAGTGGTGCTATGGTTCAGGCACCATACACTGAAGCATGTTGAGGAGGAATGTCATGGGATGAGTACCATGGTTCGTAGTGGATGATGCTTGTGGCTATCTTGTTATCCGGTGATGACCGAAGAGGTAGAGATTGGACGCTATGGGTTTCAGGCCTGTAAACCATGATTGAGTACGGAGAGGCGTTCCTCGAGGGGAAAGACAAGTGCCTATCAGAGTATTTTGGTAAGAGTCAAAGACAGGGGAGAATTTCAGTTGAGTCGAGCAATCAGACGACAGAGGAGAGGTCACCTTTTGGGTGGGTAGTGTCATTTATGCTCGTGTGCAAGACGCGTGAGGTCTGGTGTTTCAGTTCTAGATTTGGGAGTACACCCTGCAGGTAGTTATCGATAATGACTTCCCTCAGAGCATCAGGTAGCGGGTGTACCGCGAGACAGAGATTTACCGTGAACAGACAGTCAGTTGGGGCTGAGGTAGTCGAGAACCACACCACACCTAATTGAGAATAACAGGTTGGGTTATAGTGGTAGCAGTGAAGAGTTCAGACGAGTTTTGCAGTGCGGAGAGTTGTCGTCTATGTTGTGAGTAAGTCCCTGTCCTTGGGACAAATCCGGCGTTGGATACGGGTTGATGGGCTGAGATGAGAGGAACGATGATGCTGCGGTGCAGTCTGCGAGCCAGATATGTTATCGAGCAGTGCAGGTGCTTAGTATTAGATTAGTATGGGATTTGGAACGATTGGAGGCAGCCGTGATGAGAAGTTCCTGGAGAGTTAGCTAGAGGTTCAGAGTATAGGGGATTGATTGACTTCATAAAGGGAGGGACTATCAGGTGTTGCACAGCACTTTGCTGGGGCAGGTACGATTTTGCTGGTGAAAGATGGTCGTGGGTTGATTGTATACTAATGGGTGTTGGTTCGAACCCTAGTGGGGGAGAACCGGGTGCAGTACGTAAGGAAGCAAGAATTGTCAGGAGTAGTAATAAAGGGAGTATATAGATGCAGTAGGAAAGCATGAGATCATAGGTGTCGATGATCGAGTAAAAAGGGGTTACATCGGAACTTGCGGGTCCGGTGGTGCATGCCGCAAGTGCGGAAAGGAGGGGCACTGTGCACGGGAGTGTTGGCAGTCAGTGCCAATTCGGGATTTGAGGAGGACAGGATGGAGCGGAGCCCCAGAGGGCTCAGGGTCGTGTTTATCTGCGTACGACAGAGGGAGACGGAGCAGTGCCGGAGACAGCTGCGGGTATGATGCTTTCATGATGTCTTAATTGTCTTGCATTGTTTTGGCGTATTGTTGTGCTGGTATCTTGTATGGATTTCGATGCGGTATTCGTTGTTTCGCGGGTCTGGCATGGTTATGGATTGGTACTTCAGGTTTTCGCTTTGGCATTCGTTATTCCCTGATGGTTGGGTATGGTTATAATTGGTATTTTGGTGTCAGTAGTATTGTACGGTTTTCGTTGTGATGTTCATCCTTTGGGCAGGTTGTGAGTTTGGTTATGGGTTATTGTCGAGGAATCCTTTGGTCATCGTTCGTGAGGGTTGATAGTGGAGATGCGGCACTGGGTTGAGTGTCGGGTAGCATCCGCAGTTGTGGAGTGGATAATTGAAAGATCAGAATCTTGTGAGTGGGTTGATCAGGGAGGAGGTGTGCTTTGCTGAGGGTTGCTTGTGCTTGTGGGAAGCAGTCAGTGTGTAATTGTTCTCTTTGTACAGGATTGTTCTGTAAGGTCGTTAATGACGATTGGTGGCAGTTAGTCAGTGTTTTAGTGGGGGAGAATTAGAAAATTCTCCGGGAGATCGATGAGTATGTGAGGGTGCTTAGCTGCCGGGATTCAGCAGTGTTTGTCAGCGCAAAGTATAGGCCGACGAGAGCGAGTGTTGGGCATGCGGGGCGAGATACAGACCTAGGGCATTTGATTGTGGAGGCCTGAGAGGAGGCCGGAATCAAGCTTGAGTAAGTAATCGGAATTTTGCGATCAGAGTATTGGTACGTCTGAGGTACGTGATGGGTTGTACTGCATTAATCCCACGGGATTATGTTGTGCATGTTTCTAGAGCTGGAACCGGAAGGTTCCCAGAGTTAGAACATGAGGGTTCGCAGAGTTTGGGTGTACGGACCCACAGAGATATAGCCTCGAGTGGCTAGTATGTGTTATGAGAGTCGGTCCAGTCATGCTGGAGACTCTGTTGGTATTGCGGGATCAGTTTGAGATTGTGGATTGTGTATGTTGCAATGTGATTGCATTGGAAGGTCTGGCCCCAGGTTAGTGATCTTGTTTAGCTGAGGCTGTGATTATGATGAGTGGAGAGAGTACATGGGATTGAGAGCCCCTGCAATGAGAACCAGAGTATGTGGATAGCGGTTATGCAAAAAGGGTGGTGTCGCTTGGGGCGAGCACCGTGGCACCGGTTGGAGTGGCAGTATGGCCAAGAGGGTTCTTTGGAAAAAGGGAAAAGAGGAAGGTGTGTAACTCCGAAGGGGGTGCAAGTTCACGAAAGTGAAAGCTGCAGGGCAAAGTTATAGTTAGAGTATTTCAAGTATGGTTTCGAGCATCGTGTTTGCGGCAGTGAAGTAGGAACCCATCCGGGTTGGGATGACTGACGGGACTCAGAAAGGATGCAAGGGAATAGAGAATCTTAAATTCTCAGTGTGATTCTGATCAGGGTATAGGACGGATATTGGTGGTTCGTCTTAGGAGATGTTCGAGGATATCATCAGGGTATCGGGTCTTTCCACCTGCGGGTGTTGGGACTAGTTTAGTATGTGTATGTGATAGCAAGAGGGAATTTGTGAGAGTTGCTCTGAGAGTGAGAATGGATCTCTCATTCGGTCCGGAATGGACAAAGTGGGCTTTTGGATCGGGGATCCGGTGGTTCAGGGTATCCTAACCCTTATGGGTTGAGTGATCGTTGAGATTTGGAGCAGAGTGCATCTTGGGTAATTTCCGATTACAGGGAGTGATGAGCAGTTCAGAGTTCGTACTTTGGTTGGCAGGGCAGAATCAGCAGGTTAAAGAGAGTTAGTGATCGTCTAGAGTTAACAGGAAAGTTATGCAGGCAGACGTCGTTACGAGCATGTGATTCCGGTCGGCGACTTCGTATTTCTGGCGGGGTGTTTCGATTTAGTGAAGGAGTAAATGGGGGCCCCGGTATGTTGGGTCTTTTCGTGAAGGTACGAAGATAGGAAGGGTGACCTATCGTTGGAGCTGTCAACGGAATTGGGATGGATCCATGACACTTGTATGTGTCGCAATTGAAGAGGTGTATAGCGGATAAGTCAGCAGTGGTTCTACCAGAGAACGATTAGGTGGATACGAGCCTGTGTTACGTCGAGAGGCCAGTGGCCGTCGGAGATCGGAAGATCAAGGTTCTGAGGAACAATGAGGTACCTCTGGTATTGGTTCAGTAACGGCCATGGGAGAGATCGGTAGTGTCTAAGGAAGCCGAAACGTGATAGGTGGGGGCAGCATCCGGAGCTAATTTCAGAGTGAGACTTCGAGGGCGAAGTCTAATTCTAGTGGGGGAGAATTGTAACAGCCCAAAATCTCAAGTATTGTTAAGTTGCATTTTGGGGGTGTTTAAAGGGGAGACTCGACGAGTCGGAGCCAGACTCGCCGAGTAGGGTTGCAGGTTTGGTCGCGGGTTCGCGACTGGACTCGACGAGTCCAGGTATGGACTCGGCGAGTCGACGCTGTTCAGTAGAAAACCCTAGCCGTTCAGTTTGGGACGTATATAAGGGATCTTATGCCGTCATTGCTCGTCTTTTGGCCGATTGAGGAGAACCCTAAACGACTGTGGCATCTAGAGCAAGCTTGAAGGCCATTATTGACTTTGAAGGGATTGTGGTGCAAGAAGAGGAAGGATTTTGGCCAAAGGAAGATCAAGGGGATCGAGTTCTGAGGTTGGGGACACAGAGAGTACGTTTCCAGGTTATGTTTCGGACCATTCCTGTTATTTTGATGTGTACACGAATTTAGGGTTTGTGAAACCCATTTGGAGATTAGATGGATTGTTGTGTTGTTATCCAACGTTTATAACCCTGTATTAGTACCCCTTAGAGGTCCAGAAGGTCCAATGTTTGGTTATTCGAGAAGATATGTATCTCAGGAAGCAGTTGATCGACTGCATGGCGTGGACTCGCCGAGTCGGATGATCAGACTCGGCGAGTAGCTTGAAGATTCACTGGGACTCGCCGAGTTGTTCTTCAGACTCGGCGAGTGGAGTCGGGGTGGCCCCGCGATTCTTCCAGGAGTGACACGTCGAGTCAAAGAGGATACTCGACGAGTAGAAGGGGAATCTTAGAGGACTGAAGGACGACCAGACTCGCCGAGTCGCCAGGGAACTCGCCGAGTCCAGTCGAGCTGACATTGGTCTGTCGACCAGAGTTGACCGATGTGATTTCTTAGGGTTAGTTAACGTGGGAGATAGAAGTATTATTAAGGGATATATGATGTTACAGGGAGCTTGTAGCTCGGAGGATCAAGTGCAAGGGATTTTAGGAGTTGCTATCTTCCAGTGTCCGCGAGGTGAGTCTTCTCACTATACTTTACCCGGAAGGGTTGACTGTTAGACCGGAAGGTCGTATGTGTTATATTTATGCTATGGCTAGGGAGGTAGACGCTTTATATGTGAGGTATGCTTATACGGGCCGGAAGGCGAGACTTTATGTGACAGAAAGAACGGTATGATGTATGACTTATGTGCTATGTGCGTTATGTTACATGTGTTATGTTTGATATGTTATGTGGACCGAAAGGTCCGGGCCGGAAGGCGATATGTCATGTGGACCGAAAGGTCCGGGCCGGAAGGCGATATGCTATGTGGACCGAAAGGTCCGGGCCGGAAGGCGATATGTTATGTGGACCGAAAGGTCCGGGCCGGAAGGCGTATGTGCGTAAGGTATATTGGGGAACTCACTAAGCTTCGTGCTTACGTTGTTTATGTTATGTTGTTTCAGGTTCTTACAGTAACGCGGGATGGCAACGGTTCGATTGTACACACCGAAGAAAGAGTTGTGTTTTGGAGGATCCTGGTTTTCTATTATAACGAAAATGAAACTATGTTTTGTAATTCGAATGTGAATAAGATTTTAAACAAGTGTTTTAAAATTTAAATTGATTATTTATATGAAAATTTTGTTTTTGGAAATCACGGTGTTACACCATGGCTTCCTCGTAGCTGTTAGGGTCATCTTGACTTACTAGTGTTTCATCACTAATAAGTGTCTCACCTTCTGCAGTAATATGGAATCCATAGTAATGCTCAGGTGCACTCCTAACTCTCGTGGAACGTCTCAGAGGTACAGATTTGTCAATTGGCTCAACAGGAGTTTCCTCCTCAAGTTGAGGGCTAGAGTTTGAAGTTCCTTCACCGCTTGATTCTTGAATTTCTTCAAGATCAATTTGCCTCCCACTGTCTCCTTGGCTTATAAATTCTCTCTCTCGAAAGACACCTCTTCTTGCTACAAAGACCACATTGTCACTAGGTCTGTAGAAGAGGTAACCAAAGGATCGCTGTGGGTAACCGATGAAAATACACCTCTCGCTTCGAGGTTCGAGCTTATCATGAGTCTCGCGTCTCACGAAAGCCTCGCAACCCCAAATCTTGATGTGGTCTAGTTTAGGTACTTTACCAGTCCACATCTCGTGAGGAGTTTTGGCAACTTTCTTTGTAGGGACTAGATTTAGAATATGGGCGGCAGTCTCTAAGGCATACCCCCAGAATGAGATTGGTAGCGTAGCTCGACTCATCATGGAATGAACCATATCTAACAAGGTTCGATTACGCCTCTCAGCCACACCATTCAACTGTGGTGTCCTGGGAGGTGTCAATTGTGAGACTATCCCACATTCCCTTAGATAGTCGAGGAACTCTGAACTAAGATACTCACCACCACGATCGGATCGAAGCATCTTAATGTTCCTGCCCAATTGATTCTCGACTTCCTGTTTAAATTCCTTAAACCTCTCGAAAGTCTCTGACTTATGCTTGATCAAGTAGACATATCCATATCTACTATAATCATCAGTAAAAGTCAAATAATAACGATTAGCATCCCTTGTGGCATGTTTGAATGGTCCACACACATCCGTGTGTATAAGGTCCAACAAACCTTCACCCCTCTCACACGAACCTGTGAAGGGTGACTTTGTCATTTTTCCAAGTAAGCATGATTCGCAACTATCATCTGACTTTAGGTCAAACGACTCCAAGACTCCATCCTTTTGGAGTTGGACTATGCGCCTTTTGCTTATATGTCCAAGACGACAATGCCATAATAATGCTTTATCCAAGTTATTATTAGTAGAATCAATACACAAAACATTATTTCCTAAGTTATCAACAACAGATACAGCTTCATACACACCATCACAAGGTAATGCTTTAAAATAAAAAATATTATTAAAGAAAGCATCAATAGAACCAACTTCATTATTAAATGAAAAGGTAAACCCTTGTTTGTACAAAGCATGGAAGGAAATAATATTTCTTGCCATTCCTGGCGAATAACAACACTTATTCAGATCTAAACTAAACCCACTACTTAGCGATAAAGTATAAACTCCAATCTTGGTAACAGGTATAGCTTTCCTATTCCCCATGATCAAGTTTATCCTTCCTTGCTCCACATCCTCACTTCTTCTTAGTCCCTGCAAGTCACAACAAATGTGAATACCACAACCGGTATCAAGGACCCAAGAATTAGAATGGGGTGAGTTATTAGAAATGATAGTGTAAATACCTGCATGGTTGGGTTTAACTTTCCCATCCTTCACATCTTGCTGGTATTTTGGGCAGTTCCGCTTCCAATGAGCTTTTTCATGGCAATAGAAGCATTCAGCCTCTTTTGGGTCAGAAGAAGGAGTAATGAAACCTTTCTTGGTTCCACTTGAAGAAGAGCCATCAAGGGTCCGAGCCTTGGTACCCTTCGAAGATCTCTTTCTCTTCCTCCATCGATTCTTCCCAATTGCCAAAACCGGAGTAGAGTTTTGAGTAGGAGTGATAGCAACCGACTTCCCCTTAAGACCTGATTCTGCGGTCTTGAGAAGTCCCTGAAGTTTGCTGATGGTGACTTCTTCCTTGTTCATGTGATATGTCATGCGGAATTGATCATAGCACGATGGTAAGGAATGCAAAATAATATCTATTGCAAGATCCTCCGGGAAGTTCACATTAAGCTTCAGCAAACGATCCACATACCTTTGCATTTTCTGCATGTGGCTCGTGACGGATTCCCCGTCCTTCATCATGGTTGTTATCATGGAGCAGATGATCTCATACCTCTCTTGTCTTGCACTTTGATGGTATCTTTCCATCAAATCTTGGTGCATGTCATAAGGGTAGAAATCTTCATAAGACTTTTGGAGTTCCGCTGTCATCGTGGCCGTCATGATGCAAGCCACTTTCGTAGCATCCCTTTCATGTGCCCGAAATTCAGCGATCTCCTGAGGAGTTGCAGTGGACTCATTAATCTCCTTAAGCTCCTTGTCAAGGACATATTCTTTGTCCTCGTAGCGGGTAATCATCCTGATGTTTCTGATCCACTCATTGAAGTTGGATCCATCAAAGGTGACTTTCCCACACAAGTTCATAAGGGTAAAGGAGCCATTAGGATTAGAGCCAGAAGCATTGTTGAAAGACATCTGAAGGAAAGAGGACAAGATTAGTTTAGATATAAAAGAGTCCTTAATAAAACACCCAAATGTAGTATTAAGGCTAGGATCCAATCACAATATAATATAACTTAGAAGAGGTATGCCGTAATCTAAGCTATACCATATTTGAAAGGTAGGTGAATGACGATTCACCAATTTCCACCACGAAAACCGCAATATTTAGTATTAGGTTTTTGAATGGTTCTTAGAAATTCCTAGATTCTTTGAGATTCAATGAACTTTTCAAAGGCATGTTTCAATCTCGAGTGTGCCCTCCAAGTTTTGTGACTGGGATACCGAGGATCACAAAACGAGGTGTGAAGTAACCATGCAAATCACTTGGTACCCTTAAAGTTTATCACTCAATCGATGTGCCGGTTAACCACACACGCTCCATCGATACTATAATAAACCCTAAGTCACCCTTTACCTACCTTGTTAAGTCCAAGTTAGTGTGCCGGTTAACCACACACGCTCCACCAACGACTTAATCAAAGTGTAAAGTGTAATTTCATGGAATAGCACCTTATTCACATTTTTCCTAAAGTAACTAAGATTGGGAATTTAATAAAACATTTAGTTACTTTATAATATTCATCATACTTTGAATGAGAATTAATAAGTCCTTGTCTTACCCGTTCGGCTAACGACCCTCCACCGATCAAGCAAGCGGTGGGTGAGAGTGGACACCCATTAAGTCACCATTTTATAGGCAACAACCTTATACCCACCTTATAGACCGGCTTCGTGAATGAGGCGTACTAGCGGTAAGACGACTTTGTTCTTATACATATATATATATATATATATATATATATATATATATATATATATATATATATATATATATATATATATATATATATATATATAATTATTAAATCATAATAATATAAGTATAAGGGTTGAATTTTAACTTTTAAAATTCTAGGGGTTGGAACTAAAGTTTTTACTTAACTTTACTTGTTCCAAAACTTGAGAGCAAGTTTTGTAAACTTTCAAAACTTTTCATTTCTTGTAACTTATGAGTTTAATAGAATAATAAAATGAGGACTTTTCATTTTTCCTAACTCTTGTGTTCTTTTAATGGTTTTTAATCCAAGAGACTTTTTGGTTTTCCATAACTTGAGGACAAGTTATGGACTCCATTAAAACACATTATGATCATGAATTAATCTACCACATAGGTTACAAATAATTCCTATGATCATCTAAACATCATAAGAACAAGAATATGAATATGAACACTTTCAAGAATCAAAATCACATTTAATCTTTGTAATTTTGATAACTAGTTGTTGTAAATGAGTTAGAAAAGACATTACACCTTCTAAAATAAGTTTTCAAGTACCAAAACATTTTAGGGTAATGATTCTAATCCATTTCCAGCAACTCAAGTCGAAATTCTGCACTCTGTCGACCCTACTCGCCGAGTGCATAAACCTACTCGCCGAGTAGGTTGAAGATACACATGAACTCGACGAGTCCTCCCCATGGACTCGCCGAGTCCATCAGTCAGACAGCAAGATTTTCGACTTTCTTCAACTTTTAAGCACAAATAACAAACAAACAAGCCTAGGCTCTGATACCACTGAAGGGTTTTGAGCATACTAACACTTCCTAAGTGTACATGCAACCCTAATAACCTTGGATCTATGTTTGTCTAATTTGTCATGCAAAGTTGAATTCCAAGGTTATATTCCTATCTAGCAAATATGGGGAACAATTTTAACATAAAGTATAGATAGAATAACTTACCTTGTTGTTGCTTGTGTCCCTTGAAACCTTGTGAGCCTAGCACCTCAAGTGGTGATGCCTCAAATGCTTCACACAACACCAAATGCTCTTGGAAGAACTTATGAGAGAATACACACTCTTCAAAATCGGCCAAGCCCCCTTATTACTTAGTGCCACCGATTTGGGAGGAGATCATATTACTTATATAGTGTTGACACATCTAGGGTTAAACCCTAATGTGTCATGACTCTTCATTTCCATGACCCATGGGTTTGTAACTCCCATGGAGCATCCATGGAGCATCCTATGGGTAGAACCCAACTTGATGAACCATGGAGCCTTTTAGCCCACTATACAAGATATGGATGATTTACTTAATCAACCCATATATTTAATTAGTTATCTTTTGATCACTTAATTAATTCTAAATTAATTCTTGATCAAACTAATCAAATAATATTATTAATATATTAGAACTTATAATATATTAATAATCTCCAAGCGTTATTTCTCTCATTTAGTTTATCCAATTGCATGGTGCCATGCAACCCAAATGGACCATGCCGGGTCGGGTCAAGTACATACCAGAAATAGTTATGGACTTAGACACCTTATCCAACAGTATATATATGGCATAACGTTATATTGTATCTATTATTGAACTCACTAAGCGTCAGCGCTTACCCTCTCAATGTTTAACAAATTGTAGGAAATAGGTAACCAGTATAGTCATATATTGTCGGAAGGTTTAGAATAGTTGTAATATTACTTTTGTATTTAGGGATCATGTATGTATAAATGTATAGTATCCTGGGTAGTTGTGTAATATATAACACTTTGTAATAATCGTTTTGTATCCAGTCATTTGTAATCTCTTTATCAATGTAAAATATTGTTTTTTATGAATATGCAAGTAGCATGTTTTGGAGTAACTATATTGTCAAGTATGAAAGTTTGGGTCTTTCAGAAATACGAAAGTGAGGGTCTTTCATAAATACATACATATTAAACATCAAACATTATTCACACTACCCTCTATTCTCTCTATTTTCTTCTAAAAAAATGAATCCTGACAATCAAACCCCAACTTCCGATCGAAGAAAAAAAAAGCCATGGTTCAAGTATAAACATCCCTTTTCGAAACATTTTTGCTATCGATTCATCCCCACAAGGACTTTATCGCCCCCAACTCAATGCTCCCATTCAATCCCCACTACAATTCCAATACCAAAATGTTGGACAATATTACCCGATGCAAGTTCCAAATGTTTCTCCGCAAATGTTTTCAAACTTTGTTGTGTTTCCGGATCAACAATCGCCAAATCAACCTCAACCTCAAACCCAAACTCAAACTCAAACCCACCAACAACGCCAACTTGTCGACGAGTTGGATGACTCGAAAAAAGAAGAGATGGTTCCCGAAACTCAACCCACACCACCCCCACAAAGACGTAAAAGGAAAAAACAAGCGCGCGAGGGTGTCACACAACCGGGAAGACAAAAGCCGACTACATGGCTTCCACACGAAGAGCTAGTTTTGGTCAAAGCTTAGGCTGACATATTTCTGAAGATTCAATTCAAGGAAACGCTCAACCGGGAGAACATTTTGGTTTCACATTTTAGAACGGTTTCGAGAGGAGCTAGAAAAAGGCAACGACTACCGTACGAAATATCAACTGAATTCGAAGTTTCGAGAAATAGCAAGGGGGGTTTCAAAAATAAACGGGTTGTACAACAACCTAAAAACCCAACGGAAAAGCGGCCAAGAGGACGAACAAATACTTCAAGAAGCTTTGCAGTTTTACCTTGAAGAAGTCGGAAAACCATTCAAGTGGCACGATTGCTGGAAATTATTGATTCGATGTCCTAGGTGGAAAAATACGAGCAAGATTTTATTTTTGGAAAGCGAATGAAAACGGGCTCTAGTGGTTACACAACCTCCTCCGGTGTTCGGGTCGGTTTAGATTTAAATCAGGATGACGAACTCGAGCTAGAAGAAATTGTCTGTCCAATGGGTAGAGACAAAGCGAAGAGAAAGAGAAAAGGGACTTCCTCGGGTGCATCTGATTTCAGCGGGGAAATTGACGAAATGCGGAAAATAACATCGTCGTTTGATCGATATAATCTTAATTTCTCCGAACGTTTGGCGTTCGACAAAGAAAAAGAAGAAACAAGGAAAAGGGAGCGGGCGGAGAGACAAGAAATGGAGGATATAAAGTTTTTGATGGAAAACATCGATTATCTCTCGGGACCGGCTCTCGAGCTCGTGATGAAAAAGAGGGAAAAAATTCTAAAAAAATATTTTTTGTTGGTCGCTCTTTGTTTGTTTGATTTTTAGTTTGTCTTTTTTTTTTTTAAATTTTAGGTTTAATGTAACTTTTATTTTAATTAATGAAATGCTTTTGATTTTTAATTAAATTTTATGTTTAGCATTAATTTAAAAATTACAAACCATAAAAAAATTAATTTTATTTAATAATAAATAAAATAAAAATGAGAGAAAGGCTTACCACTCATTCTTTGGATTTTAGATGAGGGAAATAAAAATGAGGAAATAAAGGGTATGGCCCACAAAAAATGAAGTAAGCTTCCCTCCCACTCTCTCCGGTCTAAGTAGGTTTTGAACAGTTAGTTGAATGAAAAATATCCAAATAGTAACTGTGTCAAGGCAAAACTGTTGGAAACCATGTAAATATGAGCAAAAGATGAATTTTTTAATGGGTGAAACTAATAGAGTTCGACCCATTCTTGGTTTACAATAACAATCTATGTATTACCAAAAGAATCACCCATAGTAAGTAAATTAGGTCATTAACTTTAAACATGTAAGCACCAACAAGGGCATGAATGTAATTTGCATTGCGGCTATACTATGACTACAAAATTGTTTAATTTCAAGTTTCAACAAGAAGACTCTTTATGAAACACCAGCAGCAGGAAACAGCCTAACACACATCGCCTTCTGCTCATCACTCAACAAATGAAACCATTTCTGTATGCAATCAATTGCACTTGAACAACTCACAAATCTCTTATTATTCTTATCACAAATTTCTTCAAAACTCAGAGGCGTTGTACCCAATAAAGAATTCACAGCTGCAAATTGGATCCTTAAACTCATTTTCCTTGATGTGGTCCCGGTTATGAACCCACTCAATTTCATTCTAATTTTTTCCACGTCACCATCTTCCAATCCATTACCATCAATCCCAAGTCTGTAACATTAACAAATATCCAATTAAAAAAATTATATTATAATAAACAAATAATTAAAACAGTCAAAAAACTAAAACTCACCTTGCGAGTTGGCCTAGAAGAACAAAAACAGCAGTCAAAGGCGTTTCAACTACAAACACTTCCAACAACTTCAACAGCTGACTAACAATGTTCTCACAAATCCAACCCCACTTCTGCAAATCCAAGATAAAATTAACATAAATTATTTAAATGAAAAGTTAAAACTACATATACATATACAAATACATACCATCTTAGATGCTATTAACTCCAAAAGTGACAAAACATCCCCCAAATCAGACAAATCACCATCACAAACTGTTGTTGATTTCAGTTTATTCAAGAGAAGCGATGCCACTTCTTCCATGGAAACAGCACCAATTAAAAACGGACACTTGGCGCATGATGATGATGATGATGGGTTTTCCTTTTCATGGTATGTGACTAATGAACTTACTACAGTCATTATTAAACTGTAGTCACCTGCTTGGGCTAGTAATTTTTCTCCACATATGTAACCAAAGATATGTAGAAATGTTAAAGTTGAGGGAGTGGTGATGTGGGAAATGTTGTATGATGTTTCACATATGGAGTCAATTCGGTCAAAAGCTACACAAATTGATGCTAAAAAAACTGATCCAATCACCAGCTGTTGCAATGAGGCTTTGGAGTCTGAAAATGATGGTGACTCTGGATTTATATCAGTGTGGATTACTACTCTTTCATTGATTATAAAATCTTGAATTAGAGTAATAACTTCATCTAAATTGCATACTTTTTCAAAAATGGTTCTTGTCTCTACATCAGACATCACTGCACATAGAAAATAACCACTGAATTATAAATATATATATATATATATATATATATATATATATATATATATATATATAGAGAGAGAGAGAGAGAGAGAGAGAGAAAATAGAGTAAGTTACATTTTTGGTACCCAAAAGTTCTCTCTTGGGATTTTGGTCCTTCTTTGTGGTTTTTGGGATCAATATTGCAAAAATCGGCAATACTCAAGGACCAAAAATAGTCATTTTACTAGGAATAAGGATAAAAAATATTACAAGAACCTCAAATAAGGACAAAAATTGCACTAGAAAACTTTATGGGATCAGAATTGCAAAAATCAGCTATACCCAGGGACCAAAGGTGTGGTTTATTCTAGAAAATATGAAGCTAAGATAACACATACCTTTCTTGATTTGTCCAGAAAAGATATCTATGGTCTTCAAAAAGCTCTCATCTAAGACATGGTTGACATTAGTCAAAGCAATGCTTGAGGGGCTCTTCAAGAACAATGAGAAGAACACACAGACCTTTTCCCTGAAAATCAAAAGAGAAAAAATGGTAAATAAAAAATAAAACCACATGTTTTATAAGCCAAGAAGCTTACTTGGGTGAGAGTATTTCTTCAGCAGAAAGAGCAAAAATTATATGTTTAATCATGTGATCACTCTCAGAAGACACACAGCATTGAGTCATCAAAGTTCCTGTTGTATGAAAAATCTTGGAAAGGCTGCCACTGTCCTTGATTTCTGGAAATACAACAATATACTGACAAGAATCATTGACACCTGGCAACAACCCATTTGTGCAATTAACTTCAGAAGGTCTAGAATCTTCTACAACATCTAACTGAATGTTTGGAAGAGTAGGTGAAAGAGGCCTTTCAACTGCAAAACGGTATCTTTCCTCCTCAAATTCACTATCCAAACTGAGCAACTTCATATAATCATCATCCAACATTCTCTTAAAAATCTCAACATTCTTCCCACCATTTTCAAGATTATCATCATTACACATACGAGTAGTAGCTTCCACCCCATTATTTTCAAAACCAATTAAATCAACGTTTTCCTCACCAACTGTTTTTGTTCCTGGATCTTCCTTTTGCTCGATAATCTTGCAAGAAGGTTGCAATGTAACTTCTTTCAATGGTTTATCCACATCACCTACTTTTGTATACAAATGCTCAATAGATTCAGTTGCATTTAGGGTTCGCTTTCTTTTCCTGTTTTTTCCATCTTTGTTTTTCAGTCTAAGAGGAGTTTTGACATCATTATTATCAGCCACCACTGCATCATTTCTTGTTGTAGGAACCTCACTAGACAACCTTGAAATAGGCAGCTGTTGATTGAAATTCAGTTTATTACTTTCATCTGGTTTAGTGTTGGAAAAAACACATTTCCCCTGTGAGCCCACCAACTGTCGATCAGAAAAAGATGACATGCTTGAAACAAGGGCATAATTGTCTACATTTTTTTTGTTAGAGCCTCCAAGGAGAGAGTCCATTTTAGTAGCAGTACCTGAGGTGACTTCAGTACATGTTCCAGATATAGGAAGTGACACTACAGGAGATCTTGTAGAATTAGGCTTCATAAGTTCTTTTCCACTCTCAGGGTGCATAAATTTCCTCTTTGAGTTTACATTTCGATTCTGTAAAAAAGAAAAATGTCACTTAATAGTTAATACATCCATCATGCCTAAAAAGTGGAAAGATATTGTATCAATGCAATGAAGAAAAAAAGTATCTCAACCTCAATAACAAGATGTATGAATTACTAAATAAATAAAAAAACTAACCTGTTCCAGACAAGATTTACCAGCATTGCAGATTTCATAACAGCTACAGAGTCCTACACGATTTGAAAATCGAGCAAACTCCAGCTTTAGTTGATGAAGCTCTTTTTCAACTGCTTTTTTACACTTCTTTTCAAGCTCAGCCACTTGATTAGCATGCTTTACTCTCTCCTTTTCAAGCTTCAGCCTTTTCTTTAAAAGTTTCATTTCATCATATTTACCTTTCATATTTTTTTCAGTCAAAACACAAGAAGGGTTTGTTAAGTTTCTTGAAGAAACATCATTTTGAATCTTTTCACTTCCAATTGTAGTCATTTGTTTGGTATCTTTTTCCTTCTGTTTTGCTTCCATCTCTTTCTGCAATTTAACATACTTCTGTTGACACTCTTCCAACTGCTGATGAATCCGATCTGCACGCTGTTTCTCCTCCAAAGCATTTTTCATATTCAATTCTGCAATCTTTTGTTGTTCTTCATATTTCTTTTTCTCTTTTACATACTTTTTTCTTTCAGCCTCAAGTTTCTTGTTTGCTTCTTTAAACTTTGAACCTTCTAAAACCAACTTAGATCTTACCTCATCTGCCTCACACTTTAATCTTTCACATTGTTGTCCAAATTCCTCCCTTTTTTTCTTTTCAACATCAACTAACTTTCTTTGTTCATCAGCTTTACTTTGTTCTGTTTTCACCATTTCTCGCATTTTATTACCTTTTTTCTTCTCCATTTCAGCTTTCTTTGTCTCAGAGTCTGCTCGTTTTCTCTCATTATCAAGAAGATTTTTAAGTCGAGTTATTTCTGTTTCCATTTCAGATACACGCCCTTGAAGGGATGTAATTACATCCATATCCTCAGATTTTGGAGAAGACAACTCATCCACCAATGGAACCTTCTTCTCAGCCATTAAAACTTCAATTTCAGCTTCAGCCTCAGTCTTTGCAGTTTTCAATGCTTCAGCTCTAATCTTCTCCATATCTGCTCTAGCACTCTCTTTTTGAAGATCCTTCTTTAGCTGTTTCTTTTCTGTTTCCAAATTAAGCAACTGTGCTTTTAGCTTACTTAATTCTTTTTCAATCTTGTCTTTTTCAACCTTAGAACTTTGTAATGCCTCGTCTGCTTTTTTCTTGTCTTCTACAGCTTTCTTTCTATTGGTAGCTGCAACACTTGTTTCCTTCTGAAGCTGCTCTCTTAGGCAATTTATCTCCTTTTCACTGTCAGAAACACGCCCTTTGAGAAGTGTAAGTTCTTCACTCACATGTTCTGGTACTGAGCCTTCTTTTTGACTCAATGATAAAATCTCAGACTTCAGTAAGGATATCTCATTCTCCAATGAAACTCGTGCAGCTGATTCTTTTTCTTTATTCTTCCTTTCATTGTCAGTCTGCAGCTTCTCTTCCTCACAAGCTGCAAAATAAGTTAACATCAATTACTGATCCCAAAAGTCGTTGTTTCAACCCTAAAATGTCATAATGAGGTGTTCCATTCCTCCCATTTGGATCATATATATACACCCCTTAGTCTGTTTGTTAAGTTTCTTAGGTTTACTGTTTACATACACCTTTCTATCTCACATAATAACATTTACGATTGCATAAGTAATATAATATGCAGATGAAATCTAAAAGAGGTCCAGAAACAATGTATTCTTACCTTTCTTGAGTTTCAGAACGTCATCTTGCATCAATATAAACTGTCGCTCATAAAGCCCGACTGCCTTCTTAAGCGCGGCCCTAGCATCCTCCGTCTTCTTGCACTTCTGTTGCACTTTTAACAGTCTATCTTTCCACTGATACCAAATTGTATTTATTAGTACACAATCGCAAAGATTTAAAAATAATTTAGGACTGGCTAACCAAGAACTAAGAAATGCGATTGAATTCTTGAAATCAAATGTAGTTCTTGAGTGATTACGATTAACTAAATGAACAAATATGAAACAAAAAACTCAAATGAATTACCTCGCTACAACAAGGATTCGCTGTAGATTCATCTTTCAATTCCAAATGCTCCGCCGCCATGTCTGCTGATCCTAGGGCTAATGCCCAAGGGTAGCTACCACATCGATTTCTTTCGAACTAGTTATCTAGCTGGTTTTGGCCGTTCATCTTTTTCTCTCCCGTGTTGTCTACTCGTCTACTGCTTGTGCTAAACCCACGCCGGTCGCCTGTGTAAAACCCTTTCTGTGTCAGCCGCTTTCCTCAACAAACGGGTCGGGTTATGTTCATTCTTGCCGAATCATACTTTTAACAGCCACATACTTTCATGTTTTATCACATGGACCACTATAGTTGTAGTTTTTGCAATGTGACCCTCCTTTATATGGGAGGGGTGGGTTTGGTTGCTTTCCTTGTTGGAGATCCTAGCCTTTTGTAAGTCGATCAAAGTCTCGAAAATGCTTCCAATGGGGAATACTTTTGAACCATAATTTGGCTCACACTCGTAGCATTGTAGGAAATTATATGCATCAACGTTTTAGGTTTAGATAAAAAAGTGTTTATTGTTCATCTATAACATCTATAGTTTTTGATACGATCATTTGAAGTGTCAATGCCAAGGTATGATGGGTAGACGAGTTACTTGTGGCAACTAATATTCTTCTATTATTGGAAAAAGGTAACCAAAAGGCATTCCCTGTATGTATGTATACATGAAATGTGATTTGTTGTTCCACGATCTATGTTGAAACATCTCAAAAATTAAGGCCAAAAACTTCTTTTTAATTATAGTAAAACCATCATTCAAAGCATGTTCATAAAACCATGATAATATCAGAGTATGATCGAAACATCCAAATACATCATAGTCGGATAAAAAGTAGAAAGGTACGGTGTGTGCGATGCGATCACCCCGAACACTTCTCTTTCGAACAAGAAGTACCTGAAACATAAATTGAAAACCGTAAACACGAATCTTAGTGATTTCCCCACAATACTACATACCATACATATAAAACATATAATGTACCCCGCCCGACATCGAGCCCCGCTCAATAAACAAATATGTCAGTCATCAATCCCTGCCTGGCATCGGGCCCCGCCCGGTATACATATTAACATATAAACATATAATCATACAAATACATGCAATAATCACAAAGATAATAGCATACAAGATAGTCATCGGGCCTCGCCCGGTAAACATATAACACATATCACATGCAAGAGTCATGCATATAACTAGCATCCTAAACATAACAAACCATGAGCCAACATTAGTGTCTTCGACTCGCTAAACACAGTGAGGAAACTCACCTCAAGCTGTAGAATCTCTTAGATAAAATCTCAGTCTACTGGTTCGGAAAATCCCCTCGCTAACATCATTAAATAATATCCAGTTAATAATTGGGTCTCAAGCCATAATCAACAATCCAAGCTACTTGTCCAATATCCATGCTAAAAGACCATTTTACCCTTTTTCTTACTTGGCCCAAAATCAAGGCCTAACCCATTGCTCCAAAAAGCCCAAATTCCTAAATAACATCACAAGGCCCAATAAGGTCCAACTTCCAAATTAGGCCCGGAAATCATGGACCTAATCCTAAATGTAGTAATAACAATTTGAATCCTTATGGTTATTGAAGCTTCAAGAGCAAGCACCATAAATGTCGTGCCTCTAATGATTCACGCCAAACTAATCAAGAAGATGAGAGAGGAGAGAAGAGGAGAAGACTCGAGAATTTCAGCTATCCTTCTTAGGGTTGGAATGGTGGCCAAGATCTCAAAGGGGTATAGCCCTTTATATAGTTGTTGGTAGCTTATGGCCAAAGCTAGGGTTTTAAGGAGGAAACCCTAATTCCTTAGCTTAATGCCTAAGCAGCCCAAGAACTCCATCCAAGAGGCCCTTGGACGGAATTTCTAGGGCCTTCCTAGAAGATTTCGTCCAACCCAGCTAGGAGGATTCTATAGCCCAATTCCACAAGTATCAGTAAATTGCCAAACAGTCGTTGCACTTTTAAATAATTCATTTAATTCCAAATTAATTTATGCTTAAATATTAATTAAATAATATGATTTCTATTTAATATATTATTTCCATAATACATTAATAAATCAATTATCTTGATTTATTATCCAAATAATAAATATAATTTCTCTCTCCAAAATTCATCTTGTCCAGTTGCTAGTATGAGGGCAACCCAAAAGGATTGTGCTACTATCAATTTAAGTATATACTAATTATAGTTATAGTCTTAGATACCTAATTCAACAATCTCCCACGTGGATAAGTCTAATAACTATAGTTGCCACTATAACTTCAAAAATTGACCAACAAATTGTAGCTCTCAAAGCCGCTGTCGAACTCTGACCTAGTCAGTTACGTGTCCTTAAATAAGTGATCAAATATTCATCCATTCTATAAGATATTGTATAGACGTGAGACATTGATTATAATCAATCTCATTATCCAAGTTTTGTTTCCCGGTTTCTGATTTATGACGATTGATTCATAATAGTAATTAAACACATCAATTCAGTCCAGGCTTGGCCAAGCACTTTAGATGTCGATATCAAATCATTGAGGGGCCTATATATATCGCTTTTCCCGTTATGGTAAAAGGAACAGATAAACTTCGACTTATATGATTTCATTATTCACTCATCAAATCACGCACAACAATACATTTTATAACATCAAGTTAGTGATGCATTTACGTATTATCAATGCACAACTGACTTGTAAACAACAACTCATATATCTCCGTTTCAAGAATATAAGATATTATCGTCTCAAAATTACTCGTGAAAAAAATCCATGAAGTAATTCTTTGAGCATGGGTTTATCCAATACTCAAAATCCCCATTTTCCAAATACTCATGAACATTGCAGCAAAACTATTGCTACGTCTAAACCCTTAGACAATCTACAATTCAATTAATGATAGTCTTGATTCATTACTTACTTCCAAAAGTATGATCGACTGTGGATGTTTGAATAATCCCATTATTCGGGAAGTAAAACATGTGAAGTGAAACACAATAATAGCCTAATTAACTATGGTCTCAAAACAATTGAATATAAATAAAACTCTCATTATTTAATCACCATGTTAACTAGACTATATTCATTGTATAATGTTTCGCGTAATCAACTAAATACTTGAATTAAACATCATTCATGCCATGTTATAAACATGCATACTATCTCCTTATGGTCCTTCCTTTGTGAATATATCGATCAGACACCATTCCAATGATGCTCATTTCACAATTCCAAATTCTTGTTACTACTAGATGTGTTAGAGTTCAACCTTACATGCAATGTCCTTTTGTGATGTCGAGGCTTCAAAGTCACAGAGACTTTGCCAATGATATTACAAAATGTTCCATTGAAACTTTGTTACTTAAAACAATTCTATGGAAACGAAGTCTCAAATTCAAGGTATACACCTTGAACACCTTCCTTGCATTAAAGTTCATAACTCACATGTAGATCAACTCCCTATATGGAAACATTTACAAATTCCCATATGACCATCAATTTTGATTAAGAATTATCCCAATCTAAAACATGTCAATATGGTTATTCCAAATCAAACCATACTTCCAACTATCCACAAGGAACCGACCCTTTGGTAAAACCTCAGAATGTTCTTGACAGTTGTTCAACAGCTTTAGTTACATCATGTTCAAGTCCTTTTCCCTCTCAATTCCCTAGGCATTTGGAAAAATCAGAACAAGTAAATATTATAACATATGAGATCGATCATATATTTGAAGCATATAGGACTCGGTTCATAATGTCTTACATAAAGACCTGATATTTGATCAGTCTCCTACTATAATATGTCCACATACCAAATTTCCTATGTTGAATCATTTCAACAAGACATTCATATATGTCCAAGACTAAGTTCCATTATAACTTCAATCTAAACTGTTAGGTTTAAAATATAGTATGAGTGTCGTCTCCCCTAAATCTGTCTATAGTGAAACAATTTCCAATCTTTGCAATTTGCAAATTGAAATATTTGTTTCCTACACCCTATATTGCTAACCTGTAATATTTAGCATAACAATTACGCTCTCATTAGCATAACAACTATGTTCCCACTAGCTTTGACATGTATCCAGAAATCAACTGTACTTTTAGAAATCAGTACTTTTTGACTTTCTTACTAAAGTGTAGATTTCAGATATGTAATGCTTCGATAAGTCTTTAGCTAGACTTCTCAAGCTCATACACTTTTCATTAGATAACATATGTGTGTGTTTAAACCCTTTCACAACTTATAGCTATAAGTCCTGAACGTTCAAACTATTTCTTGCCATTTCTCACAATTCGAACTATGAAAACGGATGTCGTAATCAAGCGAATTTTGAGAACGCAATTAACACAACTACTAACCACAATGATATTTATCAAATCTTTAAAATCTACTAACGAAGGTATTTCCTCATAATCATTTTCATTAATTAGAGAGAAACATTTTGCCACCTAGATTTTATGGTGTATGTGTTCTTATCCATGTGAATATATCACTTTCAACCTACAATCATAAGACAAGGTTTATAACATATTCAAATTTACCTTTCATGGACTGAAATTTACTTATTCTTAATTTCCTGCCATCTGACAGCATAAGGGCCTACCAGTGCTTCCATGTTGTTTAAGCAATTCACCCATATTGATCAATGTACATTCACTGACCAACGTGCTCTGCCTTTTGCAGTCAAATGAGAACCATAGAACTCATAAGCATTTCCAACTCAACTGGAAGACGCACAGAAAAAAATGTGTCAACTTAACACGATAGGTTATCAACCTCAGGCCATGTATTACTAAAATGTTTATTCGTTATTGACTCCTGAAACTCTTCAAGATCATTAAGACTCCCACTAACTTCTTGAAATAAATATTTTTCTTTTAAGGAACATTCCTCGACAAAAAAACTAAATATTCAAAAGTTAGCGTGGATTCTTAACAATAAAAACACTTCACAAAATTGGTCTTAGTTTATCCTTTATTTTAACCAAAACATCACAACTACCAATTCCAAATGTGCTAGAGTAAGAAAACAATATTACTCCACATTAGTACGAAACAAGCTTCAAGATACGATTCGAATTAACTAGAGTATGACTCTAAAACTTGATTGGAAACGAAGTATGACACATCTTTCGATTGAACTATTTAAACAATATCCAATTCCTATTCTTAGTCAAATAATTGCACTAAGATGTTCTTCGAGGATCAATTGTGATATAGTTTCATAACCATTAAGATGATCATAAAACATGATACCAAAGTAATTTCCTCTCCTTTTATATTAGAGAAACTTTTATCTTTCTGCGCTAATGGATTCTTCTTATTCGTTCTGTCACTCTTTGAAACTTTTCAAATATCAAAATTATGTTTAATCTTATAAACACAACCATATTTATTGAAAGCATCAGTAAATCATGACGAATAAAGTTATCATCTTTTGTGGCGGATCTGAATAGTCTACATCAATGTGTAGTAGATCCTTTAGTCCTTCATTTGACTCACATAAACAAGTGATCAACAAAGTAGTCATAATCTTCCAACAATCAAGATTCTCATACATCACATTATTCAAATTGCATGACTCCAAGTTTCTATCCAATTGAAACTTGGGTGATGAGAATTCCTTTTCATTTGGTCAATTATGACATTACCACAAGTAATATAACAAGAATCAAATCCATAATTAATATTGCTAATAATAAAAATGTAACCAATACTCTCATAAATGCCATTGCAAGGAAATACAAAGTAAATAAATCAAAAAATTCACTTTTATTGATAATAAGCGGAAAAATTTATCCTTACAATGCAAAATATGAAAACAATGTATCTAGAGATTTCCTACGCAATCTATTAATCGATCATAACTCCTAAGCATTAGCTTCCAAAATCTGATCATCGAACCATGTGACAAAAATTCATCTCTCACGATCAGATTCAACTTACGCTTCTTAAGCTTCCTTCTTTCTCTAAGATCCTGCAAAACATCAAAATATGACTATCACGTCATGTATTAAGAATCTATGAATAGAAACTTAATAAAAATGGAGTTAGATAGTGGATGTACCTGAAGTAGTGTCATACAACTTGACTTTACCATCTCTAAGATCTTTTAGGTAGTCTGGGCAGCTTCGCAACCAATGACCCTCCAATTAACAACATAAAATATGGACCTTTTTGGATTAACACATGGAACTATCTCAGAACTAGCATTTCTCTTTACTATATGATCAAACAGTTTGACATTGGTCGGTCCCTTTCCATTGGGAAGAGAAATCTGTTTTGGACTACCATTGTTGCCATTGTTAATGTCCATGGAAATTTGGGAGACAGATCATTCAAAACACTTTTTCTTGACTTATGCCCTTAAGCATTTATGCTTCAACAACAATCAACGTATGTGTTAGATCAATTAGGGTCACGTCGTAGTCTCTCATATAGTAGTCTTTAATGAACTGAATATATGATTCAGGAAGCAAAAGTAGAACGAAGTCAATGGCTAGCTCCCTTCGGAAAATGACACCCAACATCCCCAATCTGTCAATATACGATTTCATTTTCATAACATGAGCACATACAAATTTTCCATATTGATGTTTACATGCCAACAGGGCTTGAGTAACTTCGTACTTTTCAACTTGAAGAAATCATGACTTAGGGAGAGTCACCGGAGGAGGTGGAAGAAGAGTTGGAGAAGCATGATATTGAGTTCCACCATTGCTTGAAGACGGGAATATTCTTTCACCTTGATCAATATGTGGAAGATCATCTTCAGAAGGAAGAGGAAAACCACTTCCCAAAGAATAAGGAAGACCATTGTTGTCTGAAATTGACATCTACAATAAGAGAAAAGAGAATTCAAGTTAGTTGATTTTAATCCTTAATTATTAACCCATAAATTTAAATTAAGGCTAGGATCCATATTTTCGATTTGAACTTTGAAGAGGGATGCCGTAATCAAATTCGAATCTATTTTAGGTAGGTAAGGCTTTTACCAATGTCAATATCATGAAACTCCTAGATATTTGAGATTCATTGAACTATTCAATGACATGTTTAATCTCGATTATGCCCTCACTTTGTGACTGGGATGTTGATGATCACAAACGAGATGTGAATAACCATGCAAATTAGCTTGGTACTCTCGATGTCATTTATCATCTAATCAATGTGTCGGTTAACCACACACACTCCATTAACTAATGATAGTGTACGAAACACACATTGCCGCTCTTTATAGTCCATATTAGTGTGCCGGTTAACCACACACGCTCCACTAACGACTTATATAAAGTGTAATGTGCAATTTCATGGATTAGCATCAAATTCACATTTTTCCTAAAGTAACTAAGAGTAAGATTTTAGAAAATAGTTTGGTTACTTTATATCATTATACTTTTAAGAGTAAATTACATGAATGGTCCTTGTGGTTTAGGGTAATTTGCGCGTTTGGTCCATATCTTATTTTTTTAACTCGGAAGGTCCCTACAGTTCGCTTTTGTTACGCGCATGGTCCCTGTCTTAGCTAAAAAGACTATTTTTGCCCTTGATTTTTTTAATTTATTTATATAAACGCACCTCCAACCCCACCCCTCACCTTACCTTACATAACCACTATTTTTTCCTATTTAAATAATAGTTTTTTTAGGTAAGACAAGGACCAAGCGCGTAACAAAAACAAACAGTAGGACCAAACGTGTAACAAAAACTAATAGTAGGGATCTTCCGAGTTAAAAAAATAAGTTAGGGACCAAACATGCAAATTACCCCAAACCATAGGGACCATTCGTGTAATTTACTCTACTTTTAATGAGATTATGTCCTATCAAACCCGCCCGACTAATAACACTCCACCATATAAGAGAGCGATGGGTAAGAATGGACACCCAATGATGGTCATTTTATAGGCCGCTACCTTAAACTCCCCTTATAGTATGACTTCGTGAATGAGTCATACTAGCGTGTTGAATGACTTTTCTTATACATATAATATATATTAAACTTTTAATTATATAATAGTTTTAACTACTAAATTTCAAAAATTAAAACAATTTTAATTTAAGTTTAAAATTAAATCAGATGATTTAATAATTGTTTATTAACTAAATATTTAATTAATTTATTAAATCAATTTTAGGATTATCCATTAAGTTAATGAACATAATTTAACTTAATCCACTCCCCTAGATATTTTCGAAAGTATAGGAGGGATCCACAAAATCTAGCAATTATCTAGTTAAACAAGTAAGAAGATAATTACCAAAAATAAGAAATCTCTATCATATCTAGCTATTTTCGAAAATATGGAAGGGACTAAACAAAATATTGCAATTATCTAGTTAATCAAATAAGGAGATAATTGCCAAAATTAAGAAATCCATACCAAAACCATAATTTTCAAAAGAAAAATTTAATATCGTCCTACTTTTTGTTCCTACAAATCCTCATACCTAATGAAATAGTGACATGTGTAACATTTAATGTTCATTTAATGATATTTTAATATACTAATAAGACACATGTCATTATTTAATTGGGTAGGAGGATTTATAGGAACAAAAGTAGAAGAATATTTAATTTCTCTTTCCAAAATTTGGCAAATCTTGGGGATGAAGGCAAAGATCTCAAATCCTTTCCATGATTTCAAAAAATCATAGGGTTAGGAAACCCTAAAAACGAAATCTGGTAGGCCAAAGGAAAGGGTTACAATCTTATTCCAAAATTTTGAAATCTAGGGTTAGGAGACCCTAAATTGCGACAAAACCCTAAGTCTAAAAGGGTTTATTTGCCATAAAACATAATTGATCAAATTCAACCAATTACATCAAATTCAATAGAAACAAATATAGGCTCTAATACCACTGATGGATTTTGAGCATAACAAACTGTTGGATTAGTGTCTAAGTCCATAACTATTTTGGTATGTACTTGACCCGATGGTGCATGGTCTTTTTGGGTTGCCTTCACCAAAGCAACTTGATAGGATGAATTATGGAGAGAAAGGATTAAATATGATTTATTAATATATTATGGGAATAATATATTAAAGGAGATATCATATTGTTTAATTAATATTAGTCAAGAATTAATTAGTAATTAGTTTTGTGACTAAAAGAGATTAATTAAACTTAAGGGACTGGAATTGTAATTATAAGATAATTGCAATTTGGGCCATGGATTGCCTTTTATTATAAGGTGGATGAATTCTATGGGGGAAGCCCATATGAAGTCGTCCAAGGCTTTAAGAAAGGGATCCATGGGTTGCTTAGGGCTTAAGCAACCAAATTAGGGTTTCCTTGTTAGATAACCCTAATAGCCTCACTATATAAAGAAACCTTAAGGCTCAAAAACGGGGGAAAAAACTTCTTGTCTAGGGTTAGAACACGGTTTTGGGCAGCCTCTAAGCTCTCTCCTATTCATCCTCTTGCTTATGGTGTTTGTGAGCCATTAGAGGAGTGACACTTGTGACTCTAAGCCTTCCAAAGTCAATTCAAGGAGGAATTGGGATTGTTATTGCCACATAACAATCAAGGTAACATTATAAACTTATTCTTATGATTAATATGATTACTTGAATGCTAGAATTAGGGTTTATAGTCTTGGATTCAATGCATGTACAATAGAGAAACCTAGATCCAAGCATTAGGGTTTGTATGAGCACATAGGATGTCTTATGACCAAAACCCATCACAAACAATCTCTATGTGTGCATACAACCCTAATATACTTGGATCTATGCTTTCTCTAATTGAACATACAAGTATTGAGCATCAAAAGGAAAACCCTAGGAGGTATCTACTATTTTCGAAAATCATAATAAAAGATAGTAAACATATTGTTAATTGTTATGTAGTAATAACAATTTGAATCCTTAGTGTTGTTGAAGCTTCGAGAGCAAGCACCACAAATGTCGTGCCTCTAATGGTTCACACCCAAACTAAGCAAGAGGATGAGAGAGGAAAGAAGAGGAGAAGACTTGAGAATTGCGGCTATATTTCTTAGGGTTGGAGTGGTGTCCAAGATCTCAAAGGGGTATAGCCCTTTATATAGTTGTTGGTAGCTTATGGCCAAAGCTAGGGTTTTAAAGAGGAAACACTAATTCCTTAGGTTAATGCCTAAGCAGCCCAATAACTCCATCAAAGAGGCCATTGGACGAAATTTCCAGGGCCTTCCTAGAAGATTTCGTCCAACCCAGCTAGGAGGGTTCTATAGCCCAATTCCACAACTATCAATAAATTGTCAAACAACCCCTGCACTTTTAGTTAATTCATTTAATCCCAAAATTAATTGTAACACCCAAAATTTTCTAATAATTTTTCACAATTCAAAACATACTTTCATTCATAAAATAATATTAAACATAATGTATCCACTATCATCATAGTAAAACATATCCCAAAATCATATAAACCAAAAGCTCCATGAGTGTGTACAGATCATGTCGGCGCCTTCCCGCGATCATCACTGGTACCTGAAACACATACACAAAACTATGTAAGCATAAATGCTTAGTGAGTTCCCCAAAATACCACATAAACACATATCAACCACTCAAGGTTGTAACTCTGATGACCCTCTGGTCGAATATCTCTGTAGGACCCTCTTGGTCCCATAACTCTATGGACCCACTGGTCCTAACTCTGTAAACTCTGAATCATGCATATCACATATCACATAGAAATGACAAAACATAAATAGCAAACAAGATACAATGTCACATAGCTCTGATTACCACTCTAGGTAAAGTATAGTGAGAAGACTCACCTCGGGAATCTTGGTAAAATCTCGATATCAAAATACTGCCCTAGCCTCCGCCTAGTCACAATAATAAATTACACTAAATAAATGTCTCTTCACAAATTGGATATTCTCTCATGCAAATACCTAGAAGGGTAAAAGACCATTCTACCCCTCTACAGGCCCAAAGGCCTATTTGTTGACAAACCCTAAAAGTCAACCAAAAGTCAACTGTCCATTTTGACCAGACTCACCAAGTGCATACTGATGGTTTTTAGCCATAAGAACTTTCCTATGTGCGCATGCAAAACCCTATTGCTTGGATCTAGGCTTTCTAATAAACATGCTTTGAATCCAAGACTTACAATGGCTAATTAGGTTAAATAACAACATTGAAATAGATCTAGAACCATACCTTTGAGTTCCTTGTTGATCTTGAGGTCTTGGAGCTTCTAGAGTCACAAATGTCACTCCTCTAATGGCTTACAAACACCAATAGCAAGGAAGATGATTTAGGAGAGAGGAGAGGGGAGGAAATCGGCCAGGGTTCTCTTGCTTTAGGAGAGGTGCCAATTTCCTTATGCCATTTGGGTCTATTTATACTTGTAGACTCCTTAAGGGTTACAACCTAAACCCTAATTGGATAATCCTCTCTTAAGGCTATCCAAATCCTTTCCATAGATAAGCCTTGGACGAATTAGCTATCCTTTTAGCTTCTATAATTCGTCCAATCCATATCTATATGGATTTACAGTCTAAAGTTTAACTATCAAACAATTGACAGTTTATACCCCTTTATTTAATTAATCTCTTTAAGTCACCAAATTAATTCTAAATAATTCTATGACTTATATTAATCAAATAACAATATATTATTCATTATATTATTTTCATAATATATTAATAATATTTACTCTCTCGTAATAAATCATCCTATCAAGTTGCTATGGTGAAGGCAACCCAAAAGGATCATGCACAACCGGGTCAAATACTTGCCTAATATAGTTGCAGCCTTAGACACTATTCCAACAGTCTCCCACTTGGATAAGTCTAGTAACTATATGCACAAGTACATTTCATTTTGCAATCGTAGCTCTCAAAGACGCTGTCAAACTCTGATCTAATCAATCTTGTCCTTTAGATAAGGGATCGTACAGTCCTCTGTGAGATATCATGCTGACAATTCTATGGAATGATTAGTCAAGCATTTAGGTTTCTCGATCTCTAATTTATTTGACATAGAACTTAATCGAACACATCAATTCAGTTCTGACCGGGCCCGACACATAAGTCAAATCAAATCATCGAGCGGCCGAGATATCGCTTTTACCTTCTTAGATAAAAGTTACAGATAAACTTCGACTTATATGCATTTACTTATTCATTAACCAACTATACACAACAATACGTTTTATAACACCAAGTTACTGATGCGTTTTCGCATTATCAATGTACAATCAATTAACAAATAACAAACCATATATCTAGGTTTTAAGACTATATGATATTATCGTCTTGCGATCACCTTTTATATCATATTCCATAAGGTGATTCCAGCAAGCGCGAGTTTGTTCCAATGCTCAAAACTAGTTCATAAGCACTCATGAACGTTGCAGCAACCCTTTGCTATGTCTAACACCATTTAGACATTCTACATACCAATTCATGACAATCTTCATTCATATCTACTTCCAACATATGAACGATTGTAGACCATTTGAACAATTTCTATTATTCTTAATAATTTCAATTATTCTGGAAGTCAAAACATGCAAAATGAAACAATAGCTAAACAATTAACATAAGATAGTAACATTACTCATAAATAAAACTCCTTTATTTAATCATCAAATGTTAATTACATTTATCTATTACACATTTCTAATACTATCTAATCTATGCTAATATCATCCTTCAGCCCAATACTCCTAGCATGCTGCAAGTGCTTAACCCTACTCAATCCCTTCGTAAGCGGATCTGTTGGATTATCTTCTGATGATATCCTCTTCACTACAAGTTGTCCTTCTTCTACACGATGTCTAATGAAGTGATATTTTCTGTCGATATGTCTTGATCTACCATGATCCCTCGGTTCCTTGGTCAAGGCAACCGCTCCTTCGTTATCACAGAAAATCTCCATGGGCTCCTTTATGGCAGGTACAACTCCAAGATCACCGATGAAGTTCTTTAGCCATATTGCCTCCTTCGACGCTTCGCTCGCTGCAATGTATTCTGATTCGCACGTTGAATCAACTACAGTCTCCTGCTTGGAACTCTTCCATGTCACTGCTCCTCCATTTAGGGTAAAGACCCAGCCCGACTGCGAACAGTATTTGTCCCTGTCGGTCTGAAAACGGGCGTCACTATACCCTCGCACCTTCAAGTCATCACTCCCTCCGAGGACTAAGAACCATTCCTTCGTCCTCCGAAGGTACTTAAGGATGTTCTTCACTGCAATCCAATGTGCTCTGCCAGGATTCCCTTGATATCTACTAACCATGCTCAAAGCGAAGGCTACATCAGGGCGAGTACAAGTCATAGCGTACATGATTGAGCCAACTGCGGAAGCGTATGGTACTCGGCTTATTTATGCTATCTCAGCTTCGGTACTCGGACTTTGAGTCTTACTCAACTTGGCATTACTTTGTATCGGTAATTCTCCCTTTTTTGAGTTTTCCATACTAAAACGTTTTAGTACCTTCTCTAAGTAAGTATTCTGACTAAGTCCAATTAGTCTCTTACTTCTTTCTCTTACTATCCTTATTCCCAAAATGTAAGAAGCCTCTCCGAGGTCCTTCATAGCGAAGCACTTCCCGAGCTAGGACTTAACCTCCTGCAGAGTCGGGATGTCGTTTCCTATGAGCAATATGTCATCGACATATAGAACGAGAAAACTTACTATACTCCCACTGGCTTTGACATATACACAAGATTCGTCTTCGCTTCGTACAAATCCAAACTCTTTGACTTTCTCATCGAAGCAAAGATTCCATCTGCGAGACGCTTGCTTAAGTCCATAAATGGACTTCTCAAGCTTACACACTCTATTCGGATGCTTCGGATCCACAAACCCCTCTGGCTGAGCCATGTAAACATCCTCAACCAACTTTCCGTTAAGGAAAGCGATCTTGACATCCATTTGCCAAATCTCATAATAATGAAATGCGGCAATTGCTAGCATCACTCTAATAGATTTAATCTTCGCAACTGGTGAGAAGGTCTCATTGTAGTCAACTCCGGGAGTTTGAGTAAAGCCCTTCGCAACCAATCGCGCTTTATATGTGTGCACGTTTCCATCCACGTCGGTCTTCTTCTTGAAGATCCATTTGCACCCAACGGTCTTACGTCCGGGCACATAATCAACCAAATTCCAAACTTGGTTATCATACATGGATTGGATCTCGCTATCCATTGCCTCTTTCCACTTTGCAAACTCCAGGCCTGCCATGGCTTCCTTATAGCTATTAGGTTCATCAAGATTTATTAGTGTACCATCACTAATATACGTGTCCCCTTCGGTAGTAATATGAAAGCCATAAAACTGGGGATGAACTCTAACTCTATCGGAACGTCTAAGAGGTAAGGATTCGTCAATCGGTTCAACCGGAGTTTCCTCCTCGGGTTGAGTGCCAGCGGTAGAGGTTCCTTCATCTATCGATTCTTGAATCTCTTCAAGTTCGATTTGCCTCCCACTGTCTCCTTGGCTTATGAGTTCTCGCTCTCGGAAAACTCCTCTCCTCGCAACGAAGACAACATTGTCCTTCGGTCTATAGAAGAGATATCCAAAGGATGTCTGCGGGTAGCCGATGAAAATACATCGCTCACTTCGAGGTTCGAGCTTGTCGTGAGTATCTCGTCTTACGAAAGCCTCGCAACCCCAAACCTTGATATGTGCCAACGAGGGAGCTTTCCCTGTCCACATCTCGTGAGGTGTTTTGGCAACCTTCTTAGTAGGGACTCGGTTAAGGATATGGGCGGCAGTCTCTAAGGCATACCCCCAAAAAGAGATAGGCAGTGAAGCACGACTCATCATAGAGCGAACCATATCCAATAAGGTTCGATTACGCCTTTCTGCCACACCATTCAACTGCGGTGTCCTAGGAGGCGTCAATTGTGAAACTATTCCACACTCCTTGAGATAATCGTGGAATTCAAGACTTAGGTACTCTCTTCCTCGATCGGATCGAAGCATCTTGATTTTCCTGCCTAATTGATTCTCCACTTCATTTTTGAACTCTTTGAACTTTTCAAAGGTTTCTGACTTTTGCTTGATTAAATAGATATACCCATATCTACTATAATCATCGGTAAAAGTCACGTAGAAGCGGTTCCCATCCTTCGTGGTTGATCTAAACGGTCCACATCCATCGGTATGTATTAGGTCCAATAAACCCTCGCCCCTTTCACATGTACCCGTGAAGGGTGACTTACTCATCTTTCCAAGCAAACAAGACTCGCATGTGTCATCTTCCCTAAGGTCGAATGACTCCAACACTCCATCCTTTTGGAGTTGGGCTATGCGTTTCTTGTTGACATGTCCAAGACGACAATGCCACAAGAATGCTTTATCCATACTAGTGGAAGAATCAATATTCAAAACATCATTTCCTAAGTTATCAACAATCATAACGGTTTCATATATTCCATTACATGGTATAGCTTCAAAGTAAAAGACACCATTTAGATAAGCTAAAATAGAACCATTCTCATTATTAAAAGAAAATCTAAATCCTTGTCTATATAAACCATGAAATGAAATGATGTTTCTAGCCATTTCTGGCGAATAACAACAATTGTTCAAATCTAAAACCAAACTATTCCTAAGCACTAAAGAATACACTCCAATCTTGGTCACAGGCGACGATCTTCTGTTCCCCATGATTAGATTGATCCTTCCTTGCTCCACATCCCTACTTCTTCTTAGTCCCTGCACATTAGAACAAATGTGATAACCATAACCGGTATCAAGAACCCAAGAAATAGCATGATTAGAATCGTTAGATTTAATTGTGTATATACCTGCGAAAGATGGCTTGATCTTCCCTTCTTTGATTGCTTGCAGGTACTCTGGGCAGCTTCTCTTCCAATGTCCTATCTTGTGGCAGTGGTGGCATTCTGCCTCCTTCGGGTTAGGACAGGGCTTAGCGGGATCAACTTTGGTCCCACTAGAAGAGGCACCATCTCGGGCTTTGACCTTGCGATAGTTCTTCGATGAAGCTTTCCTCTTCTTTCCCTTTCCTTGACCAATAGCCAAGACAGGAGCAGCAGTCGGATTGGGAGTAGGTGCAACAGACTTGTCCTTGAAGTTGCTCTCAGCGACCCTCAAGAGACCTTGGAGTTTTCTTAGGGTGACCTCTTCTTTGTTCATGTGGTAGGTCATCCTAAATTGGTTGTACATCGGAGGCAAAGAGTGAAGCACCATGTCGATCGCCAAGTCTTCCCCAAAGTTAACATTTAACTTGCGAAGGCGGTCGACATACCTTTGCATCTTTTGCAAGTGCACGGTAATAGATTCTCCATGACCCATCTTAGCGGAAATCATGTTGGTGAAAATCTCATAACGCTCTTGTCTCGCGTTTTGGTGGTATCTCTTCAATAAGTCTTGATGCATCTCGTACGGGTACATGTCCTCGTAGGACTTTTGGAATTCGGAGTTCATGGTGGCAATCATGATGCAATGTACCTTCGTTGCATCTCGCTCATGAGTCTCAAAAGTGGTGATTTCGGTCGGAGTAGCGATTTCGGGGTTGATTTTCTCGAGCTTCTCATCGAGGACATACTCCTTATCCTCATAGCGAGCAATGGTGCGAATGTATCTTATCCATTCGCTAAAGTTCGTTCCATCGAAGGTGACCTTTTGGCAAAGGCTCATCAACGTGAAAGAACTAGCAGCAACGTTTTTTGCGTTCGACATCTACAAAAGGACAAAGATAGATTAGAATAAGAATCCCTAATTTATCACCCAATAAGAAAAATTAGGGCTAGGATCCAACAATAACATTTACATACTAGAAAAGGGATGTTGTAATCTAACATGCAAATAAATTGAAGGTAAGTGAATGACGATTCACTAATTCTCCATCACAAAACTTAAACTATTAGTCCTAAGTGTATTGAGAATTCCTAGGTTCGGATGAGATTCATTGAAACTATTCAATGGCATGTTTAAATCTCGATATGCCCCTCTTGTTTGTGACTGGGATACCGAGGATCACAAAGCGGGTGTGAATTACCATGCAAATTCACATGGTGCCTTCATTGTAACGATCACCTATTCGATGTGCCGGTAAACCACACACGCTCCATCGAACTATGATAAACAATGAATCACCCTTTGCCACCTTTGCTTAGAACCAATTAGTGTGCCGGTAAACCACACACGCTCCACTAACTTCTTAGCAAGGGTGCAAAGTGTAATTTCATGGGATTGCATCAATTCACTTTTCCTAAAGTAACTAAGATTGGGAAATTTTTTTAAAAAAATGTGTAGTTACTTTGTATCACTTATTATACTTTTAATGAGAGGATGAGGTTGCCCTATCCTACCCGTTCGGCTAACGACCCTCCATCAATCAAGCAAGCGGTGGGTGTGAGTGTACACCCATTAAGCGCCATTTTATAGGCCGCAACCTTATACCCACCTTATAGATCGGCTTCGTGAATGAGGCCTACTAACGGTAAGACTAGCATTTAGTTATACATATATATATATATATATATATATATATATATATATATATATATATTATTCTAGTAATATCATATTAGTATAGGGTTGTATTTTAAAACTTTTAAAATCTAGGGTTTGAAATTTAAGTTGTCTAAATTAAAACTTTTAATCACAAATATAAATTTCAAAACTTGTGGGTAAGTTTTAAACATTTTAAAACATGGAGGATCAAATAACAAATAATTCCAATTAACAATTAATATCCTAATTATCTATATTTGATTTTATTCAAGATTTCTTTGAAAGATAATTACCAAAATAATTAAAATAATTAATTAATTATCATATAAGGAAATTAAATATTTTATTCGTTGATAAATACCTTTAACTAGATCAAGATAATAGTTATATATATCAAAAAAATCGGATTTAGATTGATCTATTATGATTAAGGTAAGTTTCCATAAGATAATTATGAAAAAATCTCGAATCTGGCCATTCCTGACGCCTGGACTCGCCGAGTGCACAAAGGGACTCGCCGAGTCAGACCTACTCGCCGAGTCCACTTTGGAACTCGCCGAGTCCATGACTCAGAAACCAAAAATCGAATTTTGCAAGTTTGTTTCAGTTAATCAAGCAACAATTTAAAGAAAACCAAGCTAGGCTCTGATACCACTGATGGGTTTTAGCCATAAGAACTTTCCTATGTGCGCATGCAAAACCCTATTGCTTGGATCTAGGCTTTCTAATAAACATGCTTTGAATCCAAGACTTACAATGGCTAATTAGGTTAAATAACAACATTGAAATAGATCTAGAACCATACCTTTGAGTTCCTTGTTGATCTTGAGGTCTTGGAGCTTCTAGAGTCACAAATGTCACTCCTCTAATGGCTTACAAACACCAATAGCAAGGAAGATGATTTAGGAGAGAGGAGAGGGGAGGAAATCGGCAAGGGTTCTCTTGCTTTAGGAGAGGTGCCAATTTCCTTATGCCATGGGGTCTATTTATACTTGTAGACTCCTTAAGGGTTACAACCTAAACCCTAATTGGATAATCTTCTCTTAAGGCTATCCAAATCCTTTCCATAGATAAGCCTTGGACGAATTAGCTATCCTTTTAGCTTCTAGAATTCGTCCAATCCATATCTATATGGATTTACAGTCTAAATTTTAACTATCAAACAATTGACAGTTTATACCCCTTTATTTAATTAATCTCTTTAAGTCACCAAATTAATTCTAAATAATTCTATGACTTATATTAATCAAATAACAATATATTATTCATTATATTATTTTCATAATATATTAATAATATTTACTCTCTCGTAATAAATCATCCTATCAAGTTGCTATGGTGAAGGAAACCCAAAAGGACCATGCACAACCGGGTCAAATACTTGCCTAATATAGTTGCAGCCTTAGACACTATTCCAACACATACGACGACTCGGTGAGTCCCATCATCCCTACAGACTCTTCCCTTTCTAAGCCTCACTCGACTCACTGAGTCACCCTTCAACTCACCAGGTCACCACTGGAGTCAGGCCCCGGGGCAACCCGGTCCGACTCGTCGAGTCTACATATGGACTCGGCGAGTTTCATCCATGGACTTGCTCAAACAACCTCCTGAGGGAAAATCTACTTAGCCAAATCATAGATCTATCCCTTAAACACTCAAAAGTCATGTAAAGGTGCAACGTTTACGTGCATGCAACCCATATAAAGCCTTAAATGGAGAAATATCACTAGAAATGGCAACCTAGTCTCCAATTCCTTATTTGCTTGCAAAAAGCTGGAAGATAATGGTTCTAGGGACCTCTCATGGTCCAAATCTAATGTTATTCATACCAAGGGGACCTCATACTCACTAGATCTCATTAAATTATGAGGGAAAAACCCTAAAACTATGAAATCCACCATATGAACGTGAAATAGAAAGAATTATACCTCCAAAGACAATATATCAAGATAATTAGCTCCAATCCAAGCTCCCTTCACATTCTAGATGGATCCTCTCTTATTCCTCTAGCAAAATCACCCAAAAAATGAAGATTATAAGCCCTCTCTTGCACTCAAGCCTTCCTCACTCTCTCTAGGGTTTCTCTGGAACAAAGTGGCCGCAAATGAAGGCCATAAGGGCTTTTAAATAGGCTCCAAACCCGAGGGTTAGGGTTTTCCTAATTAGCACCGACTCGGTGAGTCAGATCCCCGACTCGTTGAGTCCGCTCATGAAACTGCGTCAATAGATAAGACTCTACTCGACGAGTTGAGGCATTAACTCGTCGAGTTCCTCAATAAAACAATAAATAAATAAATTAACATACCCGGATTCAGGATGTTATATTAATTCCAAATTAATTTATGCTTAAATATTAATTAAATAATATGATTTCTAATTAATATATTATTTCCTTAATACATTAATAAATCAACTATCTTAATTTATTATCCAAATAATAAATATAATTTCTCTCACCAAAATTCATCTTGTCCAGTTGTTAGTATGAGGGCAACTCAAAAGGACTGTGCTACTATTAATTTAAGTATATACCAATTATAGTTATGGGCTTAGACACCTAATCCAATATTTACACCCATGCATGACTTAATAAGGCCCAAAACTAAAAAAGAACCATAACAAAGAACCTAACTCTTGCATGGACCACAATAACTCATAAATGTTGCATTTTTATGGACAAGGGACCTCATTTGTGCTAATATCAAACCCCCAAGGCTTATGGAGTAGACCATAAACCAAACTGTAGCTCAAAAGACCCAAAAATGCATAAATAGCGCCCTAAGTTAGATCTAGCATAAAGAACCACCAAGATGAGAGTTTTTTTTTACCTCAAATGACTTGCTAAGATGAAGATGACTCTAGATCTACAATCTCATGTCACTCCCAAACAATCTCCAAGTATTCTTCTTCTTCTACTTCACCAAAATTACCACCAAAACTCACTTCAAAGCTCTAAAAATTACAAATGGAACTTAGGGTTTCGATTTTAGGGTTAATGTTGATGGAGGCTGAAGATAATAGGGTTTAACACAAGTTAAGGCCTTTAAATAGGGTCCAAGACCCTAAATTTTTATTGGACTTGTCGTATTTTAAATTTTTATTGGACTTGTGGTATTCTATGCTTTTGAGTAAATTTCCCAGTGTGGAAATAAAAGTTTATAGTTTTTCTTATTATTGAAGGTATATCAACGTCTCAACTCTCATGTGCCTATGTATGATATCCAAAATAACAATATTAAGCATGGATAGTTAGATTGTATATACTAAGATTATTATCTATCTATAAAAGCCTTATGTAAAGAAGTTTAGAATAAATTTGTTTAATGTTTTGTGAGAGGTTGTGTGTATGGTATAAAAAAGTGTTTATATTTAATAAGACAAGTGCTTAGGATGTAAGTGATAAATTGGATTGGATGAGATCCATGACTATTTTGAATCGAACATGTAACCTCGAGCAGTATGTACTATATAATATTGTAGGGTAGAGATTTGGTTAGGACTTGTTTGTAGTTATGATTGGGTGTGATATATCGTATAACAATTAAGATCATAGGTTTAATATTCCCGATTTAATTTGTTAGATAATAATAGATATCAAATTGTCATCGTCAAACAATCGATTTTAACATTGGTACAATGTAACATTTTGATTGCTTAGTACCTATAATTTCAAAATCCGAATATACAAGAATACAATTATTTTTGATTTACCTTTTTTTGTGCATATAGAGAAAAGTTGTGACTTTATTGAAAACCTCCAACATCCTCCTTTTGATGGAGCAAATCCCTTTTGTTATTTGAATTATTGTCGTTTTCTATACTTTAATTTTAGAAGCAAATACATGAATAGATTTCCATCGTGGGAATAAAAGTTGGTTTCTTTTCGACACGTCTTTGATCGTTTATAGTTTTTCTTATTATGGAAGGTAAGTCGATGTTATGTCGACGTCTAAACTCTCAAATACGCAACTAGTTCCTAAAAGAATGATATAATGTACACACATAAAAAAGTTGAATTGTATACTTTCAGATCGATATGCCCGACATTCTTATCTAAATATATCTAAATATATTTTGACATGTTTTGTGAGAGTGTGTGTGTTTAAGGATACGAAATTGCTTGTTAAGTAAGTGGTTGTTTGATTTGGAAAATACTTTGGAAATAATTAGCTAATGCCGAAAAACATGGAATATGTAAAGTATATGTTTTTTCGCTAAATTTTCGTTTAGTAATTCATTGATATTATTTTCAATTTGTGTTACTTTTTATAATTGTGTCACTTATATTTTAACAACATATATAAATAAGCAAAATAATCCACTCATTAAAGGAGAAAACTCTACCTTTTTGTTAAAGAAGATACAAAGAAAATAATAATTTAATTGTGCTTTGATAAGATAAAGATAATATTATAAAACTTATAGTCGAAAATATTGTTAATGAACGCAAATGTTAAAAATGAACACTCATCAAGTATCAACTCATCTCTAACCCATCACCATCCCTCTTTCACAAACACACAACACTACAAAATCAACTTTATCATAAAGAGGATATATTATAAAACAAACCAACTATCCGAATTATCCATGATAAAAGGCTTTTTATCACAGTCTTTCGTCTTTCGCCTTAAGTTTATAATTCTATTCATGAATTTTTTTTATGGAACATAAAATTTGACTTTAACAATAAAAAAATTGTGAAAGACTAATCTAAATATCACGTACATTGGAGAAAAACAAATGAAATCCACACATTAAAATCAAAACATAAAACATCCACCATCCTAATATATCTAGTGGGCCCTCTTTGGGTTCCTTGTCGACCCACTTGGCCACTTACTCTACTTGTAATTTTCTATAAATACCTATCAATATTCTTATATGTTACTTCACTAATTCATTCTCTTCATCTCTCACAGTCATTCCAAAATCACCACTCTCTTTAAACAATGAAGCCTAAACATCTCTCGAGCGAAACCTCTATGATCCATGATTGCAAAAGAATGATAGGAGAAAGACTTCGGCAAGCTTTTCAAGCCACAATAGTTGTTGATGATAACAAAAACGGAATTTCAGATGCAAAAATAAGAGTTTTGAATGCTAAAGAAGTTAAAAGATCATGCCAAAGAGTGAAAACAGAGGACCCACTCAGAACAATCATGTTCTTGGGATCATTGAGCCACACTTAGATATGATTTTGGCTGTTCGTATTATCGTATATATTGATTCATGGTCGACGTATATATAATGTATTATTATATGACTTGTTGATAGATCGTCTATAGTTATTTTATTTAAAAATCATCATATTAATGGTGCTTGTAAATGATTATGGTCATAATCATGGAACCGTCTTCGAAATAATAAGCATTAGTATTTTGAATTATGTTCTTGGGGTGTTTACTTCGATTTTGTTTGCGTACAATTACTTAATGATAGTAATAACCATAAAGTATATTTTTCATATATGAAACTGAAAATGACAACAAATGTAATAATGTTGATTTTTCTTTTTCTTTTTGTAAACGAGTTAATTTATAAAGATAAATCCAAGTTCAATAATTCCACAACTTTAATGTGTTTTTTAAAAATGGGCGCTACATGAAGTAGATTAAAGAACAAGGATGACATTTTGAATGACACAGATTGTGTGGTTATCTTGAGCTATAGATGTTACCTTACATTTTTAAACAATGTGATTTTGTTTTGGACTTCGGGAGCAATATTTCCACATAAGTAACTCTGAAAACTTTTTGATTAAAATCAAAGTGATTTTAAAAGTTTTTTTCAAACTACCGGAAGATGTTTCAAGTTCATGTCGTATATGGCAAAGGTTGTTGCCCAGTCTAGCTACAAATTTATATATATCATTTTGTAGATAAAATTGAAATGTATCGATGATATATTTGTATTACGTATTAAAAGTTACGATAGAAATTTTAAAATAAGCAACTTGAATTAGTTGGAATATTAAAAATCTATACTAAAATAATATTAAAAAATGAATGTAAATTGTATATATTAAAACTTTAAAATTAAAGTAGTAGTAGTATATTGTTTATTGCAGTTGTAGATTTTATGGATATCAATATCATAACATAAAATTCTGAAAATGCCACCATTGCCCTAATACATCGGCTCCCACAGTCTCACTCTTCTTCATCGCTGCCTTGAATCTGTCCGGCCTCCCCCATACGCCGTCAACTATCTCGTCTAGCACCGCCGCGGCCCTCCTCCGCATCTGAACGGTAAGAAAGATCCCTTTGAACTTCGATTTTGTTGTGTTGTCAATTTCTGCATCCGAACAGTGAGAAACATCAAGTTGTTGTTTCGATTTTATGCCTATCACTTTGAACTTCAATTTTCTTTGTTATGAACTTAAATTTTCTGCTTATGACTCTATTAACATCGATTTTCCCTAAATTCGAAATTAAAACTCTTGTATATATCTGAAACGTTCTTTGTTGTGTTTATGCTATGAAATCTTATGTTGTTTCCGAAATGTGTTGAATCTTTTATAGCTTCTGAAATGCTAATGGTATTATGTTGTTGAATCTTTTACTGAAAGGTTTCATATCATCAAGTTTAGGGAACTGTGAAGCTAACTGTCGATCAAAATATAGAAACTTTATTTTCAATTAAACTATAAATATGATAGAGATAATTGAGCGCAAGAATTTTTTAAACTTCATTCTTGTTCTGTATTTCTTTTTTCCTTTTTTCCCCTTTCGTTTTTTGATTCTTTGCAAGCTGCCGCATAATGTTTGCTTTCTACATTTGATGGTGGTGGGGGTTAAGGGAGGTGCAGTACTGCAGTAGGTATCAGTTGAGAGCTGGGGGAGATCTCGTGGAGTTTTCCAACATAGACGGGCTAGAGAAAGAAAGAGATGAAGCATGATCTGTTGTGTTTTGTTTCCAGAAATCTTATGGAAACAAGATGCACATCGATTTCTGTTCAAGAACACACATATGTGTGCAATCTGTAAATAGGACGGTGGTGGTGAATTGGTGATGGAGCCTTGATGTCTCAATGAATAGTTGTGAGTTTGAATGTAAAAGATGATCACACTGGGTAGGGTTATTTAGAATTTTAGAATTACTAAATGTATAATAAATATTTAAAATTATAAATTAAATTATAAAGTTGCACGTCTAGGTAAAAAAGTCGTTGAGTTCTTATTTTCAAAAATTAACTCGTACCGTTCCTCGTTTGATTAAAAGTTGCATGCTTCATCATTTTTTCAGATATATATATTACCTTTACTATTTTATTTTTAGTTACTTATAAATTATTTTGTATTTATTAAAAAAGGAAAAAATATATAATAAATTCCAACCCCACCCAATTCCCATCTAATTCTATACCCCACTTTTCACTTTCTTCTCAAGACCTATTAGTAGAAAATCCTAAATCATGGTGTAGATTTTGTCGGAAAAGAGATTGGTCAGAATCGCGAAATAGATTGGTCAGAGAAGAAGAGGACGACAATAGTTTGGTCGAAGAAGAAGAGGGAAGGGGACCACGGAGGTCTGGTTAGGGAAGAAGAAGAAGGAGAGGAACGGGGAAGGGGGCGTCTAAAACACTGATACCGACCCCAACTGTCAACTCCGACAAAGACCACACGCCACCGTCACCTCCCAAATCGTCACTTTGATCCACCTTCATTTGTTTCCCTTTTTTACTATCTAAACTTCTCGGGTGATCTAGCTTTGCAAACGATTTCAAGGATTTGTTCACACGAGTTTGGGGAGAAGATAACCGGAGTTGCTGGTTTCATGGTAGTGGTAGGACAATGGGTGGAAGGGTTTGTGTCCGACCATAATCTTCCACTAATCCTCTCATCTCTTTTATTTGTTTGATCTGTTTGTTATTTGTAGATCTAGGGTATGGATTCGGTAAATAAACACGTATATGCAGATCTCTTTCAGATGTAGTGTTGGCAGGAGGTGTCTGGTGGTTCGTGGTCGGAAGTGGGCAAGTGGCTGGTGTCGAAGGAACTTAAGAGGAAATTTTATTTTCTAAAAAATATTAATTAACAAAAAATAATTGATAAATTATAAACAACCGAAAAATGAATGAAAAAGAAAAGAAAAAGAATAAGAAAAGGGCAAGATAGTTATTTTATGCTGTGAGGGATGTAACATACAACTTTTAATGAAATAAGACACGATCCGAGTTGATTTTTGAAAATAATGACCGAAAAAAATTCAAATCCACCACTTTTCAAGTTTTGCAACTTGCCCAAAACAAAATGACAAATTAAATTTTGTAGCTTTAATCGACACTTTAATACATCAAAAGAAAAAACATCATAAATGGTCCCTGTGGTTACCCAAAATTTGAAGTTTAGTCCCCGTTGTTTAAAAACCTCATAGATGGTCCCTGTGCTTTCAAAACTTTTGATGATTGGTCCTTATTGCTAACTTCGTTAAGTTTTGTTCGTTAACTGAAGGACATTTATGTCATTTCACTACCACAAGGACCATTTATGATGTTTTGTCTTATTTAAAAAAAATATATATGTAAAGTCTCTCTCTCTCTCTCTCTCTCTCTCTCTCTCCCTCTCTCTCAACCCATTGAGATGAAGATCTTGGGACGAACCCTATGAAGATATGGGTTCAGATTCGTCATACAAACATATCTCTTTGTAACACCCCAATAACACAAAATCAAAAACCAATAAAGCCGAGAATGCAGATTTTTGGGTTTGTTTTTCAACATACACACTCAAGAACACAAAATTTGAATCACATATTTGCTTTTGTGGGGTTTCGCTTCACACACACACATGATTCTGAATCTTAAAACCGATTACATGGAGTTATGATTACTTGAATGTGATCTTAATTTCTCAACAGTTGAAGGTATTTTGTTTCGTCTTTCTCGAAACCCAACGAGATTTTCAAGAAGCTATTGTTTGAGGTTTGAACATGAATGAAGAACAAGAATTAGAACCATTATCAAAGAAGGTTTCTAGAGACTTCTCAGCCTTGAACCTCACAATCAAGATATCGACTTCAATACATAACCCTAGAAAAGAACTATCGACCGACGACATTGATCATCTTCATATAACTCTTTATCTTCTTCAGCCTTTGTTTCAGCCCTACAGTCTCCTAACATATCTCCCAGATCCACCGGATATGATCCATATCATCATCTAGAAACCAAAATAATCACTAATCCATCCACCGTTACTACATTTACTCAAACTTCTACTCAAGAATCCCATTGTGGGTCTCACTCCGATGACATGCCCAGCACTTCCTACGACTTTTCCGATTCCACAAAGCTCAAAATTGTCGACTATGTCCCTGTAGCATGTCCTGACAATAATACTAATAATGCAACACTATCTCATATCTCATTCTCATTTCCAGTTACACGTATTCCTTTCACAAAAGGGTCTTCTAGTGCCAAATTGAGGAGACGAACACAAACAGACGTGCAAACTTTCGTTGCTTTGGTTTGTGAGTCGGACAACAACCACATTGACATCTGTAGCTCCAGCGGTCATGGTAGCGATGCCAATTGTGTTTTTGTTCTGTTCTGTTCTTCATGGGCGCCGACAGGCGAGATTCCTTCAAGGGTTTTCTGAAGCTCCATCTGTTCTTGTCTTTGCACTCACCTAAATGGAAATTTTGAGAGAGAGAGAGAGAGAGAGAGAGAGAGAGAGAGACAACAAGAGATTTCTAAATTGATTCAACTATAAGATCATTTAACTCATTTATCCCATAATAAAAATCCTACATCGAATTTGGACTCCATCTCCAGAACCCCTACAACCCCCGATTTGACTGAACCAAACCCAATTGTGGGTTCATATGCCAAATCAATATATCAACAAATTTTGCCTTATAAATTCAATTTAGTACTGTCATATCTAATTTTTCATCAGTACAAGATCGTTGAGGAGTTATTTTGATGCTAAATCCAAAAAATACTGGTGTAAGTTGGGATATTATCAAAATGGTCCAGAATGTCGATACAGACACACAAAGATACCACAACCTTCTTCTTCGGTGGAAGAAATACTCCAAAAGATCCAACAGCTAACATACTACATCAATTTTCTTAATTTTATATGTGTATATATGTTAAATAAAAGAAGTTACAGATCAAGATGAAGATTTAGTCGCGCGCGCGCGCGCGAGAGAGAGAGAGAGAGAGAGAGAGGAAATTGAATAATAGGGGTGTGTATGGGGCGGTTTGGTTCGGTTATTGGTCAAAACCGAACCATAACCATTATGATTGGTTAATGTATTTTGATAACCATTGGGTATGGGTAATATTGGTTATGGTTAATGGTTTTTGTCGATTAACGGTTTTGGTTAATGGTTATTATCGGTTAACCATAATATTCAAAATAATATAAATGGTGAAAGTATAGTTGCATAAAAAATGAAAAAAGAATACAAAAAGTCCTCGACACCGATGTTTGTAACCTAGCTTATAGTAATAGAATAAAATATGTACCTTTGATACTCAAAGTGAGATAACACATAGTCACATTCAAAATCAAAAACATTAAATAAAAAGTATAAAACATTAAAAAAATTGACACTAATAATTTCATATATTGATAATTGATATTAACATTAAAATAAAGTCAAACATCCATATACGTTAATAGCGATTAAATCAAAAACTATAAAATAAAATAGCTAAACATTTATATTACGTGTTATCTGGAAAAAAAAATCAGTTATATACATTCAATGTGATTAAGTTAAAAACAGTAAATAAAAAGGACAATTTTTTTTATAAAAATTCTTAAAATATCACAAAGTGGAGAAGAACCAAAATTTAACTTACCTAAAAGTTTTGATTATAAATTAAAAAAATCCTTCGAATAGAACTATAAAGTCAAAACAATCTTTGATTAGGATTAACGGTGTGAGAAACCTCCGATTAGGATTATGAGTGTGAAGATTAAACTAATTGTGAATAATGTTTACAAATTATAGAATTAGCTGATTAGGAATTACAACATTAATCAATAATATCACTCAATGCATGATTGGAAAATTGTGTGTGTTTGCATGATCTGCGTGATCATCCTTTGATGGTTTGATTGCACGTTCGTCTCTTGATAATTAAGAATTAATGAATTATATTTTGAAATTTTAATGTTTCTTAAATGAGTTTGATTATATTATTTTACTAGTTGTAAGACCCGTATAATATACGGGTTAATTAAAACAAAATGTTAAGTACGATTGATTAAATAAAAATTTTATTTGAATTTGAAATTGAAATAAGTGAAAATTATGAGAAAAAAACATGCAAATAATAAATTAATTAAAATTATGAGTTTAGTGTGTACTAAACAGGTTAATTATAATAAAATATTAAACATAAAGGTTTAAACTGTAAATTTATTTGGAATTAAATTTGAAATTTAAAATTTAAAATTTAAAATTTAAAAATTAATAGTCATTATGGTAGATTTAATTTATGGAAAGTAAATTAATGATATATTGAAAATGAAAATTAAAATAATGACAAGTGGAAAATAAATATATTTCAAATTATGACAAAATGACATGTGGCTAATCTTATGAGAGAAGGACATGTGGCAAAGTCATTTTCATTTATTAGAGTAGATATATAATCCATAATTTTTATGTATTAAAATATAAAGTTAGCGGTTCGGTTAATAATGGTTCGGTTAACCTATAAAACCATAACCGAACCGTTTTTTATCGGTTAACAAAAATTAGAAACCGAACCAACGGTTTTTAAAACGGTTCGGTTATTATGGTTTGGTTATATTGGTTAATTTGGTTATGGTTCGGTTTTTCGGTTATTATGCTCACCCCTATTGAATAATATATTTCTTTTTTTTTTTAACTAAGAAAAAACATCATAAATGGTCCCTGTGTTAGTGAAATGACGTAAATACCCTTCGGTTAACGGACAAAACTTAACAGAGTTAGCAATAAGGACCAATTGTCAAGAGTTTTGAAAGCACAGGGACCATCTATGAGGTTTTTAAACCGTGGGGACTAAACTTCAAATTTTGGGTAACCGTAGGGACCATTTATGATGTTTTTTCACATCAAAATTTATAATTTTTTGATCTCTATATATAAATAGACTCTCTGTATCGTATATGGCAATGTCAAACTGAAAAATTAAGTTTTTTTTTAATTGAAAATCATTTAATTTGGTTTTCCAATGATTTAGTTTTAGTTTTTTTTTTTTTTGGGTTGAAAAATCATTTGATTTTGGTTCTCATATTTAAGTTTCGACGAAAATTTAATTTAAACCGTATTATAGTAATACTCCATGTGTTTGAATGTACTTTCAAACTAAATTATCAAAATCAAATTTTATGGTTTAGTTTTCCGACATACATAAACCTAAATTGAATGTTTTTTCAACAAAAAAAATTAAATCATAGAATCCAAATTCAGATGATTTTTCTAGATAAAAAATTTTAATTAAATCATAGAAACTGAAACCTAATGGTTTGTCAACGAACACCGTAATCTTATGGGTTTGCATCGATATATATTGATGTATGTTTGTAAATAATGAAAGAGGAGTGATTCAAATGAGAACCACAAAAGATTAAGAACTCTAAGAACTCCCCATTAGTTAGTAAATATTTACATGATATTCTTATTAAACACGTGAATTTTTTTTCTCTTTTTGATACAAAAAAGGCAAAATTGTAATTTTGTGGTATAATATTTTCATTCTTATATGCTCTCATATTTGAACACAAAACTTATATAAATTACAAGTTTATACAGTCAATTTATAGTTTAATTCACAAAATTCACAACTTAATACAAATCATTTTACAATAATTCACAAACTCAAAGAAATCAAAAATTCAAACTCTACTAATACCACTACCATACGCTACCACCAACCACCTGTACCAGCATCACAACCATCATTTTCTTCTAAATGAGATCTGTAAATAAAGTCATGCATTAATAACTTAAATAGTACATTCACAGTCTAATAAAACTATTTATTTAACTCATTTTTAATTTAATGCAAAACTATTATTAAAACTAATATATTCTTAAATACTTATACAACACAAAAATAAATATATTCAGAAGAAAATTAACAAAAAAAATATACATACATCATTCATATTTTAAATTGTGAATTTAATATATTAAGTTGTGAATAAAATTTACATTATTCAAAAGCAACCAAAAAAATTATAAAATAGTCACAGCTTAATGTCAACTCATTCACAGCTTAATACAATCAATTCATAATTTAATACAAAAAATTCACAATAGTCAATTCATAGTATAAAAAGAAAATTAACAGTTTAATACAGTCAGTTCATATTTTAAAGCACAAAAATCACAGTTTAGTACACAAAGTTCAAAGTTTAATACAAAAAAGTATTCATCCACAACCATATTTTCAACTTAACACTCTTTATGTAGTCAATTCAAAGTTTATACACAAAATTCATAGCTTAATACAAATAACTTCATACTTTCATACGGATAATTCACAGCTTAATCTAGTCAATTTACAGTTCAAACAGAAAATTCACAGCTTTATGCAGTCAATTCGTAGTTCAAAAAAAAAATTCAAAGCTTAATGTAATCAATTCACAGTTTAAAACACAAAAATCAAAGTTTAGTACACTAAATTCACATTTTAATACACAAAAAGTAGTATTCACATCCATATTATCAACTTAAAACACTTGTTACAATTAATACACAATTTAATATACAAAATTCACAGACTAGTATAATAAATTCAAAGTTTAATTCAAAAAAATTTATACATTCACAGTTTAATAAGACTTAAAACTAAGATTAACAAAATCATATGACAAATGAGAGATTAATACATCAAGTTCACACTTTAACAGGAAAAACAAACAAAAAAATAGTTTAGGACTTTCTTTCATAGTATTCACTACTTAAAACCATATCAATTCACTCATTCACAGTTAAAACGAACTTTAACATAACTGAACAGTAGTTGAAACATTAAAAATCATAATTCACAGCTTCAAAAAATAAATTCACATTATTCGAGATAACATTAATACATCTTTTAAGTTTTAATTCACAGTATAACAACCATCAAACATAAACTATGAATAACAATTTGATGCTTATGTTATAACAAATAAGAAAAAAAAAGCATAAATCCACAACTTAACAACATAAAAGACTATGATTAACATAAATAAACAATAAATGAGATACCAAAACATTAAATTCATAGTTTTACAAAAGGAAAAAATAAAAATAAAAATCGACATACCTGATGTGTTTCACTGGAGGTCAGAGAGAAAGAGATGGAGAAGGTAACGATGTTGGAACGTATCTAAGATGGTGGAATCACCATCAGCTACCGGTACCATTATTATAGTTTCAGATATATGCATGAAATAGCACAACATAAACCAGATCTAGAAAAATTGAACCATATACACCAGATCTGACTAGATCTGAACATGATGTCGACAATAGAAGGTTGTGGTGTGACATCAGTAGTGGTAGCGATGGTGGAAACGAAGTTGACAGTGATGATGGTGGTATCAGCTTTGACCAAATCGCACCAGAACTAAGATGTTTTGCGTTTTAGCGAGGGAAAGTGAAGCTGAACAATTTCATGACTCCAGATCTTAGACCAGATGGCGATCAACGATGGATATGGACGTATTTTCATCAGATCTTGTCAGATACGTGTTTCTGTTGGCGAAGACAGTGATTGATGAAGGTGGTGGTTATCAGCGTTCGCCAGAGCTCATAAATTTGGAGGAGAAAATGGAAGATCCGAAGACAAAAATTGTAGTTTTGAAGAAGAAAGTCGTAAATTTGAACATGAAAATCGTAGATCTGAAGATGAAAGTCGTAGATCTGAAAATGAAAATCGTAGATATGAAGCTGAAAGTTGTAGATCTGAAGCTAAAAATTGTAGATCTGAAGCTGAAATTGTAGATTTGGAGCCAACCGGAGCTTGTGGATCTGATGGCGGTGGTTCGTCGGTGGTCAGAGGCGGCGACAACAGGGGGGTGGTGGCTGGTGGCAACTGGTGGCAATGTTTATGTGTTCTTCAAGTTTGAGATGAGAGAGAAGATAGAGTTTGTGTAGTGTGTAAAACTAATATAATAAAAGATGAAGGGAAATAGACTTAACAAGGTAATTAACTTTTTAGTTTGTTCATATCTAGGTAACTATCTTTTTTTTGTACATATCTAGGTAACGAACTTTTTGGAAGTGTTCACATATGACCATTATGACCGGCTGTAGCAGGTTATATCCGGTCATAACCAGTCATAATGGTCATATGTGAACATTTTCAAAAAGTTCGTTACCTAGATGTGTACAAAAAAAGATAGTTATCCAGATGTGAACAAACCGAAAAGGTAACAGTAAATACACGAATGATCTCTGTAGTTTGGGTAATTTGTGCGTTTGGTCCATAACTTATTTTTTTAACTTAGATGATCCCTACTATTTATTTTTGTTGTGCATTTGGTCTCTGTCCTACCTCAAAAGACTATTGTGCCCTTTTTTTTTTCTTATTTATGTATTTATTTTTTATATATTAAAAAAAAATTAATAGACCCCATATATCTGCATCTCCTCACACTAAATCTGAAACCACATTTGAGAAATTTAAATTGGGTCCCACAATAATCTTTTGAGGTAGCACAGGGACCAAATACACAATAAAAATAAATAGTAAGGATCATCTAAGTTAAAAAATAAGTTATGGACCAAACGCACAAATTACCCAAACTACAGGGACCATTCACGTATTTTACTGTTACCTTTTCAGTTTGTTCAGATCTGGGTAACTATCTTTTTTTGTACACATCTAGGTAACGAACTTTTTAGAAGTGTTCACATATGACCATTATGACTAGTTATGACCGGATATAACCTGCTACAGCCGGTCATAATGGTCATATGTGAACACTTACAAAAAGTTTGTTACCTAGATGTATACAAAAAAAAGATAGTTACCCAGATGTGAACAAACCGAAAAGTTAATTACCTTATTAAATCCATTTCCCAAAGATGAAAGTGTTGTTGAAGAGTTTGAGAGAGTTTGGAAAGTTTTGTTGCAAAATAAGTTTGAAAGAATATACCAAAATAACTAGTTCATACGGTTTTTAATTTTTTTTTGTTCTCATTTGAACCTTATAAACTTTGATATTTTTTTTTTAAATAAAAAAATCCCTAAAAAAACAGCAGAAAGTAGCATATTGTGGTCGATATTGATTTTTGAAAAAATAAACAATTTTTAGAAAAAAAGCTAGGGCATATCTATTTAACCGGTATTTACAGGTCACAATAATCACTATTAAACTTTTATCTAAAAATATATGATTTTTTAGCAGAAATTAAAATTGAGACTTGAGGTTAAAAAAAAAGTAGTTTTTATGTTATTAGCCAAGTCTGAATTAAAATTATGTATTTTCTACTAACGCCGAGCCGAGTACTCCACCGCCGGGATTCCGCCGCCAATAGACAAAAAAGAGCGAGCGTACATATTCCATATCAGTATTATCACTAAACCACAATCTCTCTCTATTATCGGATCAAAATAACTCCTCAAAGCTTCTACGATCAAATCTCTAACTAGCAGGTAGTAAAAAGCTCTGGATTTGTTCTATTTAGTGCTTACTCGGTATGCTTTTTTCACTCCTGTTTGTTTTCTTTTCGAATTTAAGATAAATTTTTGTTACTGTTTATATAATTACTATATGATACTTCAGATGAAGTTTGCTTGATTATACCGTCTACAAGAAATCTAAGTTTGAATTTCACGAATTGATTGAAGATTTTCTGTTTTACTCCTATGCGATTCGTTCATTTACTTGGTCGTGTGTTTCTGTTTGCTATAGATCTAACTTATATTCATCCTCCATCACACAATCCTCTTATTTTCCGATTTGAAACTTACTGCTTTAAGTAGCTCAATCAGACTCTGTTATCCCTCTTGGTGGAAAAACCTATGCACCTTAATCTAATTGGGTGTGTTTGCTAATGAGTTTAATCTTATCCCGATTCATCACATGATGCTTCTACATTTTGCTTTAAATGGTTGTTCCGATGTGATTTTTTAAAATGAATCGAATATGTAACAGGATTGGTGGAATCTTGATATCTCAGTTGTTGTAGCTATGGCATTGCACGTAGATCATAAGGCCACCATCATTGATGGAAAAGCAATCGCACAAACAATTCGTTCTGAAATCGCCTCTGAAGTCAGTACCTTGATTGAGAAATATGGCAAGGTAAAGAATCATCATTTCCTTTCACTGCATATAGGCAATACAACATTATGTTAGATAAGAATGATTTATTTCAGGCACCAGGACTTGCTGTGGTGATTGTGGGGCATAGAAAAGACTCTCAAAGTTATGTAAGCATGAAAAGAAAAGCATGTTGTGAGGTTGGAATCAAGTCTATTGACATAGACCTTCCAGAACAAGTACCTGAAGCTGAATTAATCGCAAAGGTCCACGAGTTAAATGCAGATCCAAACGTACATGGTCAGCAAACCAAATTACATGCATCTCTTATAACTTATAAGCAAGCACCTTGAAATGAAATCAAATTGTTTGTTATGACTTATGACTTATGACTTATGATGATGCATCCAGGCATATTGGTTCAGCTTCCTTTGCCAAAACACATAAATGAAGAAAAAGTGTTAACAGAAATCAGCATTGACAAGGATGTGGATGGGTTTCACCCTCTCAACATTGGGAAACTTGCTATGAAAGGAAGAGATCCCCTTTTTCTTCCTTGCACCCCAAAGGCAAGCCAATCAATAACATATTTTATTTTTTTACCATTTAGGATATGATATAAATATAATACACAAAATAAACAAATGAAAATTTGTTTCTGAAACAGGGTTGTATAGAGCTTCTGAAACGCAGTGGAATTAGCATAAAGGGAAAACGTGCAGTTGTTGTTGGTAGAAGCAACATTGTTGGGTTACCAGTTTCACTTCTTCTGTTGAAGGAAGATGCAACAGTTACTGTTGTTCATTCGCGTACAGAGGATCCAGAAAGTATGATCCGTGAGGCGGATATTGTTATTGCTGCAGCAGGACAACCCATGATGGTAACCATAACCATACTTATACACTTATACTTCATTCATTACTTATAATGATTTTATTTATTTGGGTTATAGGTTGGTTAGTTTACACTTTGCTTTGTTGAATTGTTTTTTATTGTTAGATAAAGGGTAGTTGGATAAAAAGTGGTGCTGCGGTTATTGATGTGGGGACGAATGCGGTGGATGATGCTAGCAGAAAATCAGGATATAGGCTTGTGGGTGATGTTGACTTTGACCAAGCATGTAAAGTTGCGGGATGGGTTACGCCTGTTCCAGGGGGTGTGGGGCCCATGACTGTGGCCATGCTGCTTAAAAACACTTTGGATGGTGCTAAGCGGGTGATTGGGCAGTAAACTAAACTAACCGATTTGATTTCAACTTGTTTCGGTTTTTGTTACAAGAAATCTTGCATATCATGTATGGTGTTGTAGCTCATTTTATATTTTGTTTTGAATCATATTGTGAGTGTATAATTATGAGTATTGTCCATTTTTATTTTACAATGGGTTGGGCTTTTTGATTATAATGGAATCTGAAGCAAGTCCCATGTACATGTTTTATAAATGATTCAAGTTGAGCCCAAGCCTAAATAAGCTTGAGTTTGAGCTATTAAGGAAGTCTAAAAAAGCCTCTGGACTTTTTTTTTTTTTTAATAAAACGAGCCTATTAAGTATCAAGCTAGACTAAACTTATCGAGTCCAGCATACAAAAGATTATATGTGCACTTTATGTCATCTAAAAAATTATTTTTAATAAAAAAAGAATGTAAGTCATCCCTTGTAAAAGGTTAGAGAAATAACTTAATGTTCCAAAAAATAATATTTTATACCTGAAAAAGATTCTTTATCTTTTAATAGTTTCTTCAAGGAAAGATTATCAACCGATAAACGTCACCTTATTACAAACCAGTCGGTTTTTATAACAAATCATGATCAAATCTATTGTTTCCAAAAACATGTAACAATTTGTTTACTTATTTATTTGTATATTTACCATGTCTTAGAGATAACATATTTGTTACTTTTCTTGGATGCTAATGTCACAATCCGAGAAAATTCTAAAAATTATAAAATAAAAAAAAACAAAACTAAGTTATACTAAAAAATAACAAAAGAAAAAAAACAATGAGAGTTTAAAAAAATAAACATATAAGGGCTTTGATGACTCGGGTAAAAAAATATGTATATATTTAACCGGTCCGTAAAAAATGTTATATGATCTTCTGGTTGTATATAGCATCTTCTGCGGACCGACCAAATATACACATACATTTTACATCTATTTATTGTCATAATTCGCTATCAAAGCGTATCATTTCACAACACAAGTGATATAATTCCCGGTAAGAATTCATTCAGAATATATATATATATATATATATATATATATATATATATATATATATATATATATATATATATATATATATATATATATATATATATATCAAAAAATATTTACAAACAATTAAAAAACCAACTAACTAACACCACTCACCACCCAACCAACACCACCCGCCACCACCACCCGACGTCACCACCACTAACTACCACCCACCACCCATCACTACCCACAACCCACCACCACCACCCGCCACCACCATCACCACCCAACCACCACCCACCTTCATCGCCTGCCACCAACACCCACAACCCCTACCTACCACCCATCACCACCACCCGCCACTACCCACCACCACCAACCTCCACCCGCCACTACCACCCATCACTAACCACCACTACCAACCACCACCCACCACCCATCACTACCCACCCACCCACCCGCCACCATCATCACCACCTCCTACCACCACCCACCTCCACCGCCTGCCACCACCACCCACAACCCCTACCTACCACCCATCACTACCACCCACCACCCAACCACCACCCACTACCACCACCCATCACTAACTACCACCACCAACCACTACCCAACCACCACCCACCACCCATCACTATCCACCCACCACCACTACCACCTCCAACACTAACCACCCGCCACCACCATACGTCACTACCAACCACCCATCACCACTCACCACCACCCCCACCACAACCATTACCCACCACCACCACCACCAACCACCACCCGCCACCACCACCGATCTCTACCCATCACCACCACCGATCTCTACCCATCACCACCAACCACCACCCACCACCCATCACTATCCACCACCTACTACCACCCGCCACCACCACCACCCACCACCCACCCATCACCACCACCAACAACCACCCGCCACCACCATCATCACCACCCAACCAGCATCACTCGCCACCACCACCTACCTCCACCACCTACCAAAACCATCACCCGTCCCTATCACCACCATTTGCAACCACCCACCCACCCACCATCACCCATCACCACACACACACCACCAATCACTACCACCCCGCCAAAATGTAAGAATATTTCAAATATATATCTTAAAATTAGAAGCCACACCTAGAATAACTTTCGTTTGAATGTCTTAGAGCCACTGCATATAAGCTTATGGAATGAATTTTGGAGGTGTTTGACACCAATAGATTAGAAAGAGGAAACTAATTGTATGCAATATTAAGAAAGGTAAAAATAAACAAACCACACTAAAGAAACATAAAAAGAATCATGAATCCACCTCTCCAAATTCAACATAAATAATATATGGCATGAAACCCACTCCCGGTGAACCAGCAAGAAAATTCCCAAAGAAAAACCAAGGGGTAAAATGGTCAAACATAGAACAAACCGCACATCAAAATTAGTATACTATCAAGCAGCAAACGATAGAGGCATGGTACTTCGTAAATGCATCAACAAGAAACCAAAGCAAAACCAAGGGGAAAAATGGTAATAGCAAATTAAAATAAATAAAAATTATAACCTGATATACCTGAAGCTCTTACAAGACAGTTCATAACTCCCTTCTAAAGATTTTAGTTCCTGGAAAAGTAACAGGACCTGCAAATTGTTAGTGTAATGTCTTCGTTTTCCTCTTTGAAAGGTTCCTATAAAGAAAAAATTAGTAGCAAAAGATGTGGCTGAGGCTCGAGTTGGACTCGATTCCCTTAAACAGATTCGCCGTCTGTTCCCAGGGTACAACAACCTTAGCAGTATTGTGTACTGCCGGATATTACCACTTGCCTGAAAGAATCGCTGGAAGCAGGAGTACAAAGAAGGAGGAAGAAGAAGAGTATTTTCATTCGTATGTTTGAATGAGACGGCAAGGTCTTCTTTTATAGTTGAATCAAACAAATCACTAATTGATTGAGCGTTTAATGTCAATAAATTTCATTAATTACACAATTAATGCATCCGTTACAAAATTCAATAATAGGGACCAAAACTGTCGAGTTTAGCAAAAATGAGGGTAGCGCGCGCTCGAGTTTTTGAAGCTACATTCGTGTCTGCAGGTCGCGCCCATGCACGAATTCGGTGTTTTTGGTCTATGAAATCCAAGATTTGCACCCCCCCTGTGCGCGGGTAGGAATTGTAGCATTACCATAGACACAAGCTTGTAAGCCTTTCACGCATTCAAGCTTATAAATCTTATTTGGTTTGGTCTTTCTACCAATGTGGGAATCATTCCCACATTCCTCTCTTTTTGTTAAATTTATTCTCAAATACCCATATTTGAGTATCGATATCTCATTCACATATACTTTATTTTAGACATATAATATATCGTTTCGAATTCCTCGTGGAGGAGAACACAAACTCACTTAGAGTTAGTTATATATACAACATATGTATATATTTATATATGTCCAAAGTTAGTAAAAATATAAATATTTATACTAAATTTTCCAAAAATCCCCCACATGAATGGAGATCGATCTCTGCACATCCAATTTCCAAACAAAATTTTCAACAGTTGAATCCTGCATAGGATAGGTAGGTATTATCCTTTGAACCCTCCCTTAAGAAGTTACACTTAATCTCCTAGCAGTTAGTAGATCTCGATGTCTTTGAACTAAATTGCCATTTATGTAGAAGACAATGTAAATCTCATAGGATTCTCCATGACAAGGTCATATCCTCATAGACGTGTTCGTTTTGGTCATGAATACTAGCCTGGTTCTGCAAGAGCTTTAGGAATTGTGCCCCTCTAATTCCCTTCGAAGCGACCCCACTTCTCTCTCACATAGGTGATTCCAAGAATCATTAAAAACCATATGTTTAGCCTAATTTTGTCACTACATATAGGAATGGACTAGGAAGTAATGTTAACTCCCCCACATTGACATGCCTCACTCATACAGTTAGGTTATCCTTTTGAACCTAGATCTTGGGATCTCCAATCTTCTGGGTAAGGTTTCCTTCGTTTAAATTTATTCATTTATGGGCTTTAGTCCCATTCCTCTTGACGACTTATAAACTACATCTTTACTCAAGCCTTTTGTAAGCGGATCCGCAATGTTATCCTTTGACTTCACCCAATCAACCGTGATAACCCTCGTAGAGATTAGTTGTTGTATCGTTTTATGTCTATGTCTACCAATTTTCGATTGGTTATCACAATGTATACATATGGCTGTTACTGGCTTGGGCCATTCGGGAATGTCCTCTACAAATTGACGTAGCCACTCTGCCTCTTCAGCACAAATATCTAAGGTGATAAATTCAGATTCCATCATGGATCTAGATATAACTGTTTTCTTTGATGATTTCCATGCTACAGCAGCACCTGATGGGTTTTAGTCATAAGACATCCTATGTGCTCATACAAACCCTAATGCTTGGATCTAGGTTTCTCTATTGTACATGCTTTGAATCCAAGACTATAAACCCTAATTCTAGCATATGGAAATCGATATTAACATATAAATGGGTTTATGATATTACCTTGATTGTTATGTAGCAATAACAATCCTAATTCCTCCTTGAATTGACTTTGGAAGGCTTAGAGTCACAAGTGTCACTCCTCTAATGGCTTACAAACACCATAAGCAAGTGGAGAAGGTATAAAGAAAGAGGAGAGAGGTAGGAATTCGTCCTTAGATGCTCTAGGGATCAAGTCCCTGAAATCCTAAGGCCTTAGGGGTCTTTATATAGGGTTGGGATTAGGGTTTCAGTCCTTATCCTTATCTAGTTACTTGCCCATCAAGCAACCATAAGATAAGCCTTGAAAACCCCTATCTCTTGGACCTTGGACGATTTTAAGGATATCCTTATCCTTGAATTCGTCCATCCTTTAACAAGGATAACCATTGCCCTATTTTGCAACTATCACATAATTACAATTCAGCCCCTCTAGTTTAATTAATTACATTTGATCACAAAATTAATTCTTAATTAATTATTGACCAATATTAATTAAACAAATATGATTTCTCCTCTAATATATTATTCTTATAACATGTTAATAAATCATAATAACCTCTCTCTCTTTATTTATTTCTCCAATCAAGTTGCTTTGGTGAAGGCAACCCAAAAGGACCATGCACCATTGTAAGTCCCCAAAATTAAGGATCCAATTTAGTAATCAATGAAGTTAATTGCTATTAGATTTAGATTGAGAAGAAGAAGAAATTGAATCAAGCATGCACACATTTATATCATATAAATGTCAGGTACACCTTGGGAAAACATACACATACGTCACTGATTTCTGGCAAAAAAGTACAGACTGACACACCTCAGTTGCTATAAATAGTACTCCTCCTACCAGCACAATTGTGTGCAGCCAAGCACATGTGTGCGGCCGCACACCCAGAGTGTGGCCGCACACACACATGTGTGGCAACACACATTACATGACTACAAACAAAACACTGCAAAATGACACAATTAACTATACAAAATGATGCCTAGCTCAAACCACAAATTATGTTCTTTCAGTCTCCCCCTTGGTTTGAGACTAGCATAGTCTTGTCATCATTCCTTTGGCTCCTCAGCAGGCTTCTCAAACAGCCTCAGATCTGATCTCCCCATTGAATCCATCCACAAACTTCCATTTATGATTGTAGTTACCATTGTAGTGTATTCTTTAGCGGCAACTTCCATTACTTCTTTTCTGCAGATTATCTGGTGACGAGCCAGAGTCTGGATGTCCCTTTCTCGAAAACGAAGAAGATCTTTTGCATTGATCAGCCTCAAACACGTTCTTGATCCTTGAATTTGATGGCAGCAGTTGCAGTTTCGTCATCGTATGCCCAAAATTCCATATTGTCAAGATATCCCTCCTGGAAATGCTGAGGGATTGGAATTTCTTTTTGCTTCTTTGTAGCAGGCCATAAGATAATCTTCATAGGTTTGCCTGTTTCTGGGTCGAGAACATCCTTATCCTTTCGATAAAGGGCTTTGGCAGTCTTCATGCTGGGAAAATTTTCTTTGACCTGCCTATCAAGGAACCTCTTAAAGTTTGATGCACTTGGATCTTGCGAGGGATTGTGAAAGGGAACTCTAGATAATTCTGCTAGATCAGTCTTAGTCCAAGAATTGAAATCATGGGTGCTTTTGTAACATTCAGATATTCCTGAGTTTCGCTTCACCACCCACAAATTCGTTTTTGGATCGAAAGCCCACATACGGATACCAGATCTGTCACCATACTTATCGCCAAACTTTCTCTTTTTCAAATCTGTTACAGTTAGAGCAGGGTCTTTTGCTTTGCGATTCTCATTTGTATTTTTCATGAATAGAAGTCCTTCGCGTTGATTTGCAGTCACAATCCTTTTACCCTGTTTAATTGTGATTTTGGCTCTGCTTCCTTCTGGTTCTTTTTCAAATCTGTCGACAATGGTAGTTGTTCTTGGAGCAGGTGGGTCAACAGGAAGATCATCAGTTGCAGGAGGTGATTGAGCAGAAGGAGGATCAACTACTCTATGAGGCTGTTGGAAGAGGGCTTTAACTTTTTCACCAAAAGCATCATACAATACGTTCTTGAGATTAAAATAACTAGCTAGAACGGATCCAAGACTCATTTGTAAATCTTTGATTTGTTTGGTCTTTTCTTCATCCTTTGCCCTGAGCTCAAAGATATATGCAGAAAGTTGATCCATTTGAATTGATTTTTCAATGAGCTGTTAGCGGAGAAATCCAACTTCCTTTCGAAGATCAGATGAAGAGAATTTGTCATCATCTGTCCGACCCTCGTTAAATGATATTCCTTTCCCGCGTGAAGAGGTTGGACTTGATTGAGCCAAATGTCTTACTAGTCTGATAGAAGCTTCATCTAGAGAAGTTCGAGTTGGAGAATATTCTGGAACATAAGAGGATCCACCAGTCTCGAACATGGTGCTTGGACCTTCATTAGTCTGCTTCGGAGGAGAGAGAGCAAAGGTTGTAGTGATTGTTGAGGTAACTTGAGGAGCACTTTTTACAGCGGGAATCTCCAGACTTTCAAGAGATTGGCTTGTTCTTAAGGAAGTCTGAGAAGTCTGAGGTTTAGATAAGTCGGAAATGATTGGAGCTGATGTTGAGACAAGTGACACAGAGGGAGGAATCTCTGATGTCACATCCCCTTGGCTTGTTGTGACCTCCAAGGGCTTTGAGGTGGAGAGTAGAATTTTGAGAGAATCTTCTTCAACTCTAGTCTTGGTTGCTAGAGAAACAACTTCATTGACTTTATTTGCACGGCTGCTGGTGATACCGAGCAAAGGATCAAAGTCTTCATCATTGAGATCAAACTCTATGTTAGTTGGAATGTCATCATTGATTCCAGTAAAGTCGAATTCATTCAAAAACTCTACGCCATCATAAATATCATCGTCATCATCACCTCGAGAAGACTTTGAATCATTTGTTTTCTGATAATCATGTTCATCAGCTACACATGCTGTGGGAGAGTGATGAATCTCCTCCACTTCAGGCTCGGAGGGAGAGTGATGAATATCTTCAATTTCCATTGGCATTGATTGTTTTGTCGATTCGTCTCTATCATCTTCTTTAAAGATTCCAAATTTTATCAATGGGAATTTTCCTTCAAAAACAAATTTCCCGCCTCTCTTCTGTTTCATTAGCCCAAAAGCACTTGGACCAATGGATTTAAAATCCAAGACATCATTTCCTCTCTGCAGCTCGGCGTGATTCATGTTGAGGATGATTTGCAGAAATCTTGGATACATCCAGAATTTGTCTCTTTTGTTCCCTTCAAGATTCAGGATCATTTCATTCAGAATGAATTTTGAGAAATTAAACTCAAAACCTGCAGCCAATGCTGCAATGGCACCAGTGTTAGCAAGAGAGTTCTCGTTAGCTCCAGATCTCCTGCCGGAAATACAACTCACGAACACATGAGCCAAATACTTCCAACACGGAGGAAGCAACTTCTTGATTGTAGGGGGAAATGTTCCCTCATAGCCCATATGCTCCAAGACATCCTGAGTCTGATGAATATCAATCTCCATGGTATACTCAAGTCTGTCTGATATTTGAAGGGATTCTCTTATGATGCTCTCCGTTACTTGAATTTTCTTTTCTTCAATTGTTGCTTCAACAAATTTGTCACCCTGACCATTTTTCTTTACGACAGCATTTCTCCAAAATTCTTTGATTAAACTCTGGTAGATAGCAGGACTTGTTGTTAAGGCATGAACCAAACATGATTTCTTCAATCCATCCACAATGAATTTCATGTCTCTGTGGGCTGCAGGAGGGTCTTCAAGAAACATTGCAGAATTATGAGCTTTAGCAAATTCCTGGTCTCCCATTTTAATCTGAAAGTAAACACATGAAAAATTAGGGCAATAAGAAAATGTTCAGCCGCACATTCACAAAATCATGCAACCGCACACAGTCAGCCGCACACTCTTGTGGGGCAGCACACGGTCAGCCACACACTCATGTGTGCGGCCGCACACGGTCAGCCGCACACTCACGTGTGCGGCCGCATACACAGTGTGCGGTTACCTAAACAACATTTTTTTTTGAAAAACTAACAGCAAACAATAGATAAATTTTGAAAAATGATGAAAAATTCAGCCGCGTTCATAAGAATTACCGAGTACGAGATTGTTTTCACTGAAAAAGATTGAGAGAAAATATGTGTGTGCGGTTGAGGCAACAGTAAATGACGGTGAAAAAGCCTCACCGCACACACGCTATATATATTCACAGAATTTACACATTCTCCCCCTTGCCTTTTAAACATTTATTCCAAAACCCCTTTTCGCACACAATTTTCTTAAAAGGAATTGTTTTGAGGATTAATAGATTTTTTTTATTTTTATTTTTTTATTTTTATTTTTTTATTTTTTTTTAATTTCAAAGATTTAATAAAAAATAAAAATAAAAATAAAATAAAATAAAATAAAATAAAATTTAAAAAATTATTAATCAACAAGAATCAATTTAAACCTTTATAAATTCCTTTAATCTGTTGAGGATTAGGGATCAAAGTTTTTAGACGACCATTATCCGCTTGTCGGTACCTTTCATATTCACATCTTTGTCTGGTCGATTGTCGGTATTGTGGTCCACTTAAACACGAAAAATTGTGACAAAAATAGGACATACTATAAGTGACAAGACAATGTGATCCTAAGTTCCTAGATAATTATATATGATCCTAAGTTTCTAGATAGTATATCTTAAGGACCATTAGCTGACGACGACCAGAGATATTGTTGTCCACCTAAATTGAGCAGCGAGATCTATAGACAATCTGTATATGTTCAATTTGAAGTGTACTAGAACGTGTTTCCCGCTTCCTGATATGCCCCAGCCATCAAGAACTTCCAGAGTACTCCTTACACCGGGTGAGCAGACAACCATTCAGAGAGAGAAGAGATATAGAATTCTTCAGAGGGGTTGAGAATAAGAAGGTTGCATATGCTGTGTACCAGGTCGGATTAGAAGTCGCGCAAAGGAGACATCATATGGCTAATATATAAGAAGTTTTTCACACATTTCACATATATATATATATATATATATATATATATATATATATATATATATATATATATATATATATATATACGATCTCTAATCCGACCAGGTACACAACATATGCAAGTCTCTTTCTCTGCAAGCTATATATATATATATATATATATATATATATATATATATATATATATATATATATATATATATATATATATATATAACTTGCAGAGAAATAGACTTGCATATGTTGTGTACCTGGTCGGATTAGAGATCGTGCAAAGGAGACAACATATGACTAACAGAGGGAAAGAAAGAAAATGATATTCTACAGACCTAATTTATCGGAATTTACCAGTCGCCGCATCCAACCGGAATTAAGGATAGAATTCGCACATCGAGGAAAAGTTAAACCACGGTTCCAAGTACGGGTTCATTTAATGTGACAAGTAGATTCCCATATATATCTCCCTGCTCAACCTATCCAAGCGTCGTATTGTCAGGCTAAACGGAACTATCTAGGTCAAGATTTGTCAAGTCATTTGATTTCCTAAGTTCAATTCTGCCTAGTCATGTCCATTTAGAATCTTTCGTGCCTACCAACACATCAAACCAGAGCATAGACCCTTCAACTTCGGGTACGTTACGCAGACTTAGGTTGCCTGTTATCACTTTATCATATCACTTCCCGAATTATGTCCCTCAAACACAATCTATAACCAGCATAATTTTATTTTCTAATATTTTGGATTTTCCTTTTTTAATGTTTTTGGTTTTTCTAATTTTTTTTAATGTTTTTGGTTTTTCTAATTTTTTAATGTTTTTAGATTTTCTCTTTTTTAATGTTTTTGGTTTTTCTCCCCCTAAATTTGTGCATAAAAGAAATGAAATGCACAAATTTATTTAAAAAAAAATTAATCCTCAAAACGAATCATTTTTAGAAAATTAACCAGCACATCGAATCGAGCTTTGTTAAAAGGCTTGGTGAACAGATCTGCTACATTATTATCAGAGCGGACCTGTTCTAGCCGAATAAGCAAACGTTCGTAACATTCTCGAATAAAATGAATTTTAATGTCGATGTGCTTGGTTTTTGAGTGCAAGACCGGGTTTTTGGCAATTTGAATCGCAGCCTCATTGTCACAAAAAATAGGGGTTTCTTGAAAGTTCAAACCGTAGTCCAACAATTGATGTTGGATCCAGATGACTTGAGAACAACAAGCAGATGCAGCAACATATTCTGCTTCTGCTGTTGAGGTTGAGACTGTATGCTGCTTCTTGCACTGCCATGACACCAATCTATCTCCTAGAAATTGGCATCGTCCTGAAGTCGATTTTCTATCAAGCTCACACCCGCCATAATTGCTGTCTGCAAAAGCATAGAGATCAAATTCGAGATTTTTCGGATACCAAAGACCCAGTTTTGGGCACCCATTGAGATACCGAAAAATCCTTTTAACAGCAATTAAATGAGATAGTTTAGGATTAGCTTGGTAGCGAGCACATTGACAGACCGCAAACATGACGTCTGGGCGACTAGCAGTAAGATACATGAGTGATCCGATCATTGATCGATAATGAGTTTGATCTACGGATTCACCCTCAAGATCAGGAGTCAGAAGAGGCCGTTCCGCCATGGGCGTAAGAGCAGGTTTTGCGTCTTGAAACCCGGACTTCTCCAGTACATCTTCCACATATTTTGCTTGATGAATAAGGATTCTGGTTGAATATTGTTGGACCTGAAGCCCCAAAAACGTGGTCATTTCCCCAAGTGAACTCATCTCAAAACGCTTCTTCATCACCGCTTCAAACTCCTTGCAAAGTTGCTGGCTTGTCGACCCAAAAATAATGTCATCCACATAAATTTGAACGAGAATTTGATCTGGACCAACATGCTTGAGAAATAAGGTTTGATCAATGGTGCCTCAGGAATAGTCGTGATTGAGCAAATGCTGAGTAAGAGTAGCATACCAAGCTCGAGGAGCTTGATGCAATCCATACAAAGCTTTGTCTAACTTGTAAACATGGTTTGGAAGGGATGAATTAACAAAGCCCGGTGGTTGGTCAACGTAAATCTCCTCCTTGACTTTGCCGTACAAGAAAGCCGTCTTGACGTCCATTTGGTATACAGTAAAGTTCATGTAGGAAGCATAAGCAAGGAAAATACGAATGGCTTCCAAACGAGCAACCAGAGCATAAACTTCTGTATAGTCAAGACCCTCAACCTGTCGAAACCCTCGAACCACCAATCTTGCCTTGTTGCGCACAATGACACATGAATCGTCTTGTTTATTTCGAAATACCCAACGAGTATCAAGAGATTTCTTTCCTTTTGGTAGTTCCACCAATTTCCAGACTCCGAGTTTCTCAAATTGATTTAATTCGTCATGCATGGCTTCAACCCAGCTGGGCTCATTCAGAGCCATTTCGACAGATTTAGTTTCTATTTGAGATATGAAGCAAGAGTAAAGACATGTATTTACATCCCCACTTTTACTTCTCGTTTGAACCCCGTCGCCCAACTGGCCAATGACGTTCTCTATTGGATGATCTCGCTGAATGCGTGAAGGAATCTGATAACTAATATCATTGACCGAAACAGGAAGATTATGAATGTTAACCGCTCCATCATTTGCTGTATGGTCTGTAGAGGATGAACAAGGTTCGTTAGAAGAATCCGCTGCAAACTCTTCTGCAATATTTTCTGGAAAAAGAAGTTCCATCAAAGTTGAAGTTACAGCGGAAGTCTCGTGATTCATGAACTCTTTTTCCATTGGAGTTAAGGGAGTAGCAATGGCATCAGGAGAAGGTTGTTGAGGAGATTCAGAAGATTCAAAATGAGTAGGGGGTACCGAGGGAGGATTAGTGGAAATCAATGGAGGTCGATAAACAACTTCATCTTCTTCGTCTTCACTAGGAATCTTCGAATTGGAAGTAGATCCTTCTTGATTATCTGAAGACACATTGAATGATTTGAAAAGAGATGTGTAGTCAAACAACCAGTCAGGACCCACTCTAGCATCTGTCTCATTTTCCTCAAGCCAACAAACATCAAATGATTCTACAATCTGTTTAGTCTTCTTATTGTAAACCCTGTACGCAGTTCGAGCAGCATATCCAACAAAGTAACAGTCATCGGCTTTGGCATTGAATTTGGGATTGGATTCCAAGTGGAGAAGGGTGCAAGGGCAGCCAAATACTCGGAAATGACTGGCAGATGGCTTGTGTCCAAATAAAATGTCATGCGGCGTCTTCATTCTGGCTTTGTTGATTAGCACACGATTTTGAACATAACACGCAGTGTTAATCGCCTCTGCCCAGAAGAATACAGGAAGCTTGGAATCACAGAGCATCGTCCTTGCAGCATCTTTTAGAGTTCGATTCTGACGTTCGGCAACCCTGTTTTGTTGAGGTGCTCGAACAGAACTGAATTGACGCACAATCCCTTTCTCAGCGCAAAAATGATCAAGAACAGCGTTCTTGAACTCTGTTCCATTATCAGTACGCAGCGCTTTCACTTGATTGTTAGTCTGATTTTCGATCATCACAATGAATCTTTTGATAAGGTTAGGAATTTCAGCTTTGTTAGGCAAAAAGAAAACCCAAGTGAAACGAGAGTAATCATCTATTACAACGAGGCAGAAAGAGTTTCGATTGATGCTCAAAACATTAACCGGACCAAATAAATCCATATGCAATAACTCGAGCACATGACTTATGGAGTTTATCTGCTTTGGAAAGTGTGGTTTTCGATGATGTTTTCGCTGGGCACACGAAACACATTTCTCAAAAGTAATGAAATCTTTGATGGGTAGCCCACGAACGAATTCGTTCTTCGCAAGCCGATTCAGGTTCTTTGCATTCGCATGACCGAGACGACGATGCCATAACATCGCATTTTGTTCAGAAGCTTTGGAGAAGAGACATGTGACATCATCAGGGAAATTGCTATTCATGTCTATAATGTAGGCATTTCCATCCCGTTTAGATCTTACAAGAATCCAATCGTCAGGGATAATAATGCCAGGTTTTAAGATCAAACATTCCTAATCTGTGAAATGAGTAGAGTAGCCCTTGTCGCATATTTGGGATACACTCAGCAAGCTGTGCTTCAGTTCTGGAGCAAAGTTAACATTCTCAAAATTCAACACTCCATTGGACACAGTTCCTCTTTGAGTAATTTTTCCACCCTCTCCGCCCACAAAAGAAACATATCCCCCATTAAAAGTTTGAATGTCGTGCAATTGGGATATGTCTCCAGTCATGTGCCGGGAGCAGCCGCTATCGACATACCAAGGTCTGGCGACATTCCTCCGCAACTGTCCCTGCACGATGAATGGAATTATTTAGTTTTGGGAACCCAGGTCATCACAATCCTGGGTTGACTCTTTCCTTTTACAAGTTTTTCATTTGATTCTTTCTTTGCTTTTGAATTGGAGAGTAATGGAGATTGATCTGACAAAGATTTTAGAATCCATTGAAAGTTAGGTTTCAAAAATTTGTGAGTTTGCTTTGAACTGGTGGATCTTTTATTTTAAGAGTTAGAAGATCCTGTCCTGCTCTTTGACAAATTCGACTTAGGCTTGGCCTGAGTTGACTTTGGCAAACTTCTGTTGTTTTTGCAAAAAACCTGTTTAATCTTTTGAAATCTTTTGAATTTTTTGTTTAATGTTGTATTCAAATCTCCATTTCTAGAATGAGTTTTGGGAATTTTTCTAGTCAAAGATCGTCCCCGAAATTCATTCTCCCCTCTTTTTGTTGTATGAGATACAAACATCCGGTTCATGCAGTTTCTTGCAATGTGTCTAGCAGTGCCATAGTTAAAACAAATTTGTTTGTTATCAGAAGCTTTGGCACTGCTGTTGTCAGTGTTGTTTTTTTCTTTTCCATTTCTAACACAATTGCACTTGCAAGATCCATCATAGAATTTAGTAACAGATGTGTTAGATGTAGAGACATGTAAATCAGATTTAGCAGTTTGATCAGAAACAACACTATTAGAATCATTTTTAGACTGAAATAAAATACCACCCGACACAAAAACATTTGTGTTTGATTTTGACACAGACTCATGACTGTAATTAACACCAGACTCAATCACAACATTATTTGACTCAAAAGTTTCAGCAACATGCTCCCCCTGGACTATTGATATATCTGCACTTGAAGTAAAAACATTAGTATGCAAAGTCTCATAACTAGACTGTATTTCCTGCTCAGAAGCTGACTTTCCGTACACCATGCAAGGTTCTTTGTCAATTTCTTCTTGAGACAGGGGAATAGCAGTATAATTGTGATTGAAGGGAGGAGGGACACTCTCATAACCTAATCCAACTTTTATTTGATTACCATGAATGATATCTCTCCAGTGTGATTGACCTTCGATTAATTTTGCAATCTTTTCACTTGATCCATCGTATTTTTTGAAATTAAATTCAGCTTTCTCAAAAAAAAATTTCAATGTGTCAAGTTCCATGGTTACAGCAGCAAGTTTTCTTTTGAGATGATCATAGTTCTCGCATTTGTTGCTGTAATCCTCTTGCAATTTCTTAAAATCTTTTGTTTTATTTTCTAATTGAGTTTTTAAGGGCTTTTGATTTTTTCTAAGAGTACATCCCTCATATTTCAAGTCCTCGTTCTCTCTCTTGATTATTTCAATTTGATCTCTCAAAAACTTAACAATTTTAATACAAGATTGAGAACAACCGAATTCACTAACCTCATATTTGACTGGTTCAGGAGTGGTCTGAACCATGAATGCAAACTGTAAATTCATCATCTCCTCCTCTGGATCTGCTTCCATTTCTCTACTTGCATCCTTGACTTGAGCAAGATTTGCCTTTTCAGGTTCTAAAATGTTTAGGGCCTGAACTTGATCTTCCCAGTTGAATGATTGAGCTACCATTGCCATGTTTGCAGACTGATTGTTTGAAGATGATCCTCTGTTGTTGCTGTGAACGTACGTTACTGGCACCATGGTTCTTTCAGAGTTTTCTCGCTGATTTGGTTTTGGACATTCCCTCGCAAAGTGTCCTGGTTCATGACAATTATAACAACGTAACTTTCCTTTGCTAAAACCCATCTTTTTGTCTGAATTTACACCCCAGTTGTTCTTTCTAGTCTTTTTTGAGATTGAATTAAAACATCTGTGGAAGGACTAACACTAGAACCAGCTTGAGATATGGTTTGAGGGATTTGAGTTTGTTGCATGTTAGGTATGATGTATGGTATGTTTTGATGGACTGTATGAGGTTGAACTTGAGGAACCTGGATTTGAGTATTTTGAAGAGTGGTGAAGCTTGAAAAAGCGGTGTTGTTATTTTGAAGTCCAAGATTGGCTATAGAGTATGAATTGACATGATTGATTTCTCTTTGTTTATCATTAAGATCGCAAGCTTTGATGATTGCCATTGTTTCAGACAAGCTTAAACGATTCAGATCTTTTGTCTTTTTAATCACCGAGACATTCATGTCCCATGATTTTGGAAGAGAATTTAGTAACTTCTTGTTGATTTCAGATCTAGTAACCATCACTCCTGCGGAGCTCATTTCAGTGGTTAGTGTGATAAATCTTTGCAATTGATTTTCCAATGTTTCTCCCAATACGTAGTTAAACATGTTGAATTTTTGTCGGAGCATGTCTTGTCGACTTTGCTTCATGTCTTCATTTCCTTCATAAACTTCTATGAGTGCTTCCCATAATGCTTTTGCTGATGTATACTCATGAAATCCTTGTGCTATTTCCGGAGACAATGCCATAGTCAGTGTGGCAAGAGCCTTTTCTTGTTCTTCAACTCGTTCAAAATCATCATCAGTGTAGTTTTCAACTTGTTTGTCAATTACCTTTCCATCTTCTAAAGTAGAAGTAATCCGAATTGGTCCTCTCAAAAGGCTTCTCCAAATTTTGAAATCCTTCATTTTGAAGTATTTTTCAATTCGGTATTTCCATTCAGGAAATCCTTCAGCTGATAGCAATCTAGGAATACGAGTAGTTGTTCCCATTATTGCATCCAAATCTTGATGAACAGTCAAGTTTTGAGATTCCATTTTAGTAATTTTAAACTGCACACTAAAACTCTTAAACACACACTCCTTAACCGCACACACTTATCCAGCCGCACACTGAATTGAGCCGCACACACAAATCTAACCGCACACTAAACTGGCAATCACTTTAACCGCACACACCTTCAACCGCACACACCTTCAACCGCAAACTCCTTCAACAGCACACACGTACCTTAACAGCAAACCTTGAAAGTCAGCAGCAAACCTTCAACAGTTGGCAGCAAACCTTCAACAGTTGGCAGCAAACACTCAAAAAGCAACTTCAATTGATACCAAATTGACTCTGATACTAATTGTAAGTCCCCAAAATTAAGGATCCAATTTAGTAATCAATGAAGTTAATTGCTATTAGATTTAGATTGAGAAGAAGAAGAAATTGAATCAAGCATGCACACATTTATATCATATAAATGTCAGGTACACCTTGGGAAAACATACACCTACGTCACTGATTTCTGGCAAAAAAGTACAGACTGACACACCTCAGTTGCTATAAATAGTACTCCTCCTACCAGCACAATTGTGTGCAGCCAAGCACATGTGTGCGGCCGCATACCCAGAGTGCGGCCGCACACACACATGTGTGGCAGCACACATTACATGACTATAAACAAAACACTGCAAAATGACACAATTAACTATACAAAATGATGCCTAGCTCAAACCACAAATTATGTTCTTTCAACCAGCGGGTCAAGTACATACCAAAATAGTTATGGACTTAGACACTAATCCAACAGTCTCCCACTTGGATAAGTCTAACAACTATTATGCGTATGACTTCAGATCCTGATATGCAATCGTAGCTTTCCAAAGCCGCTGTCAACTCTGATCCTATCAGATACGCGTGTCCTTAGATAAGGGATCATATATTCCTCCATTCTAGATATCGTATGAGACATGATTTCTAATCATTCTCTTTGTACTATATATCGATTCCCGATTTATGACGACTGACTAATTGAACAAATCAAATTAGCCCTAGCCCGACCGAGCATTTACGTTTGTCATCACTAAATCATCGAGGGGCCCAAAAGATATCGCTTTTATCCTACTTTGGATAAAAGGAACGGATAAACTTTGATACAATGCTTGCTTGCACTCACTAACCAAATCACACACAACAATATGTTTTATAACACCAAGTTACTAGTGCGTTTACATATTATCAATGTGCAACCGATTCACAAGATACAACTCACACATCTCGGTTTCAAGAATATAAGATGTTATCGTCTCACTAATCACTCGTGATACAATTTCATGGAATGATCCAAGTAGAAACCCTAAATCCCCGGGTTTGCACCCTATTTAAACCACCTTATGAGCCCCCAAACTCGTCCCCTTCACCCTCAGAGCATCATTTAGCAAACCCTAATCATTTCCTTGAGTAATTGTGCATTTCTTGTGTGAATCTTGAAGTTTTGAGGAGAAGAAGGAGGCTAGATCCAAAGGAGAAGTAGAAGATCCAAAGTCTTGCACCCATTTCAGAGTTTATTGAGGTATTAACCGAATTCCTGCTGTTTCTATAATTGATTTCTCTTTAGCAAGCATATTTAGCCTCTTTTAGCCATTCCTTAGCTTGTTCTTAGTATAGAGATCACATTAGATTGATTAGCCTTCGGATCTAGCCATGTTTCAGTTCCAAAATCGTAGATTTATCACCTTTATGGAGCCATTTTGCATGATAACCCTAAATCTACTCTTCTAAGTGCCTTTTTAGCCTTTATCCCCTTTTTCATGTGTATGTACACGTAAAGTTGGAAACTTTACGTGGTAAATCAGCCTTAGGAACTCAGATCTATAATTTGTATGTGGTGGTTTTGATCAGAATCGAGTTTTTAGGATCTGCATGCATGTGACTCGGCGAGTCGTTCTTCGGACTCGGCGAGTCAGGTCGCGAGTCCCCGATCTTTACCCTTTGAGTGATTCCAAGTGGAGGCCAGTGAGCAGTAGGATGGACTCAGTGAGTCGGAGGTTAGGCTCAGTAATGGAGGGACTCGACGAGTTGTTCATACAACTCGGCGAGTCCAAGACAATCTTCTTAGATCGAAGAACAACTCGTCGAATTGTTCATATGACTCGACCAGTCGGATGCAGATTGCCTGAGCTTTTGAATCAAGAGGGTACTCGTCGAGTCGATGCCGTGCTCGACGAGTAGCCACGAGTAGGGTTGAGAAGTGAGACTAGGGACTCGGCGAGTTGGCGGCCCAACTCGGCGAGTCAGGTCAACTGTAGGTTAACTTTGACTGGGAGAGTTGACTTTGACTAGGGGTAAAAGAGTCATTTTACCCAATGCAGTGATTAGCATCTGATTGAGTGTGTTTATGGATTTGTAGCCGGGGAGATACCGGAGCTGCAGCAGTTAGCTGCCAGAGCCATACACACAGCAGCCAGTTCACGAGGTGAGTTTCCTTCCAGTAGGAACGGGTCTAAGGCCATAATGCCGGCCCGTTCAGTTAGTAGTAGTTTCTGGACTTCGGTCTAATGCAGTAGTTAGTATGTTTGACGCCTCCGTGGCTCAAACAGGATTCATGTGTTTATGCTAGTTGATATGATATGCTATGCTGTGTTCAGTTAGTCCGGACTTCGGTCCGATGCAGGGGACGGGGTCCCATTCAGTTTCGAACTTCGGTCCGATGTAGGGGACGGGGTCCCAGTCAGTTTCGGACTTCGGTCTGATGTAGGGGACGGGGTCCCAGTCAATTTTTGGACTTCGGTCCGATGTAGGGGACGGGGTCCCAGATAGTTAGTCCGGACTTCGGTCCGATGCAGGGGACGGGGTCCCAGTCAGTGGGCAAGGCCCAGTATGTGCTTTATATGTATTGTATGGTATGTGGTAGTTTGGGGGAGCTCACTAAGCTTCATGCTTACAGTTTCAATTTTGGTTTCAGGTACTCCCGTAAGCAAAGGGAAGAGCTCGGGATGATGGCATCGTACACACCACAGCTTCAGTTTTGTCCTGGGAGTTGATTCAGTTTCTTGATATGTTTGGATACAGTTGTGATATAGTTTTTCTCACAGTATTTTATTATGGTTTTTGAAACACGCAACGTATGGTTTTATTATGTGATACTCAGTTTCGTGGTTTTTGTTATAATAAAAATCGAAATTTTTGGGTGGTATTTTTAGGTCGTTTCAAGTTGGTATCAGAGCCTTGGTTTGAGGGATTCGGATACACCTTCCGGGTGTATCTGAACTCAAACTAAGGGAAAGATAAAAAGATTTTCAAAAAGGAAAAATGTTTTCGAATGAAATTTTGAAAAGCACTTACAAAGAAAAGATTTTTTTTTAAACAAGATAAGGGTGTGGTGCATGCGATCAGCCGAGCTCAAGTAAGTACTCCCAAATTACCCATACAAGTTTTATTATTATGATTAATTGTTCCAGTTTCAGTAGAACAACATGCTAGTATAGGACTAAGGATCTAGGAGGATGCCTTATGTGCCTGCTATATGTGTTTCAGCTTTATGAGAATTGCATGCTAGTATTGAGTAGACAGCAGTAGGACAGTCTGTTTAGGTTATGCCTAGTAGCGCGAGCTTAGCATTGTATGCTAGTACAGTTTCTCGTTATGAGAGTAGATTTGCTTGAGTAGTTTCTGGTGTCCGAATTCTGCTTGCTTCGTGCTTTGTAGAACTCTTGGTGATGAGAGTTAGCCGTTAGGTGAATACGTCACGTCACATGTGATTAGGGTTGAATAATCTCAGATTATTGGATTTGGCCCTATTGCGCAACTCTTGTTTGAGTCTAACCGTTGTAGGGATGAGCCTTTTACTCGAAGGATTATCCGAGCCTCATCACATGTGATGGTATTCAGGTGATGGCTAATTAGCATTACAAGGAGGCCTTCAGCAGCTGAGGACTGGTTTGAATGGAGTCAGAGATTTCCCTAGGACAAGCCTAGGATGAGAATAGAAGAGATCAGTAGTAGTAGAAGTGACTTGGTGGAGTCAAGGCAGTTCTTGAGGAAAGTACAGATAGATGTGGAAGGTAGTATGGGCCCGTCTACTGAAAGCAGAGGATCCATACTCGAATCAAGGAAAGCCGAGACAAGACTAGGAAGCTAGTAGTAGTACCAATGATCCCTTGAGATATTTCAGTTTTTTGATGTTGCTATGATGTGTTTCAGAATGGTGGTTTTGCGTTTGAGGCCAACAGCCGGCAGTGGAGGTGCCGGGGAGGGATCAGGATCAGGCTCGGGGGACGAGCGCATGGATGAGCAGACCAGAGAGTTTCTTTCTTCAGAGATTACTCGTATCATTTTAGAGCAGACTCCTGTGATCTTCGGTTCGATCAAGGAGGGTATCCTAGAGCTGATGGATGAGAGGTTGGGCACCTTCCGTGCCAAGGTGGCGGCCATGATGGGGTCGCGCACACTTATGTTCAGGGAGTTCAGGGCATGTGGAGCTCCAGACTATCATGGGGCGCGGGACCCCATAGCGAGTACTAGATGGTTGGCGGATATGGCCAACGCGTTCCGCATGAGCAGGTGTCCCGAGGGGGACAAGGTTAGATTGGCGTCCTGTCTTCTGAAGGACAGGGCACGGGATTGGTGGGAGGAGGTCGGACATACCATTGGAGATGATGCAGCGTTGGATGCCATGACCTGGGCTGATTTCTATACCAGGTTCAGGGCAGAGTTTGCACCGGTTATTGAGGTGCAGCAGTTAGCCAGAGAGTTTCAGGACCTCACCCAGACTATAGAGACCGTGGCGGAGATCACTGCCAAGTTCAGGGAGAGGGCTCTTCTTGTTCCTCAGTATGCAACCGATGAGGAGATGAAGAAGGCCCATTATCATGAGATGTTGCGGAGCGATATCCGCTAGTTTGTGAGCCGGTCCAGCTGTAAAACGCTGGATGACATGATTGCTAGGGCTCGAGAGAGGGAGATTGATCTCGAGATGGAGAAGAAGAGGAAACCGGAGGCGGTTTCGGGTTCAGGAGGTTCGGGCAAAAAGCCCAAGGTTTCAGATCACAGATCCAAGATTCAGCCGAGCCACGGTCGATGTGGCAAGTGTGGGAGGATGCACAATGGGGTGTGCAAGGCAGGGAGTTCCAGCTGCTTCAAGTGCGGTCGGACTGGGCATTTGAGTAGGGATTGTACGACCCCTACTACTGCCATTGCAGCATCAGATCTGATTTGCTTTCAGTGCAATCAGAGGGGACATAAAAAGTCCCAGTGCCCGAGTTTAGCCGCAGTAGGGAAGGTGGCTGCACCTGCCCCTGCTACTTTGAGGATTACAGATGGCCGGCAGGGCCGAGCCGAGGCGCCAGTGGCGAAGAGTAGGGCTTTTCAGATGACAGCAGAGGAGGCGCGAGCGACTCCTGATGTGGTGACGGGTATGTATCTTCCCTTCATCTCTATATTATTATTGATTGATTATTGCTTATGATTATATGTTTTATATAGGGTCGTTCTCTGTGAACGGCATTTTTGCTATGGTATTATTCGATTCGGGGGCTACCCGATCATTTGTATCGCTTGCGCTTAGCAAGAGATTTAGTAGAGCTCCAGGGGAGTTGGATTGTCCACTAGAGGTTGAGATAGCAGATGACAGGACCGTGAGGGTCGCCAGAGTGCATAGAGGGTGTTCTCTTCAGTTGTTCGACGAGCAGTTTTCGGTGGACCTGGTTCCTATTCCCCTGCGAGGGAATAAGGTTATAGTAGGCATGGATTGGATGAGTCCCAATGGGGCGGTGATTGATTGTGCGTAGCAGCTAGTGAGGGTTCGCACTCCCAGTGGGGGAGAGTTAGTGATTCAGGGCGAGAGGCCACAACGCGGACCAACCTTTTGTTCCGCCGTGAGAGCGAGACGCTATTTTCAGCAGGGTTGCGCGGGTTATGTAGCTTATGTCTTGGATGCTCGGGAGAAGGGCAAGGCGACAGTTGATGATGTTCCGATAATGCGAGACTTCCCGAATGTATTTCCCGAGGATTTACCAGGAATACCTCCTGAGAGGCAGGTTGAGTTGAGGATCGACCTGATTCCTGGTGCGGCTCCGATATCCAAGGCACCGTACCGTCTAGCTCCCCCTGAGATGCAGGAGTTGTCTACGCAGCTGCAGGAGCTGCTAGACAAGGGTTTCATTCGGCTGAGCAGTTCGCCTTGGGGTGCGTCGATCCTGTTTGTGAGGAAGAAGGATGGGTCGCACCGTATGTGTATAGATTACCGGGAGTTGAATAAGGTAACGGTGAAGAACCGTTACCCACTTCCGAGGATATATGATTTGTTTGACCAGCTTCAGGGAGCGTCTTGGTTCTCCAAGATTGATCTACGCTCCGGGTATCATCAGATGCGGGTTAGGGATGAGGATGTGCAGAAGACTGCTTTCAGGACCAGGTATGGTCATTATGAGTTTGTGGTGATGCCATTTGGGCTCACCAATGCTCCAGCCGCGTTCATGGATCTCATGAATCGCGTGTGCAGGCCGATGCTGGATCGGTCAGTGATAGTATTCATAGATGATATCTTGGTGTATTCCAAGACGCAGGAGCAGCACGAGGAGCACCTGAGGGAGGTGCTGGAAGTTTTGAGGAGGGAGAGACTTTTCGCAAAGTTCTCCAAGTGCGTGTTCTGGTTGCGCGAGGTGCAGTTCCTTAGTCACCTCGTCAACCAGAAGGGTATTTTGGTGGATCCGGCCAAGATAGAGGCCATGATGCAGTGGGAGGTCCCGAAGTCTCCATCCGAGATTCGGAGCTTCCTAGGGTTGGCAGGGTATTATCGGAGATTTATTCAGGATTTCTCGAAGATAGCAGTGCCGCTCACCCGACTGACCAAGAAGTCGGTGGTATTTCGTTGGGGGCCTAAGCAGCAGGCAGCGTTCGAGACCCTCAGACAGAGATTGTGCGAGGCTCCGATCCTTACCTTGCCAGAGGGAGTAGAGGACTTTGTAGTCTACTGTGATGCCTCAATCACAGGTATGGGAGCAGTGTTGATGCAGCGAGACCATGTGATAGCTTACGCCTCGAGGCAGTTGAAGCCTCACGAGGCTAACTATCCTACCCATGATTTAGAGCTGGGGGCGGTTGTGTTTGCCCTCAAGATTTGGAGACATTATCTTTATGGGGTCCGTTGTACTATCTACACAGATCACAAGAGTTTGAGGTACCTTATGGATTAGCCGAGTCTGAACATGAGGCAGAGGAGGTGGTTGGATGTGTTGAAGGATTATGATTGTGAGATCCTTTACCATCCAGGGAAGGCCAACGTGGTGGCCGACGCCCTAAGCCGCAAGGTGTCGGCAGCCCCTATCAGAGATTTGTGTTTGAGGATGACAGTGATTACTCCGTTGTTGGAACGGATCAGGGAGGCTCAGGTTGAGGGCCTCAAGGAGGAGAGACAAAAGTGTGAGAGGATAGTGGGCTGAGTAGCTTCGTTTGATTATGACAGTCGGGGATTGCTGACGCTTCATGGGAGAGTGTGGGTACCGTACTGGGGTGGGGTACGACAGGTGTTGATGGACGAGGCTCATAAGTCTCGATTTTCTATCCACCCAGGGGCGACGAAGATGTATAGAGATCTTCGACCCGATTATTGTGGCCCTGCATGAAGCGGGATGTCGCCTGGTATGTTGAGAGGTGCCTGACCTGCAGGAAGGTCAAGGTGGAGCACCAGAGGCCTCATGGAAAGATGCAGCCGTTAGATATTCTCGTGTGGAAATGGGAGGACATCACCATGGATTTTATCACCAAGCTTCCCAGGACCGCACGAGGGGTAGATTCGATATGGGTAGTAGTGGATCGGTTGACGAAGAGTGCTCATTTTATCCCGATCCAGGAGAGTATATCGGCAGAAAAGTTAGTCGATATCTATGTGCGTGAGATCATGGCACGTCATGGAGTGCCGGTATCGGTGGTGTCAGACCGAGATGTCCGTTTTACATCCAGATTCTGGAAGCGGTTTCACGACGAGATGGGTACTCGTCTCCATTGCAGCACCGCTTTCCACCCTCAGACGGATGGGCAGAGTGAGAGGACGATTCAGACTCTCGAGGACATGCTCAGGGCATGTGTGCTAGACTTCGGTGGCAGTTGGGATACGTATCTTCCGTTAGCGGAATTTTCGTATAACAACAAATATCATGCGAGCATTGATCGACCTCCCTTTGAGATGCTTTATGGGATGAAGTGTAGGACCCCGATTTGTTGGGGCGAGGTCGGTCAGCGGGTCGTTGGGAGCACAAAGGTGGTGCTCAAGACGACCGAGTTGATTCAGCAGGTCCGTAGTAGACTGCAGACTGCGCAGAGTTGGCAGAAGAGCTACGCCGACAGGAGGCGTTCAGACTTGGAGTTCCAGGTAGGCGATATGGTCCTTCTGAAGGTCTCACCCTGGAAGGGTGTCATCAGGTTTCGGAAGAGGGGCAAGCTGGGCCCCAGGTTCATTGGTCCTTTCAGGGTTTTGGCCCGAGTGGGTCGGGTTGCTTATCGGTTGGACCTTCCAGTAGAGCTTAGCCAGATCCACAACACTTTCCATGTGTCTCAGTTGAGGAAGTGTTTGGTGGATGAGTCAACAGTTGTTCCCCTAGAGGATATTCAGGTTGATAGCAGTCTGAATTATATTGAGAGGCCGGTCGCGATTCTAGACCGGAAGACAAAGACCTTGAGGAACAAGGCAATTCAGTTAGTGAAGGTGCAGTGGCAGCACCGAAAGGGGTCTGAGTGGACGTGGGAGGCTGAGGAGGAAATGAGAGAGCACTACCCGGAGTTATTTGCAGATTTAGCCATAGCAGACTTCGAGGACGAAGTATGAGACAAGTGGGGGAGAATTGTAACGCCCCATCTCTGGTATGTTGTTTCCGTGGCATTTATTTAGAAGTTTTCTTGAGGGACTCGGCGAGTCTATGGCCTGACTCGTCGAGTAGGGTCGAGTTTTTGAGCACGTGTTAGTCGGTGACTCGACGAGTCCATATTCGTGACTCGGCGAGTCTGCCTGGATTGGCACAGAAACAAAATAATGTCATCACGATAGATTGTAAACCTCAACTCGTGTGCTAGTGATGATCGATAAGGTTTATTTGATTTGTTCTTGAAACTTTTCAAGACTATTAAGACTCCCACTGACTCCTTGACATATAAGATTCTCTTGTCAGTAAACATTTATTGACAACCAAATATTCAAGAGTTAGTGTAGTTTTTATCATAACACTTCACAAAATGGTCCTAGTTGGTCTTTGTCTTATCCATGACATCACAACTTTCCACATTTGATGAATGTTAAAAACCTTCTTAATACTTATCACTCAATGTCATAATCTTAACTCTAAGACTTGCTATTGGAACGAAGTATGATTGACTTTTTGATTTAACCATTTCTTCAATTCTTGATTCCCCTTCTTAGACATACAATTGTACTAAGACTTACTTAGAGGATTAATTGAGATATGACTCTTAATCATTAAGACCTGTCATAAAGCATAAAAGGTACTCTCCCTTCTTCTTAAAATGGAGAAACTTTTATCTTTCTGCCTTCTTGATTCTTCTTATTCGTTCTGCTATTGATTTAATTTTTTTTTATTAATCAACTAAGAATTACACTTAATCTTATAAGTATAATCATATTTACTAATCCTTTAGTAAATCATGATGAATATCTTTGTTACCCTTGTGGTGGACTTGATCAACACACAACTTTGTGTACTCGACCTCCTAGTCCTTCACCTGACACTTTGTCAACGAATTAGTCTAATTTCCAAATATGAAATTTCTCATTCATCGTGCAACCACGTTGCATGATTCCAAGTTTCTGTCCAATTGGAACTTGGGTGATGAGAAACTTTCTCTATTTGGTAAATTCCTGACATTTCCACTATTAACATAATTAAGAATCTTATCCATTCATTGTAGAAATATGCAAACATCAATTTTTCATAATGATTTCATTGCAAGGAAAAAAATAAACAAAATTTATTTTTATTTATAAAAGCAGCGGAAAATATTTGTCCTTACAATGCAAAATCCATTGAAAACTATGTATTTCAAAAGGAAAATTTCTAACAACTCTATCATAACTATCTAAGCTCAAAATCTAATCTTCAAGTCCATGCGATCAAGATCCATTCCTTGTGATTAGATTCATCTTGCTCTTTCACCAAGCTTCCTTTCTTTTCACCGATCCTGCAAAACATTCAAATGCAATCTTATCACATCATGTATTAAGAATCAATGAATAGGAACTTAACGGAGTTAGATAGTGGATTTTACCTGAAGCGCAGTCATACTCTTTGACTCTTCCATCTTCTGGACTCTTCAGGCTCTTTTGGCAGACTTGTATCCAACGCCCTTTCTTTTGGCAGCAAACGCATGTCAGTTCTCCTAGAACGTCCTCAGAAGTATGGTCGGTTGACTTTCCCAACAAATACGCTCCATTGCTTCGCCAAATCATTTCTGATTCAGCAGCAATGAGCATGTAAGTTAGGTCGATGAGGTTGTTGTCATGATCCATCATATAATACTTTCTTTTGAACTCATTATATGATTCAGGAAGTGACTGAAAAACCCAATTCACAGCCAACTCATTCGGGAATGTCACACCCAACATTATCAACCTATCAATGTGTGATTTCATTCCTAGAACGTGGGCACACACGGGTTTACCATCTTCATGTTTCATTTCCAATAGGGCTTTAGTGATATTGAACCTTTTAATTCTTCGATCTTGTGGGTTAGGGAGAATAATTGGAGGAGGTGGAGGAAGTGAAGCATGATTTCTTGTTCCTCGATTGAATCGTGGAATATCATCTTCATGTGGAATGCTTGTTCCACGGGATTTGGGAAGACCATAGTTGTCGAACTTTGACATCTACAAAACGGGAGAAAAACAAATTCAAGTTAGTTGATAGATTGAGTCCTTAGTAAATCACCCAAATGAAATACTAAGGCTAGGATCCAACACAATATTCCACAACTCGGGAGAGGGATGCCGTAACCCTAATTGCAGAACATTTGAAGGTAAGTGAATGACGATTCACTAATTTCCACCACGAAAAACGAAAAAGAAATTTAAGTTTTAAATCTATGAAAACTCCTAGATCCTTTGAGATTCATTGAACTTTCAATGGCATGTTTAAATCTCGATATGCCCCTCTTGTTTGTGACTGGGATGCCGAGGATCACAAAGCGGGTGTGAATAACCATGCAAACTTACATGGTGCCCTCACATGTTACAGTCACCTATTCGATGTGCCGGTAAACCACACATGCTCCACCGAACTATAACAAACATTGAGTCACCCTTTGCTACCTTTGCTTAGAACCATTTAGTGTGCCGGTAAACCACACACGCTCCACTAACGTCTTAGCAAGGGTACAAAGTGTAATTTCATGGAATCGCATCAATTCACTTTTTCCTAAGTAACTAAGATTGGGAATTTTATGAAAACATTTAGTTACTTTTATACTTCATTATACTTATAATGGAAGGTTTTGTCCCATCCTACCCGTTCGGCTAACGAACCTCCACTAGTCAAGAGTGCGGTGGGTAAGAGTGGATACCCATTCAATTGCCAATTTATAGGCAATTTCCTTAAACACCCCTTATAGACCAGCTTCGTGAATGACGCCTACTAACGGTAAGACTGACTTTTACTCATACATATATATAATGTTAGACTTTTAATGTTATATATAGTATAGGGTGTATTTTATACTTTCAAAATACTAGGTGGTCTAATTTAACGATTATACTTTTAATTCAATTAAATTGTAAACCTAAACTTTTATGGATTTATTAAACTTCTTTTAATTATACACCTTAATTAATTAATAAAACCATAAGGGTGTGATTCGAACTTTTTCAAAACTATACTAGAGTTTTTAGAATTTAACATTCCTAATTAAACTTTTAATCAACTTTTAAATTCCAAAACTTGAGGGAAAGTTTTGAAACATTTCAACACATTAGGGTTTAGAATTTAAATATACATCAAAATTAAACCATTTAATCAAAATTTAAATTCCAAAACTTGAGGGCAAGTTTTGAAACCTTTTTCAAAACATTAGGGTTTTAACTATTTAAATTTCAAAACAACAAAACTTTTGGGTTCAAATTTAAACTATAAAACCTAAAGGGGAAAATATGAAACATTTCATAACATCAAGGATCAAATAATCTAAAATTAATTAATCACATAATTATCCATATTTGATTTATTTAATGATTTCTTGCAAAACAATTTACCAATTTGATCAAAATAATTAATCAATTATCACATAAGGAAATAAATATTTTATTATTTGATAAATATCTTTAATTAGATCAATAATATAGTCGAATATATCATAAAATCGGATTTATATTGATCTAACATGATAAGGTAACTATCCTTAAGTAAAAACAGCAAGAAATCCCGGATATAGCTCCATCTGACGCTCGAACTCGCCGAGTACCACACTGTACTCGCCGAGTTGATGCCTACTCGCCGAGTACACTGTGGTACTCGTCGAGTTCAGGAGGCAGAACCACAAAAATCGAATTTTTTCAACATACAAGGCATCAATACAATAGAAACCAATCATGGCTCTGATACCACTGATGGGTTTTAGTCATAAGACATCCTATGTGCTCATACAAACCCTAATGCTTGGATCTAGGTTTCTCTATTGTACATGCTTTGAATCCAAGACTATAAACCCTAATTCTAGCATATGGAAATCGATATTAACATATAAATGGGTTTATGATATTACCTTGATTGTTATGTAGCAATAACAATCCCAATTCCTCCTTGAATTGACTTTGGAAGGCTTAGAGTCACAAGTGTCACTCCTCTAATGGCTTACAAACACCATAAGCAAGTGGAGAAGGTATAAAGAAAGAGGAGAGAGGTAGGAATTCATCCTTAGATGCTCTAGGGATCAAGTCCCTGAAATCCTAAGGCCTTAGGGGTCTTTATATAGGGTTGGGATTAGGGTTTCAGTCCTTATCCTTATCTAGTTACTTGCCCATCAAGCAACCATAAGATAAGCCTTGAAAACCCCTATCTCTTGGACCTTGGACGATTTTAAGGATATCCTTATCCTTGAATTCGTCCATCTTTTAACAAGGATAACCATTGCCCTATTTTGCAACTATCACATAATTACAATTCAGCCCCTCTAGTTTAATTAATTACATTTGATCACAAAATTAATTCTTAATTAATTATTGACCAATATTAATTAAACAAATATGATTTATCCTTTAATATATTATTCTTATAACATATTAATAAATCATAATAACCCCTCTCTCTCTCTTTATTTATTTCTCCAATCAAGTTGCTTTGGTGAAGGCAACCCAAAAGGACCATGCACCATCGGGTCAAGTACATACCAAAATAGTTATGGACTTAGACACTAATCCAACACTCCAAGTGTAAACACATATCTAATTGTAGACCTGGAATCTTTTATGTTAGATATCTAATTTGCATCTGTGTATCCTTCGATAAGTGCTGGATGTCTGCCATAATGCAGTCCATATTCTCGCATGTATCTTACATACCTTAGAAACCTAGTAATACTCTTCTAGTGTTCAGAACTGGGTTTACTAGTGTATCTACTTAGTTTGCTCACAGCATATGCTAAGTCAGGTCTGGTACAACTCATTAGATACATCAGACTGCCAATAATTCTTGAATATTCCACTTGATTAACACTATCACCTCTATTTTTACGTAGATGTTGACTAGTGTTAATTGGAGTTCTAGCTATGCTAGAGTCTCCCTTAGAAAAATTTTCAATAATCTTATCCACATAGTGTGTTTGACTTAAAATCAAACCACTTTGGGTTCTTGTGATCTTGACTCCAAGAATCACATCCATTAAACCCATATCTTTCATGTCGAACCTGGATTTCAACATATCCTTCGTGGATCTTATTATCTTGTCATCACCACCAATGATAAGCATATCATCAACATACAAACACAAGATGAATTAACCATGAATGGTGTTTTTCACATAGATACACTTATCACACTCATTGATTCTAAAGCCACTTTCCATCATGACTTGATCAAACTTTTGATGCCATTGTTTAGGAGCTTGTTTTAATCCATATAGAGACTTAACAAGTTTACAAACCTTGTTCTCTTGTCCCGAGGCAATGAAGCCCTCAGGTTGCTCCATATAAATTTCTTCTTCCAACTCCCCATTTAGGAAAGCCGTTTTCACATCCATTTGATGAACTTGCAAGTTTCTGATAGCTGAAATGGCAAGAACTAATCTAATGGATGTTATCCCCGTTACCGGCGAATACGTATCAAAGTAATCTAGACCTTCTTTTTGTCTATAACCTTTGATTACTAGTCTTGCCTTGTATTTATCAATACTGCCATCAGGTTTCATATTTCTCTTAAAAATCCAACGGTAACCCAGTGGCTTGCTACCTAGAGGTAGATCCACTAGTTCCCACGTATGATTTTGTAAGATAGATTCTACCTCATTTTTGATGGCTTCTTTCCATTGAGGTCCCTCAGAAGAAGTAACCGCCTCTTGTTAGGTTTTAGGTTCACTTTCCACCACATAGGTGTAAAAATCATCACCAAATGTTTTTTCAACTCTAGCCCTCTTACTTCTTCTGAGGTCTATCTCTTTTTCCTTGGATTGAGCTTGTTCTTCCTCTCGAACAACTTCGTTATTTGGTAAAGATGAGCTTTCAACTTCCTTGTTCAAACAAGGAAACACATCTTCAAAGAATGAAGCATTCCTTGATTCCATTATGGTATTCTTGTGTATTTTAGGATTCTTAGAATCATGCACAAGGAACCGATAAGCACTACTACTTTGTTCATATCCAATGAATACACAATCACTGTTTTAGGCCCTAACTTTTGTACCTTAGGCGGTGGTACTACAACTTTAGCTAGGCACCCCCACACTCGTAACTACTTATATGATGGCTTTCTTCCCATCCAAAGTTCATACAATGTTTCATTCTTTTCTTTGTGAGGTATCTTATTTAGAAGATAGTTAGCCGACAAAATAGCTTCCCCCCACATTGAATGGTTTACACCCGAACTAATTATCATGGCATTGACCATTTCTTTCAAGGTACGGTTCTTTCTTTCAGCAATTCCATTTGATTGAGGTGAATAGGGTGATGTGAACTCATGATGAATTCCATTTTTCACACAAAATTCAGCATAGGGAGAAACATATTCTCCACCCCTATCACTTCTAACCACTTTAATTCTCTTGTTGAGTTCATTATCTACTTCATTTTTGTACAAGACAAACTTGTCTATTGCTTCATTTTTACTCTTAAGTAAATATATGTAGCAATATTTCATGCTATCATCGATGAATGTAATGAAGTATTTGTTCCTACCTTGAGTAGGAATTGACTTTAAATCACACACATCAGTGTGAATTAAATCAAGAGGTTCGATGTTTCTTTTGATTGTTAGGAAAGATAATCTAGTTTGTTTGGCTTCAACACATGTGGGGCATTTGTGATTTGAGTCAATATCAAGTTTTGGTATGTATTCTAGTTTAATTAATCGCTCAATAGAATTATAATCTACATGTCCTAAGCGACCATGCCAAACATTTGAACACTAAAGCAAATAAGCAGAACTAGAACTTGCATTATTCATTTTGTTTGTCACCATTACATTCAATTTGAACATGCCATTCAAGGCATATCCTTTTCCCACAAACATACAATTTTTGGACAAAACGAACTTGTCCGACTCAAACACTGGCTTAAAACCAAATTGGTTCAACAAACTACCCGACACTAGATTCTTACGAAATTCAAGAACATACAAAACATCCCTAAGCTTCACTTCTTTCCCTGAAGTCATTTTTAGAATGACATCACCAACACCTTTGATATCCGCGGTAGCTGTATTTCCCATGTAGAGCTTTTCACCATCTTCAACTTCTTTGTAGGTGTTGAAAACACTCTTGTCATGACACACATGACGAGTAGCCCCCATGTCAATCCACCATTCCTTTGAATTTGTATTCATGAGATTCATTACAAAAACCATAGCCGTGAGATCAGTAATCATGGCCACCAACTCCATGTTATCATTCACCATGTTTGCTTGATGGTTTTCCCTCTTAGGTTGCGGGCACTCCGAAGCCTTGTGACCCGGTTGGCCACAGTTGTAACACTTGAACTTCTTCTTGAAAGTTCCTGCCTTGGGGCCTAGGTTTTTGCCTTTTGCTTTCCCTTTGTGAGGTCCCTTGATTTTGTTCTTGGAAGTTTGACCAGCTTCCACCATATGAACCTTGGAAGATTCAACTTCACTACCTTTCTTCAAGGCTATTCAATTGTATTATTCAATGCGAAGACGCACCACCAGTTCCTCCACAGACATCTCCTTTCACTTATGCTTAAGGTGGTTTTTGAAGTCTATCTAACCAGGAGGAAGCTTTTCAACCATTGATGCAACTTGGAATGACTCATTAAGATCAATCCCTTCTGCATTGTTATCATGTATGATGACCCAGTGGCGGAGCCACCAGGGGGCAGGTAGGTGCTTTCCCCCCCCCCCCCCCCCCCCCAACTTGTCTACCTGTAAAATATTCCTATAAATGTATGTTATTCAAACCAAACATTGCATATTCTTTAACTGTTAAATAATTCTTTCAAAATAAACACGTATGAAACATATCAATAACCACTGTATCCTTAACTCTAGATTTAACTACAAATATCTATATATTTTAAAAAAGAAAAATGATATGAGAGAGATAAGAATGCATAATCGGAAGTTCTATCAAACTACCAAAATTTTGGAAAGTTTTAATATACTTTCAAAATTTAAAAAAAACACCCAATCCTTATCCCTCAAATAAAAAGAAGTTTAAAATCTTTGAAAAAATAATTTAAACCACATTCACAGGGATATTGTGTGCTTCTTCAATCTCTCTACCCCTCTCGTCTCTGATCTCACCTTCTTCTCCACCTATTGACCTTCGTTAAAGTGCATATGATGTGGATTCGCTATATTGTATGTCACTATCCCGTATTTTTCTATTGAAGGTTTCTTTACCTATGTATAACTAGGACTCTACGAGATAGAGTAATAGAGTAATTGAGTTTTGACTTGATAAAGTAACAAGTAAAGATAAAGCAATCGACCCTATCACTACCTATCATTACCCCCTTAGCTTTTTTTTAATTAGACATATTTATCTCATACTTGTTTTAGTAATTTACAGTATTTTATCAATTTTTTCATGTTAATAACTTCATGTGTTAATTTCCTATGATTCTTACTTATTTTTATAGTATTTTTTAGGTAAAGGAAAAACACATTTGATGCTTTGTTTATATATATATATATATATATATATATATATATATATATATATGTATATATATATATATATATATATATATATATATATATATATATATATATATATATATATATATATATAAGCCCCCTCCTTTCAAAATTTCTAGCTCCGCCCCTATGATGACCTGAAGGTCTTGGAATTGACTCATAACAAATTTTGAGTCAACCATTTTGTAATCCAAGAATTTAGCAACAACATGCTTCTTGGTTCCAACATATTCTGGCTTATACTTCCTTTCCAATGACTCCCATAGTTCCTTAGCAGTTGCAACTTTACAATAACATTGTAAAGTGCATCAGTCAGCCCATTCAACACATAGTTGCTGCACAGAAATTCTGAATGCTTCCATGCATCCACTGCATTCACAGATTGAGCATCAGCCTGCCCCTAAACAATTACAGGAGCAGTTTCTGTTAGGAATCGAGCCAGGTTCAAGGTGGTCAAGTAGAATAGCATCTTCTGTTGCCACCCCTTGAAGTTCAGACCAAAATTTTTTTCAGGTCTCTCAGCATGATTAGCCATGATGTTTGGAACCGGTGTATTTGGGTTCATAGCAGGGTTAGCACCAGCAGCAGGAGTTGTAGTAGCAGCGGGAGTTCCAGACATTCTAAAAGAATGTAACCACAATCAAGTAGATTATAGTAAAAAACTGATACAAAATCAATTTAGAATAAAAGAAAAGAAAAACGAAATGGTTAGAACAAAGAATAAATCTGTTTAAGAATGTTAGTGTAATGTATTCGTTTTCCTCTTTGAAAGGTTCCTGTACATAAAAGATTAGCAGCAAACGATGTGGCCGAGGCTCGAGTTGGACTCGATTCCCTTAAACAGATTCGCCATCTGTTCCTAGGGTACAACAACCTTAGCAATATTGTGTACTGCCGGATATTACCACTTGCATGAAAGAATCGCTGGAAGCAGGAATACAGAGAAGGAGGAAGAAGAAGAGTAGCGCATGCTCGAGTTTTCGAGCTGCATTCGTGTCCGCAGGTCGCGCCCATGCACGAGTTCGGTGTTTTTGGTCTACGAAATCCAAGATTTCCACCCCCCCTGCGTACGGGTAGGAATTGTAGCATAACTATATACACAAGTTTGTAAGCCTTTCATGCATTCAAGCTTATAAACCTTATTTGGTTTGGTCTTTTTACCAAGGTGGGAATCATTCCTACATTCCTCTCTTTTTGCTAAATTTATTCTCAAATACCAATCTTTGAGTATCGATATCTCATTCACATATACTTTATTTTGGACATATAATATATCGTTTCGAAGTCCTCGTGGAGGAGAACACAAACTCACTTAGAGTTAGTTATATACATATAACATATGTATATATTTATATGTGTCCAAAGTTAGTAAAAATATAAATATTTATACTAAATTTTCCATCACAAATAATAGTTAATTGTAAATAATCCATCAGTTACTAATCCCGACACCTTAATAAGCAAACTCTATAACTCATACAAGTTCCAAGCAAAGTAAAAAAAAGTTAATTGCATAATCAAATCAAGTTCTTTACTTTGTTTTAATAAATAACTAAAAAAACTGATCAAAACATAAGAAAAACAAAAGCTTAACATAGGTAAAGAAAACATTATCTAGGATTTTATAAAACAAAACTTTATATTAAATCATGATTAAAGAGTAGATGTAGAGAAAACACAACTTACTTTCCAAGAGCATCTTCATCAGATCCAAAAAATCCCTAATGTGGGAATTCGTCCTAACCTGAGACATTTGGTTGCTATAGGGCCAATGGTGTGAGAGTGTGAGTAAGATCAATAGCACCATGTAGATGTAAATCAGATTTTTAAGGAGAATAAGCAGGTTCATGAAACCAAAAGAGAATTACATTAACATCCCAAGCTACAAAGTCGGATTTGTGACCATGCTTTGTAGATTTCAACTTCTAAAATTCAAATTTAAAAAAATCCTAATTTGTTTTTAGAGAGATAAGGAGTGGTAATAAAAATTCATTTCATAGTCCATCAAATACCAAAAAAATGGAAGATATTATTGTAGAAGGTTTATAGATCAAACCCCATATCCAACTATGTTGCTTCCAAGCCCCAAATAACAAAGCTGCAAGGAATATATTTTTTTTATTACATTTAGCCCTGATTCATAGTGAAAAAGATAGATCATACCTGAAATCCAAATTCATTGAAAGCATTTTTGGCTTGAATCGTTGTTAGAGACAGATTGAGCTCAAGAATATAGATAGGCTCATAGGGGTGGTGACTCATCGGGTTTTTAAAGAGAAGGTTAGGTGATAGCAACGATTTTGGTGCGCTCAAAGGAGAGAGGATGAGAAAGGAAGAACATGTTCGTGTTGCGGAATTGAGAGTATGGTTGAGGAAGAAGAACCGACGATCTTTTTTGGGTTTCTCCAAGTGGTGAGCTGCGACATATTGAGTGATGAGGTCAAATTCGATAGATAGGTGCGAAGATTGGGTAATGTAGTTCTGAACGACGCATCTCATATTTGACCAATTCAAAACCTGCGATACAATGGGGAGGTGGTTGGGCGGGATATGGAATAGATAGGAAATGCAGATCGAGTCAAAATCAATCGAGGTTTAATAGGTACGTTTGACCAATTAAGATTTTTATTTTTTTCACTGCATAAATCCATTGTATAAATTATATAAGGACTTGTACTTCTTAATTTTCAGCCTTTGACTGAATTTGCATAATAAGTAATATATATATATATATATATATATATATATATATATATATATATATATATATATATATATATATATATATATATATATATACACACACACACACTAGCCCTTTACCTGCGTCAAGCGACGGGTGTGCATAGTTTTTTCAGAAATTAGTTTCTAGAGACGATTAATTCTTTTGCGCAAATAGTTTACTACATCTAAACAATTATCAAGCGACGAATGCAAATAGTTTTTTCATAACTTAGTTTCATATGTTGGATTTATTGTGTCAAAAATAGATCTTTTCTATTTCATAATAACATATTTGATTTCGAAGAACAAAAAATGTACTATAAATATCTTAGTCCAAAACCCTAAAGTCTATCATGTGCATTTATTCTGTTATGTTATGTATTATAAATATCTAAGTCCAAAATAAATCATTTATTGTGTTATGTTAAGACAATGTCCAAAACCCTAAAGTCTATGAAGATTTTATATTGGGCCTTAAATTGGTTGGATCAGATTCAGCTTCACGTTTCGGTTCCGGGTATCCAACTTTATTTTTCTGAAAAAAGTTTTTTTATTAGTGACAAATTTTGTATTTCACTAAAGGTTAATTCTTTCTTTTAAATGTATATTTTGATTTATTTTTTAAATTTTGTTAACCAAATTGTAAAAGTGCAAATTATGTGTTTAGAGTTACTTTTTGTTTTGACCATCTACGGTTAATATATTTATAAAAAATCAAGAAAATAAGATAAACGCTATTTAATTACAAAAAAATAACACAGTAATAATGAAATGGATATTAATACATATTATTTAGCGAAGGCTTTTTAAAAACATTATATATAAACGTTCTATTTTGCACGTCACTCATTCATAATAAAGGAAAAAAAATTATAACAAAATTCATATAAAAAGTGTCTACATAAAAATTCCAAAATCACACCATATATATTAAAGTTCTTGTGTTATTTTCTTTTTACCTCTAATCTAATTCATATACTAAAGTAAAACATTATAGCTTGCATTAATGCTCTCTTTTAATCCAAATGAAGCCTAAAACCTAAAATAAAAAAAGGATAAAACGCCATGAAAAAAACATAAAAAAAAAATCCATACCTTGTGAGCTCTCACAACAAAAGGTGCATTTATATGCAATTCCAGAATCATACAAAATCAAACCTCATAAATACATTAGTACATACTATGAACAATCTATATTTCTAACTTGAAACATAACAAAAAGAATTAAAAAAACAAAAAACAAAAAAACAAAAAGAACACCAAAAAGACAGAAATATTTTAGTCTGGAAGGAATAATGACATTTCTATAATGCATTGTAATGCTACAACTCAACGAAATTAAAGGAGGAACCAATTAGGGGCAAAAAGGTACATTCTAATATTCAAAAAACAAACAAATCAACTTCTTCCAACCTATCAAAAGCCCCACCAAGTGGTCCATCTTCCACTCCATAATCTTCATGAAAATTCAAGAGAAAAATTATAAAAACTCAGGAATCAAATTGTAAATTAAACAGTTAAATTATCTTGATGCACTTAGGGTTGTTTTGGGTTCAAAATTACAAACACATTTATCTTCAAAAATGGTAATTTGATTCCCTCCGTAAAGTTCTTTTACATACAATTTTTTTAAAAATTAATTGAAAACCTTAATTACATAGTAATAGAACATCAAAATTCAAAGAAATGCGAATGAACATGTTAAATTAAAGCTCTTGTTTCTACCTGCTTAAGATTAGCTTCCACATTTACACGAATGTCCAGATTCTTAAGTGAGTTCAAGGAGAGGCAAACGATAAACACATTTATCTTATTATCACGACTTCAACATGTGTGCATTTTCACACCATTGCTCCTTTAATACACTCAAATCCACCATTTCCTCATTCTTGAACTACTACATGCAGATAATCCACAATAATCAGAGAAAACACATAATAGACCAAATCCATGAAAAATTATTATAGTGCCCTTTTTGTCTCGTGAAATTGTGACACTTTATCTAATTGTCAAATTATATAAATTACCCTTCCTAAAATGGGTCACAACAAGGTAAGCATTTCTTTCTAATCCCACTAACATTCAAACCCTTTGATCTACAACTTGACGTTTAATAATGAAAATTATAATATTTATTTTCTTGGTATGTATTCTAAAATCTGATATGGCTCCGCACACAAATCCTTGTTTCATGTTTATTGAAAAGGTATGGAAGATGTTTGGCGGATAATCAAACATTCAAGCCCATAGGGAATAAAATATAATACCTTTTCTTCTGTGTATCATTTCCTTATGAGCCTCTTTCTTTAGTTCTTCAAGTTGTGCTTTTGCAAAATTTGGCTCTGGTCTTCATACTTTGGCAACTCTTCATTCTAGATCCCCTACACAAACACCAAAAAGCTAATTTAAGCTTTGGAAATATTTTTTTAAAAACAGGAAAATTAGCTTATTTATGATTTATTTTAGCAAACTCTGGCATCGATGGGGCATCCCATTATGTATATTTCTCATAAGTAGCTTCTTAAGTCATTTCTCGAGTGCATTCATCATCGTACCCTCCATATCCACTTGATCCACACACACTCCTATAAATTAAAGTATGCAATAAACGCTAATCAAATATTTTAAACATCAACGCAGGTAAAACTACGATTTCCAAAATGGTAAGGGTTGAAATGATAATATAAGTAAAAAAAACATGAAGAATGTAAATGAGGCAATACATGACAAACCACAAAGTAATTAGCAATAAAGAGAAAAAGAGACACACTCGTACTGCTCCAATAAGAAAAAGGCATACAAAAATTTGTAACTCAGCCCGATTAAGTTGATCGTCACAGTAAAAACAGATAGATGAAATTAAGAAAACCTTGTTATGCCTTTTTGTGTTTTCCTGCAAGTAAGGTCCCTCCATAAGCATCACATTGAAATAAAATCTTCAACGAAAAACAAAAGATGGGGGTTTTAGAGGAAATGAAAAAGTAAACACAAATTTGTATCCCTATGTTCTTTCTTGTAAATCCTTCTCGAATGAACTAACGATTTGGGTTTTATCTAAAAAAGAATCTGGATCGTTGAAAGAGAGGTGAAACCTTCGCGATTTCTAGATATGTTCTTATACATATTTACCTCAAATCGAACCCACAACTAGAACTATGTTCTAGGAGTATCGATGTGGAATGTGTAATGTCCCAAAATTCAAGACTAAAAATTTCTTTTAATAAAACATTACTTAAAGTAAAATCATTATTCCAGAACGTAATCAGAGTATTAATTTCCAAAACACATGTTCGTTATCAGAGTAAAACATTCTCATGCTGTCTAGTCTATGGTGTGTGCCATGCGATCACCCCGAGCTCTTCCCTCCGCTACCGGAAGTACCTGAAACCAAAACTGAAAACCGTAAGCACGAAGCTTAGTGAGTTCCCTACCTTACCACATACCATGCATAACCACATACTGCACATACTGGGCCACGCCCGCTATCCTGGGCCTCGCCCCTACCTCGGGCCTCGCCCGCTACAACGGCCCTGCCGTTCCAGGCCCCGCCTGGCTTCGAGCCCCGCTCGGATACAGATCTGTTTCACTTAGGCCTCGCCTGTCACAAGGCCTCGCCCGCTAACATATAATAGCACATAAACATATCACAACACATAAGCTAAACACATTCTAACAGATCCTGTCCAAAGGCCTCGCCCCGTCCATGCTCCTACAGGTAGTGAGATACGGGCCCAGCCCACACTCACTCTTTCCCTAACTTGGGCCTCGCCCTTGATCTGCTGCTAATGAGATGTGGAACACCATCCACACTCTGCTATTAGTGAGATACGGGACCTCGCCCACACTCACCTCCCTACCAGGCACATACAAGTATCACACAGACAACAAGTATAAACTATCACATAAACCATTCCTTGGGCATTTTCCCGCCATCATTGGACCTCGTCCTGAATATCATACTAGCATACTGTGCCTAGGGCTAACCCCGGGTCTTCTACTCATAACTACATGGGTCGGCATTGTGGCCGTAGACCCATTCACACAAAAGGGAAACTCACCTGCACTGGCTGAACGCACTGATGATCCCACTAGCTGCTGACCGACAACTCTCTGAACTCCTGCTCCACTAGCTCCCCGAGCTATCAATATCAATGCAACACTTAGTCTGACAGACCCCCGAAAGACAACCAAGTCAACTCTGGTCAAAGTCAAAGTCCTGGTCAAAGTCAACCTCCCAGGTCAACCCTACTCGCCGAGTCGGCCTACCGACTCGTCGAGTTCATAAGCTCAGAGTCCTTCCATTCGTGACTCGACTCGTCGAGTCAGTCCATGACTCGCCAAGTCTACCGATTTCCGATTCCTGACCTGTCCGACTCACCGAGTCTCCACTCGACTCACTGATTCGAGTCTCAACTCGAAGGGTTTGGGGTTTCGCGACCTGACTCGGCGAGTCCAAGAACAGACTCACCGAGTCCAAGACAACCTTCAACAGACTCACCGAGTTGTTCTTCAAACTCGCCGAGTTCCTGCCCAACTTCATCCGACTCGACGAGTTGTTCATCCCACTCGTCGAGTTCCTCCTCATCTTCATGCTACTCGCCGAGTCCACTCAAAGGACTCGCCGAGTCCATTCAGATCTACATACATGAAGAGGACTTTTGATTCATGCATGGACTCCAAACTGTAGATCTACCCTTCCCAAGCCTATTCCTCACGTAAAGTTGCAAACTTTACGTGTAGAGAAGGAGATCTAGGCTAAATACACCATAAACTAGGGTTTAAGGCAAAGAGGCTCCAAAATCAACTCAAGGGCTGATACTTTATGCTTCACAAGGCCAAAATATGCTTACATCCAAAGTAGCAACTTCAGATCTGGCTTCTAACTCAAATGGATACCAATCATGGCCAAAAGCCCCAAAACTCACACATAGATCTAGGTGCAAAGGAGTCCAAGAACTAGTTTATTACCTCCAAATGCTCAGAAATATCTTCCCAATCCCAGATCTATAGCCCCCTTCTTGCACCTTCAAGATCCTTCTTCATTCTCCAAGCTTTAATGCACTCTTCAAGGCAATAATTGGCTCAACAATGGATATGGCGGCTAGGGTTTGGTATTCCGGGTTAGAGAGGCAGTAAAGGAACCCTAGGGAAGAGAATGAGGCGCTTAAATAGGTCCCATGTCCCGAATTTAGGGTTTTCCTCATACAGACCAGACTCGCCGAGTCTCCTTGGCCGACTCGCCGAGTCGGTCACTTACTCCTCGACCCAGATCCCGCTCGGACTCGCCGAGTTCCTCCTTGGACTCGCTGAGTCGTCCCTTAAACTTAGGGTTTCCTTTCCTTTCTTGGCCTTTCTGACTTTGGGTGTTACAACTCTCCCCCACTTAAACTAAACTTCGTCCTCGAAGTTTGCTATGGCCATTCGCCTGTGATCTGCTTCCAATATTCTACTAATTATTCCAACACCAGCTGCCTACTCTCGCTGGTCTTCTGCCCGGTCATTGCAACTAACATTATTCCTTGCGGATAATCATCTTGGGTCAACCCTGAACCTGAACATTCTAGAAACACCACTTACTCAACCGACAATCCTTCTGGTACTCTCCGAGTACTGCAATGAACCCATAGGGGTTCACCCCTCCTTTCCTTGCGCGATTTCCTGGCCTTCCCAATGCAATGCTCCATAACCAACTAATTCTTTGCCACTGTGAAGATCCAATCTTCACCAAATCCATTACTCCTGCTACCTTCAGTACGGTCATCATCGCCAGTATCCACTGGGCAATTCTTCTACTATAATTTGGTGTCAAGCACCCCACGATCAACTAACCGAATTCCACCATAGACTGCTTACCCGCACTGCTACTGACTGAAAATTCCTACCATTCCTTATCTGCCTTCTAGGTAAACTGAGACCACCCTGGTCCCTACCAACCCATCAATATCTGGATTACTGGCTCCCACCGGTAGCTAGTCCCAACACAACTCCTAGTCGCTCCCAACGACTTTCGAAGAAACTTCGACCACCTATAACTACTCAATCTATTCTGCCATTCAGGCACTACAATCCTGGGATCCCCGATCCCCTATCTTGACACTAAGGTCCTTACCAGGTCCCACCTGTGCTGCTAAAACTCACGGGCCTCGCCCACGGGTCCCACCCACCTCTAACCTTCTAGTCTTACTTGTCTAATCACTCTCGCTCGGGCCTCGCCCACGGGTCTCACCCAACCATACTACTGAGCAACCCAGCTGTCAGATCTCACCTACACTGCTAATCTCATACGGGCCTCGCCCACAGGTTTCACCCAACTATATCCTGGAGCGGCCTCTCCCAAGGTCTTCACCTCTCTAGGTGTAACACCCGTTTATTTATTAGTTAAATAAATAAGTTAATGAACGAATGGTAGCCAAAAATAAATAATTATTCATGCAGGGTGTTGGGTTCGAGGAGTTAATCTCCACATTTTTAGAAGTCGGGGGTTAAAAGTGTAAATCTTGGGCTTGATTTGTAAGGATTCTCAGAAGGAGGGGTTAAATGGTAATTTATGGACTTAAATTGAAAATATTTTAAGACTTAAGGGTTTATTAGCGATTTAGGGATTTATTATGAAAGGAAATCATAGAATCAGGGCTTAAAATGTAAGTTTTGGATTCAATTAGTAAAGATTTCTGAAGGCAGGGTTGAAAGTGTAAAATATGGATTTATTTTGAATGAAATGGGGAAGGAGGGATCGAATCTGTCAATATGGAAACTAGTTAATGGGATCAGGGTATTTAAACCCGTCACCCCGATACCAACCCTAACCCTAAAACGGTAGCAACAACCGCCACCTCTCCTCCTCTAGCCGCCATCACCGGTTTCTCTCTCGCGCTCCGACCAGATGAAGCCTGAAACGCCAACACCTGCCGCCTCCGTGACACCGTTGTGAGCTGCCGGTTCCGCTTGCTGCCTCGTCAGCGAGTGCCACTGTTACATTACATGCAGTTGTTGAAGTCGTTGAGGATAGTGGGGAAGATCGTCGAGGCCGAAGTTCAAGCTGTGAACGACAAATAGCGGGCTGTGAACGACCTGAACCTCTCAGTAAAGTCAAATCGCAACCTAACTCTCCTGCCCTTCGTTCCTTTTTGGTGTGTCGGAATTGTATGCAGCGTTTCTGCCACCGTTGCCCTTCGTAGTCGCCATTTCTGTCTTTTCCGGTGACGTCCGCCACCTAGGTGTGGCTGTGGGAGTATGTGTTCGCTCATTCTTGTTGTTGTAGGCATTTGTGGTGGGGTAGGGAAACCGAAAGAGATTCACAACCATCTTCTGCCGCCGCTACCCGCCTTCCCGTGTTGCTGCTGCCGGGCGCCACCGCCGGCGACCCTTAGGTGGTTGCGGGTGTGTGATTATTTAGTATTGTGTGTGTGTGTGTTTATTTTAGTGTAGTGGGTGTGTGTTTATTTTTGGTATTTTTTTCATTGTAATTGTAAATGGAATAATGAAAGAAATTGAAAACCACCACCTCCCGCCGCCACCGGCCGCCGTGTCGGGTGGCGGTGTGCCTTGTCTCGATTGTGTTGATTCGTTTGGAGGGTTTGAAACCCTAATGGGCCCAAGGAAGCCCTAATGGGCCCAATAAGACTTAATGGACCCTAATAAAACCCTAATGGGATTAACGACATTCTAGTGGGCCTAGTAGGCCCAATAAAGCCCTAATTGATCTAGAAGCCCAACAAGTTAATAAATGGGTTAGTCTTTGGGTTAGAAAACACTAATGCCAATTAAACCCTAATTTTGAGAATTAATCGGGACACACAAGAATTATTTAATAACTTGAGATATTAAATAATAAACTTTGGCAAAGATCAATCTAAGCGATAATGGACTTAATGGATTCAGTCCTTAATGGATTAAGTCCTTAATGGGTTAAGTAGGAAACTTAACCCTAATCATCATTTTATGTGAAACCCTAATTTAGCTTGGGTTTATTGTTGGGCCTTTTTGTTGGGCCTTGATGATTTGGGTTATTAAATGGACTATCCAAGATCAAGCAAATGGTCTAGAGTAATTTAATGGGCCTAGGGTAAGGCCCATGTAAGGGGCTTGGGCCCAATTTGGAAAATTGGGCCATAGATGGGCCAAGGTTTGGGCCTTAATGAGTATATGATGTTGGGCCTTAGAATGAGACCATGTATAGGCTTAGGCCCAATTTGGAAAATTGGGCCATGTGTTGGGCTTTGATTCTTAATTGATTTTGGGCCTGTGGATTGGGCCTTGGGCTTGAATAAGCCAAGATAGGGGTAATGTAGTAATTACCCAAAGAATGTACTTATGGTTATGCATTGGGACCCAATTATTAATTGGGTGTTATTTTGGTGTTGACAGTTCGGGAATCTGTCAGCCAACAGCTGGGGTTGAGTCTGCGGGACTTCAGCAAGTGTGGGATTGTGTCTTCGGGACTTCAGTAGTGTGAGGTGAGTTACCTTCCAGTAGCGGTGGGTCTACGGCCACAATGCCGGCCCACCAGTAGGAGTTGTATGATAGATGATTGTCTATGTGATATTCATCTAAAGTTGCTACTACCTGTGTTATGTTTATGTGCTAGTATGATATGATGCTATGTGATATGTGTTATGTGGTAGCAGTAGGGGTGAAATAGTTCCGAGTATCCGGTTGTGAGGACCGAAGGGGAGGCCAGCACCCAGATATGCTAGTCAGTATCCGTTCGTGAGGACCGAAGGGGAGGCCAGCACCCAGATATGTTAGGCAGTATCCGGTCGTAAGGACCGAGGGGAGACCAGCACCCAGATATGCTAGTCAGTATCCGATCATGAGGACCGAAGGGGAGGCCAGCACCCAGATATGCTAGGCAGTATCCGGTCGTAAGGACCGAAGGGGAGACCAGCACCCAGATATGCTAGTCAGTATCCGGTCGTGAGGACCGAAGGGGAGGCCAGCACCCAGATATGCTAGGCAGTATCCGGTCGAGAGGACCGAAGGGGTAGGTCGGGCACCCAGATATGCCCGACAATATATGTATTATATGTGATTGTATGGTATGTGGTATGATGGGGGAACTCACTAAGCTTCGTGCTTACGGTTTTCAGTTTTGGTTTCAGGTACTTCGTGTTTAAGGGAAAGGAGCCGGCTTGTTCGCAGCGCATCACACTATGGTTTTCCGCACATGAGATCTTTGGGATTACACTCTGATATTGTTTTATGATAACACGTTTGATTATTTCTACTTGGTTTTAACATGACATGGTATTATAGATGTTTTATCACACTGTTGGTTTTATAATGACGTATTTAAAAATGAAATTTTTGGCCTGTATTTTTGGGATGTTACACTAGGGCTATACAGGAAAACTCCCTATCATTCTCATCCACTACCCATTCCTGATCCCTATCTGATCACTAGGAGATAAGGGCCTCGCCCCAACTCCGCTAACGAAGCTACTATGGAACGCTACGGCTTACCTGCAGTCTTACATCACCTTCCACCACTGACTGCTAGTGAATGCTACGGCTGCCCCGTAGTCTTACAACACTTTCTATCACTGACTACTAGTACGAAAGCACCCCATGCTATCAGCTCTCAAGATCCACCTTCTGGCCCACTCGAGTCCTACATGCGATCCTCCAACCTGAATTACGAACACATACTAACCATCACCAATACACGCACTAGCTGAGGGAGAGTTTCTCAAACTCCCAACCTTGAACTCCTTAATCCATCATACGCTATGCTACTTCTTTTCCCTCTCAGAGATCATGCACTCATTCTGGATCTGCAAGCTCTTACCCTTGTACACTCGGAGGATTCTCCCCCACTTCGATCCTGCTTACCCCTTGCTGCTCAACACTCAAAAAGAAATCCCAATCCTTGCTACCATTCCTTAATCAATCTGTTGAGGAACCCAAGCTTACCATAGCCAGGGATCTAACCAATCCATCTCCAAAAATATACTACTCCGAATTAGCGAGACGTACCAAGTTCCTCCCAAGCATGCTACAGTTACTGCTTCCTATGAAACCTTCTCCAATAGAGCACATCTCCTAACTACCATTCAAATATCCAGGGTATGCAGGTGGCATATAACTCGATCACAATCAACCGCTCAAAAATAAAACACTCATACCGATAATGATGCAGAACCGTAACAATATAATCATGCACAAATAAAAGAACTGAAAACGGAAATCGCATACCTGCAACGTCCGGTGCTGATCGCGCCTCTAAGGTAGTCATCTGAAAAGCCCTGCCTCCTACCGCAGGTGTCTTTGCACGGCCCTGACGGCCGTCTGTGATCCTCAAAGTTGCAGGGGCAGGTGCCATCACCCGTCCTGCTGAAAACAAACTGGGGCACTAGGCCTTCTTGTGGCCCCACTGATTGTAGTGAAAACATAACAAGTGTGATCCCTGTGTGGTGGTAACAATACAATCCCTGCTAAAATGACCAGTCCGACCGCACTTGAAGCAGCCAGACTCACCACCACTACCACTCCTGCACGCGCCCCCGTGCGCCCTGCCACACTTCCCGCATCGGCTGCGGTCCTGATAATCCCTCGATCTCGAATCCGATCCCTTGGGCCTTTTTCCCGAACCCGAGGCTACCTGAACCTCATCCGGCTTCCTTTTCCGGATCTGCTCCAAATAAATTTCCCTCTCTCTGGCCCGAGAAATCATATCTTCCAGCGTCTTACAGCTGGATCTGCTCACGAACTCCCTGATGCCATCTCTTAACATCTCATGGTATCAGGCCTTCTTCATCTCCTCATCCGCGACATACTACGGTACAAGAAGAGCCCTCTCCCTGAACTTGGTGGTGATCTCCGCCACAGTCTCAGTGGTCTGCGTCAAATCCTAAAACTCCCGTGCCAACTGCTGCACCTCAATAATCGGTGAAAACTCAGCCCTGAACCTGGCTGAGAAATCGCTCCATGTCATCGCGTCCAACACGACATCATCCCCCAAAGCATGACCAACCTCTTCCCACCAATCTCTCGCTCTGTCCTTCAGAAGACAGGAAGCGAGTCTGACCTTGTCCCCCTCAGGATACCGGCTCGTACAAAATGCATTGGCAACATCAGCCAACCATCTGCTGCTAGCGATGGGGTCACTAGCCCCATGATAATCTGGTTCCCCACAAGCCCTGAACTCTCGAAATGTCAAGGTATGCGCTCCCATCAAAGCCATCATCTCGGTACGGAAGGCTCCCAACCTCTTATCCAAGATCTCCAGTATACCCTCCTTGACCATGCCAAAGATCACAGGAGTCTGCTCTAGAATACTGCGCGTAACCTCGGCTGATATCAACTCCCTCATTCGCTCCTCGAGCTGCTCGGCTCCTGAACCCGAGCCTGATCCCTCTCCGGCGCCTGATCCGCCCGCTGGTCTCTCTCTCAACGTCACCATGCTGAAAATATAATACATCCACTATCAGAATACTCATCACTGCTGCGAGACCACACACTCCTTACCAGGTTCCCGGTCTTGTCTTGGCCCTTCCCGAATCGAGTACGGATCCTCTGCTTTCAGTAGTACGGGCCCATACTACCTTCCACATTTATTTGTACTTTCCTTAGGAATTGCTTTGACTCCACTAGGTCCCTTATCCACTACTACTGCTCCCAGCACTATCTCATCCTAGGCTTGCCCTAGGGAAACCTCTGACTCAGCTCAAACCAGTCTTCAGCTGCTGAAGGTCTCCTTGTGATGCCAATTATCCATTACCTGAATACCATCACATGTGACGAGGCTCAGATAATCCTTCGAGTAAAAGACTCGTCCCTATAACGGTTGGACTCAGACAAGAGCTGCGCAATAGGGCCAGATCCAGTACTCTGAGATTATTCAACCCTGATCACATGTGACGTGACGTATTCACCTAATGGCTAACTCCCATCACTCAGAATCCCACAACGCACAAAGCAAGCAGCATTCAGACAAGGGGAAATCTAACCATAACGTACACAAGCAATCATATCCATATAGCAAGAATCTGAACTAGCATGCAACACAACTCATAAACTCAGGCATAACCTAAATAGGCTATCCTACTATTGTCTAATCAGCACTATCATGCAGCTCAAAGCACATATAATAGGCACATAAGGCATCCTCCCTAGATCCTTAGTCCTAATCTAGCATGCTGTTCTACTAACTGATAATCATAATATAAACTTGTATGAGTATTTTGGGGTACTTACTTGAGCTCGGCTGATTGCATGCACTACACCCTTTTTCTCTTTTCAAAGTTCTTTTCTTTCTGAATTCCTTCTGCTTTTCTAAAACTGTTTTCTTTCTCAAAACACTCTTTTTACAAAACTATCTTTTCATTTTGAAAACTTCTATACCAATTCCTCAGTTTGAGTTCAGACACACCCGAGAGCATGTCCGAATCCCTCAAACCAAGGCTCTGATACCAACTTGTAACGTCCCAAAATTCAAGACTAAAAATTTCTTTTAATAAAACATTACTTAAAGTAAAATCATTAATCCAAAACGTAATCAGAGTATTAATTTCCAAAACACATGTTCGTTATCAGAGTAAAACATTCCCAGGCTGTCTAGTCTATGGTGTGTGCCATGCGATCACCCCGAGCTCTTCCCTCCGCTACCGGAAGTACCTGAAACCAAAACTGAAAACCGTAAGCATGAAGCTTAGTGAGTTCCCCACCCTACCACATACCATGCATAACCACATACTGCACATACTGGGCCACGCCTGCTATCCTGGGCCTCGCCCGCTACAACGACCCCGCTTGGCTTCGAGCCCCGCTCGGATACATATCTGTTTCACTTAGGCCTCGCCTGTCACAGGGCCTCACCCGCTAAAGTGGCAAATGATATATAGCTGGGGTTGAATCTCAGAATTTCTATTTTTTTTTTCAGGATCTCAATGGAACATTTCTCTCTCTCTCTCTCTCTCCTCTCTCTCTCTCTCTCTCTCTATATATATATATATATATATATATATATATATATATATATATATATAGTACATAAAATCAAGAAAATGTGTGCCGTCCTAATTTTTCAACATAAAATTATCATTTTTAAAACATATATATATATATTATACTCTAAAAGCCCATTTATCTACAAATATATTTACTTCTTCGACGTAAGTACAAGAAAGGATTATGTCCATGGAACCCCCCCCCCCCCCCCACACACACACACACACTCGAAACTGGAAGGATAAACAAACCCACCCCATCTCCGAATTGAAATATCTGTGGCCCTGCTTCAAAGCCCATCTACACACTCCAGCTGCCTCCTTTCATGCTAGAGCGTTTCCACGATCAGAAAAATAACCTGAAAATAGTTATTCAAAACTGTAAGTCAAGACTTAATGAATTCCCCAAGATATTCTATATCATACTACATATACATGCATACAAACAATGACTTACGACCTTTCTCAACTCTACCAATAATGTGTGTATCTGGTCTCTCGACCTGTTGTTGTTCCATCGTCAACAAGAATCTATAGGCTCATTGCCTGACACCGTTCCACAATCAACTCATCATATAACCATAACGAATAAATCGATTATATTACATTTAAGCACATAGAGACTATACTTTCAGTTCTACTCTACTGGTTCTTATATCTTAATATACATGAATATTTATTGTAATACATTAGTATAGTGAGATAACTTGCATGAACGTCTCACTAATTAAATTATAGAACAAGAAGTTGAATAACAAGAGACTAAAATTTTGAGGAAGAATGAAAGGAAAGATGTGAATTAAAAACTAATAAAAACCACCTATTTATACTACGAAACCCCGAATGCTTGTCCATTCTATAATATCGACAAGTTAAGTCAACAATTAATTCTTAAGCTTTAAGATCGACACGAATTTAGAAGCGTATGGATATAATTCATGTGATCAACACCTAGCCTTATGACTGCTCATGCAAGTACCAAACTTTATATGTATTTATATTATCTAAATTACGTCATCTTCTTATCCATAAATATCACATTTATCAAGTTCTAAAAATAAACAACCGTATTATTATGTTATCTAAAATTACTTAGCAATGAGTATTTTTCTTTTATTAAACGCAAGAATATAAATTAAATACATATCGCATTAATATGTGACATTATTTTAGGTGAAATTTTAATAAAAAATGTTAGATTCATTTTTAGAGTTTTTGAACCAAACTTATTAAATAAAAATATTTAATATTTATATTACATCAATTTGATTTTTTAATACAATAATTTTTAACATAAATGATCCACATAAATTTTGTTTTATCACAACATGATGAAACTCCTTGATTAAAACATGTTGTGTAGTAGGTTTATAAATTGACTTTGTTCGATGTACCAATCCCGCTCATATGATTCTTTTCATATTGGTCATGTAAAACCAAAAGCAACAATAAGTTTTTATATGTTCCAAGAACGTTAAATTTTACAAAGAATTTTGACAAATATTACAATTAAAGTGCATTGCCATAACCATAAACATCAAATTCATACATTATAATTTGGTCAATTTCTAAAGTATTTTTTCCTTATAAGAATTAAAATATGATTTTTCCGGCTACACCCAGTCACATATACATATTATCCGATCAAAGAAGTTATTATAAATAACATGTTATGAACAAAAATATAATATTACTTTCATAACTTGCCAAAGGTTAATACTAATAATTAAGAATGAACTTTCACAAATATTGCATTTTGGTCACTGCATCCAACTAACAAATGAAATTTAGTTTAAAAGATTGATTCAAAAAGTGCATCCTTACTTCTTGTAGATGAATTTGGGGAAATGATAAGACCTACTGAGGTATGAGGGAACAGTCTGTAAGGCTAAGGTTGGTTGCTGGAGGGCAATACAAATTCAAAATCATTAGCACATATCTTTCTTACCTGCTTCAGTTATCAAATTTAGATCAAACTTGTCAAAATCAATTTACAAAAAAACCCAGATATGTAACCTAGTAATCAAACAACATATTTTTCATAGAAATACATATAAAAAATCTACAATTTACACTTTATATAATATTCTTAAATTATATCTTACATTTTCATCTTTAATGGTAACTAACACTTCTTTCCGCCTTATTGTTGTGACACACATCCATATCGAAAATAAGAGAAAGAACTATAATGAACAAATGTTGTCAGAGTGATCATTCATTGAAAACACAACAAAATTCTTCATAGAGCCGCTAGGATTCTTCTATAGATCGCTAGAAGGTCTCTATAGTGACAAATGATGTGGTATATATGAGAACGCACCATTTAAAGTAACAGTTTTGATTAATGTAAGTGAAAATGTAACACCGTGAAGTTAAAAATAATTTTTCGCAAAATATAAAAACATTTTTCATTTAATTTTCATAAAACATCAAGTTTAGATCTCCAATTCACATCATACAAAATCCCAAGATCACATATCATAAGAAAAATCCCATGCGTGTGTACAGATCAAGCCGGCGCCTTCCCACGGTCATCAATATTACCTGAAACAAATAACACTAACACTGTAAGCACAAAGCTTAGTGAGTTCCCCAAAATACCACATATAACACATATTAGCCACTCGAGGCTATAACTCTGTGGGTCCGTGCACCCAAACTCTATGAACCCACTGGTTCTAACTCTGGGAACCTTCCGGTTCCAACTCTATAAACATGCACATCATAAATCACATAGAAATAATGCAGTACACCACATATCATACATATAACATACACATACTCTATCACATAACTCTGATTACCTACTCAAGGTAAAGTATAGTGAGAAGACTCACCTCGTATATCTCGATAACTCGCGAATCCTGGAAATCACTCGTGCTCGATCCTCCGAGCTATAATCCTCCTATAACATCATATATCTCTAATTAACACTTTTACCACTAAGGTTGACTACCCTTATCAAGTCAACACTGGTCAACCCTGGTCAACGGTCAACGGTCAACGGTCAACTTTGACCGGACTCGGCGAGTGCACTAAAGCGACTCGGCGAGTCTAAGTGTTTTCATCAACTCTCTAGGATTCCCTTTTGACACGTCGAGTACTCCCCTGACTCGACGAGTTCCACCTGACATGAATCGCGGGGCCACCACGACTCAACTCGCCGAGTCTAAAGAACAACTCGGCGAGTTCCAGCTCGACTCAGTCCACCTGTCAACCCTCTCTAACTCTCCCTGACTCACTGAGTCAACCCATAACTCGGCAGGACCACCCGCTGAGTGGTTAAGGACAATCTTCATGCTACTCGCCGAGTCTGTTCTTCAGACTCGGTGAGTCCATGCCATGCATCAACTCAATCTAGCTTCTGAGGTCAGATCCGTTCCATCCACTCATAGATTTGGCCCTCCTAAGCTCTTTCATCACGTAAAGTTCATGTCTTGGTGACCATGCAACACCTACAAGGCTCTTTTAGGAGAAATTACCTCTAAGATGGCAACCCTAGTCTCCAACCCAAAAGGAAGGACATAAAGCATGACATTAGGGACTCTCTGGACCTACTAAGGTCCAGATCTAAGCACCATATCCCCATGGGACCTCTCACACTTCAAATACAAAGCAATTAAGGCATGAAGAAACCCTAGATTTGACCATATCAACAAAAACACGAGAATAAGTTCTGAATGATACCTCAAGAAGCCTCCTCTGATGAAATGAAAGTAGATCCAAGCTCCCTAACTCTTCTAGCTTGACTTTCCTCTTCCTTTCTTGCAAACACACACAAATTTGGTGAATAATGGCCTCTTATCTCACTCACAAGAACCCTCAGCTGCTTTGGTGCTCTCAAGATCAAGGTAGCCGCAATGAAGGGCCATAAGGTCCTTTAAATAAGGCTTAGGACCGGGAAATTAGGGTTTCATTAAACAGCGAGGACTCGCCGAGTCCATTCCTTGGACTCGCCGAGTCCAGGCGCGAACCCGCGTCCTGAACCGCGATCCTACTCGGCGAGTTTGAGCTCCAACTCGCCGAGTCCCCTCACAAAACTCCAAAAATATAAGCATAAAAGATACCTGGAAATCCGGGCTGTTACAATTCGCCCCCACTAGAACTAGACTTCGCCCTCGAAGTCTCGCTCTGCAAATAGCTCCGGATGCTGCTCACGCATCTCACGCTCCGGCTCCCAGGTTATCTCTGATCCCTTTCGATGCTTCCACTGAACCAACACCAGGGGTACCTCCTTGTTCCTCAAAACCTTGATCTTCCGATCTCTTATGGCCACTGGTCTCTCGGCATAATTCAGGCTCGCATCCACCTGAATATCCTCTAATGGAACCACTGCCGACTCGTCGGCTATACACTTCCTCAGCTGCGACACATGAAAAGTGTTGTGAATCTGCCCCAACTCTGCTGGCAAATCCAAATGATAGGCTACTCGGCCTACCCTCACGGTCACACGGAAAGGACTAATATATCGGGGTCCCAACTTACCCCTCTTCCTGAATCGAATCACTCCTTTCTAAGGAGAGACCTTCAGGAGTACAAGGTCACCAACCTGAAACTCAAGCTCGGACCGGCGTCTGTCTGCATAACTCTTCTGTCGGCTCTGAGCGGTCAACAACCTCTGTTTGACCTGCTGAATCAGCTCTGTCGTCCGAAGCACGATCTCTGTACTGCCCATCACCCTCTGAGTAACCTCTCCCCAACAAATGGGGGTCCGACACCTCCTCCCATACAACAACTCAAAGGGTGGCATACCAGTGCTCGAATGATGGCTGTTGTTGTAGGAAAACTATGCCAAGGGCAAATATGCATCCCAGCTACCCCCGAAATCCAACACACATGCTCGGAGCATGTCCTCCAGCGTCTGAATCGTCCGCTCACTCTGACCATCTGTCAGGGGATGATATGCGGTACTAAAATGCAGCCTAGTACCCAACTCCTCATGAAACTTCTTCCAGAATCTGGAAGTGAAGCGCACATCACGGTCTGAAACAATCGAGATCGGCACCCCATGCCGAGATACTACTTCCCTCACATACACCTCCGTCAATTTCTCTGCTGAAAAACTCTCACTGATGGCAAGGAAGTGAGCGCTCTTCGTCAACCTGTCCACAATCACCCAAATTGCATCAACTCCCCTGGCGGCAATTTGGTGATGAAATCCATAGTGATCTGTTCCCACTTCCATTTGGGAACCTCCAATGGCTGCAACTTACCATGCGGCCTCTAGTGCTCGGCCTTAACCCTACGGCAGGTCAAGCACCTCTCAACAAACCACGCAACATCCCTCTTCATACAGGGCCAACAATACTCCTTTTCAGATCCAAATACATCTTAGTGGCCCCCGGATGGATCGAAAATTTCGACCGATGAGCCTCCTCCATCAAAATGGTACGCGTTCCTCCCACAAACGGCACCCAGATACGCCCCTGAAAAGTCATAAGCCCCCGAACATCTGTAACGAACTCTGAAACCAAACCAACAACCCGTTCCCTCTTCTACATCTCGGGTTGCACAACCCTGGCCTGTGCCCCACGAATGGCGTCCAACACTGGAGCTATCACGGTCAGTCTCAAACATACCTCCCGCAGAGGGGTGCTCTCCGCCCTACGGCTCAATGCATCGGCTACCACATTAGCATTGCCTGGGTGGTACATGATCTCACAATCATAATCCTTGACCACATCCAACCACCTTCTCTGACGCATATTTAGGTTGGGCTGATCCATCAAATACTTCAAACTCTTATGGTCCGTGTATATCGTACACCGAACCCCATACAAGTAGTGATGCCAAATCTTGAGGGCGAACACCAGTGCCCCCAACTCTAAATCATGGGTGGGATATCTCATCTCATGAGGCTTCAGCTGCCTCGATGCATATGCTATCACATGCCCTCTCTACATCAGCACAGCTCCCAACCCCAAGATCGATGCATCGCAGTATACCATAAAGTCCTCCATCCCTTCCGGGAGAGCTAACACCGGGGCTTCGCACAATGATATGTGTATTTTTATATATATTTTTATGCACTTTATCTTAATATTTTGGCCTTATTTATTCTATTTTAGAACTAAAAAGTACTCATAATGCTTTGAATTATGTTTTGCAGCTATTCGTTGTCAATAAAGCACAAAAGAAAAGACCGAAGCGGAAACCGGACTTAGGAGCTAAAAGAAATTAAATATGCTGAAGAAGTGGGTTACGCCCCGCGTAAATTAATGGTACGCGCCGCGTACACGCTTGCACCGGATAGACTTGATCGTGTAATTATCTTGAGTACACACCGCGTAATCCTAAGTACGCCCAGCGTACTTAGGTCGGCCACAAAGATTATAAAAGTCAATTTTCAGCTAACCAGGAGGGGGGATTCGACTTCTAACCTAATTTAGTCGACAATTAACTTCTGTTAAGCCGTTTTGAGGGTCTAGAAGGCGGCCGGAAGGCCGTTAAACTAATGGGAGCGGAGATCGGAAGGATTGGAGAGCGGATACATGTCGGTAATCATATGGTTTGTTAACGTGACCATGTTTAGCATTCCATTGTGGTACTTTTCTGTATTTAGTTTCTGATTTGGGTGTAAAAACCTTTTACTTTGTGTTTATGATTGAATGAAGCTTTGATTATTAGACTAATTGCTATATTAAATAGTTTATTTGTGTTTAATTTATCTTGCCAAGCTTGTTAAAAGATCCTCATGTGTTAATGATGATTATTTTTTGTTAATTGTTAAGTGAATTAAGTTGTATGAACATCTGCTTGATTTGCTTGCCTCTTATGATTTTTGATGACCATCGAGATTATAAGACTAGAAATAACGAATGTGAAACTAGAATTAATTTGAGAATAAGTAAGTTAATGTGTGAGCCTTGTTTGATGACCATTAACAAGAGGTTAATTAAATGTCGAAATTGATTAACTATATTTACAAGTGTTGCTTGATACGAACTGAACACTAGGAAACATGTTAGTTTAATCAACTGATCACTGTTTAAATTGACTTGTTTGCTAAAGGATTGGTTATAGTGAACGTGAATCTAATCATTTTAGGAATCGGTGAATATGAATAAATGAATTCATATATGCAGTTGTCTATGTTTTTAAGGTGTAATTTGTCTAAACCAAAGTACCTGAAGAGATTTGCTTTCCTGTTAGTTTATCGAGAGTAGTTAATTAATTGTTAGTTTGAGATTATTTTCTTTATTATTTACATGTGACCTGTAACCTATAATCAAATATTTTAAATTAATCCACCGTTCCCTGTGATCGACACCCGACTTACCTAAACTATACTGTAATCTGACTAGGTACACTGCCTATAAGTGCATAGATAGTCTAAGTTTGTTAGGTTATAAATATTAAAATTAGTGGGTACTTTTGTGCACATCAAGTTTTTGGCGCCGTTGCCGGGGAACGGTTTGTCATTAATTTAGTTTATTTGATTATTCGTTATTTGTTTTTAGTTAGTTTTTATTTTTAGTTTGATTTTCGATGATATCATTTCACTTGTCGGGAAGGTTCTTGTTTTTATTTTGCAGGAATTTGGGATTGTACACATTGCTTGATGTTACTTTTTGCATGGGTTTCCGGAATGAAAGCGATTAGGGAATTCTTGACCTGCTTAGCCTACTACTTTGTTGATCTATCCAACTCAATCCATGAGGCGTAGTATAGCAAGGCGTATTGTGGTGGTTAAGTGGAAGACCGAGCTCTTGCTGTTCTTGACTAGTTAGGTCACTTGTTGTTCCGCTTTTAGTTAAATGTGCAAGGAAAACAAATGAAATATTCTAACGGGTCCCGAAAGTGGGTGTTTTCGCAAACCAATTCTTGCATGCAAAGGTTTTTGATCAACCGTTGTCGTTTGATCTCGACAAAGATAAGTGGTTATGACGTCTCATATTTTTTTATCACTCATCGTGAAGTCATCATTAGCTAAAGAAATTAAAAAGAATTTTTTTTTTAGATTTTAAGTCCCTAGATTAAATGATTAAAAAGAAAAGGAAATTCAATTAAAAGAAAAAGGGAAATTTTCATTTAAACTTACGCCTTGCGTAAGTAGGATTACACCTTGCGTAATGAGCTCCGAATCGTGAATGAACATTTTAGGGGGATGGGGTTACGCCCCGCGTAAGGCGACGACCATGTATATCTTTTGACCCTTTGACTTCCCTGTTATTTTCCAACCCAATTCCTTTCTCGCATACGCTGTGAACGACAACTTTCTCCAAGATCCTCGATTATTTTTAGTTTCTTGTTAAATCCAACACACAAATTATGGCCCGAAGGACACAAAGAACCAACCCACCCGAGGATGTGACCGATCATCGCTTTTTACAATTTCCGCAAACGTTGAACGATGCTACCCGGGCGCGTTATGTTACCAATTTGAGCTTGCTTCTCAAAAAGGAGATTGATATTGCACCCTCATTCGACTGGGAGTTGGCTACCAGGACTGGACTTGCTGCATTGATCCAAAATTTTTTGCAATACACACACTCGGACGCGAGTGGTGTGGAATTGTTTGTGTGTCAGGGATGGGCGCGTTTGTTCAGGATCCAGGAGCCTGTATATTGGGAGTTTTTGCTGGAGTTCTACGCTACAGTTTCCTATGATCCTAGGAAGGCACTCGATGACAGGACGACCTTTGCTTTCAGACTGGGAGGAGTGAGCCGGGAATGCAGCGTGATAGAGCTTGCGACTCGGGTGGGTATTTACACAGCCGATGAGATGAGGAGTGTCCACTTCCCGACGTTCCTTGCTGACTGTCTCACGGACCGGCCAGAAGATTATAACGAGAACACTTTTTGGGCCGAGATTACGGGAGGAGTTTATACACCATCTACCGCTCGAGGGGGGATGATTCGGTCTACTACATACCGAATGTTACATCGGTTGATTTCTATGTCTCTCACGCATCACAAGAATAGTGAGAGAGTGCCTTCGACGAACCTGTATTTCCTATGGGCACTAGTTACTCCAGGGAGGCACCTGAACCTTCCAGTTGCGTTAGTTGCATATTTGGGACGGAGGGCCAGGGGACTTCGGGGGGATAGCCCGATATGCGGAGGGCATTTTATCATGCGGTTAGCTCGGTCATATCAGTTGCTGACGCGTGAGATCACGAGATCGATGGTGTTTCATGACATGAGGCCGATGATTCTTCAGCTATTGGAGTCGATGCGTGTATTAGAGCGAGGTGGAGATGGTGTTTTGAGGGTTCGAGCAGATGATGTGGCAGATGAGGAGGGTGCCACCGAGCCACAGCCAAGACGGGTCCAGCGGCGTAGACCTGTTCCTCGGGGAGCGCAGCAGGGACCTGAGCCAGAGATTGATATGCGCTACCTAGCTCAGGGCATTGACCGCCTTAGCGAGTATGTTGCACATGTGGACAGGCAACAGCGGTGGTATGAGGATGCGTTGAACGCATTCTTTGCCCACCAGGGGTTTCAATATTCGGTTCCCTTTCCTCCACCATTCCAGTCACGATTTGATGGGGCCGGTACTTCTGGGACACAACCATATGATGATGGAGATGATGAGTGATCCTTTTTATTTTTTGTTTTATTTTTAGTTTAGTTTAGTTTTTTTTAGTATTTGGTATGTAATTAAACGTTAATTTAGTTTGTTTTACTTTTGTTTTCCATGTTGATGCTCTTTGGTTGTTTAGATTTCTGCAGAATTTTCGTCCTTAGGAAGCTGGCAGTAAGTTCAGCAGCTAGGTCCGACTGTTGCTAGAGAGAGCCGTGTGTGAGTTGAAGATTATAGTCAAGACCCACAATTTGTCATAAGTGTGGGGTGCATATTTATTTCGTGAGCGATCGTTTTGAGGATTGGCATTTTCACAATGTTTTGACTCTTATGATATGGATGAGCAGTTCCCACACCATAGAGTTTTATTTCGACGCGAGGAAGAAGTATCGTCCCGGCTGCCACGACATGGCTGACACTTTCCTATGTTATGGGGGATTTTTCATTGCGAGAAGAGGATGTCATTCTTGACGAGACGACGTGGTCGACACTTTCCCACGTCATGGTTACTATACATTGCATTTAATTGCAATATTTTGCACCACATTTTCGAAGATAGCAGTCTTGATTTTATTTTTCGGCAAATTCAGAAGCAGCAGTTCCAGTTTTCAGTCTTTCAGCGATATTTGAAGCAACTTGTAGCAGCCCATTCGATCTCGCCACAACTACCCAGGGGAGTCTGTTCCTTTTTCTCCTTTTTATGTTCTTAATTCGTTTTAGCATACAATGAAGGCATTGTATGAAATAAGTGTGAGGTAGGGGGTTGGTAAAAGTAAATTAAAATTAAAAGAATAAATGAAATTGCTAGATTTGGAAAATTTAATAATTTTAAATTTAAACAAAAAAACTTGAAATAATAGTTTAATTTAAAAAAAAAAATCTAGTGATAATTTAAATTTTTGCTAGTATTGTATGAAATGATCCGATGAGAACTCAAATGTTTAGTTGAGCCAATATACGTTATAGTGCATTTGTGGCCTCCCTTATTTTAGTGAAATCATGGAACAAAAACATAACCCCGCTTGGTTTGAGGGATGCAATATGTTTAGCAGCCTAAACCTGAAATGTATCCAGGAAAATTGTTATCATTAACCAATAAAAGTTGAGGTTGAGCGCCTCTGCTTAAGCATGTAGGATTTGAGTAAAAAAAGTGAGGTACATGTAATATGTAAAAAAAAAAAAAGAGAAAAAGAGAAAAGAAAAAAAGATACCAAAGAAATCAAACGAAAAAAGAAAAAAAAAGTGAATTCAAAGAGATCGAGAAAAAATCAAATGATAAGAAATGAAGAATTCCAAAAACTTTAGTATGGTATCATGAATTAGAAGTTATTTAGATTATGTATGCTTGGGTTGCTCAAATAAAAATACCTTGAGGTTAGGAGGTTTTCTGCGGATGGATTCGGAGGGTTGCATAAAATGAGTATTGTTCGGAAAAAGTGGGCGAGTGTTTATGAAGATTGTGAGTATTTAAAATATGGGGGGGGGGGGGGGGTACTTTAGGAAAATTTTTAGACACAAATGTATGCGTTGAGGTAAATTTTCTTGGGGGCAAGCAAAGGCTAAGTGTGGGGTATTTTGATATGTGTATTTTTATATATATTTTTATGCACTTTATCTTAATATTTTGGCCTTATTTATTCTATTTTAGAACTAAAAAGTACTCATAATGCTTTGAATTATGTTTTGCAGCTATTCGTTGTCAATAAAGCACAAAAGAAAAGACCGAAGCGGAAACCGGACTTAGGAGCTAAAAGAAATTAAATATGCTGAAGAAGTGGGTTACGCCCCACGTAAATTAATGGTACGCGCCGCGTACACGCTTGCACCGGATAGACTTGATCGCGTAATTATCTTGAGTACGCACCGCGTAATCCTAAGTACGCCCAGCGTACTTAGGCCGGCCACAAAGATTATAAAAGTCGATTTTCAGCTAACCAGGAGGGGGGATTCGACTTCTAACCTAATTTAGTCGACAATTAACTTCTGTTAAGCCGTTTTGAGGGTCTAGAAGGCGGCCGGAAGGCCGTTAAACTAACGGGAGCGGAGATCGGAAGGATTGGAGAGCGGATACATGTCGGTAATCATATGGTTTGTTAACGTGACCATGTTTAGCATTCCATTGTGGTACTTTTATGTATTTAGTTTCTGATTTGGGTGTAAAAACCTTTTACTTTGTGTTTATGATTGAATGAAGCTTTGATTATTAGACTAATTTCTATATTAAATAGTTTATTTGTGTTTAATTTATCTTGCCAAGCTTGTTAAAAGATCCTCATGTGTTAATGATGATTATTTTTTGTTAATTGTTAAGTGAATTAAGTTGTATGAACATCTGCTTGATTTGCTTGCCTCTTATGATTTTTGATGACCATCGAGATTATAAGACTAGAAATAACGAATGTGAAACTAGAATTAATTTGAGAATAAGTAAGTTAATGTGTGAGCCTTGTTTGATGACCATTAACAAGAGGTTAATTAAATGTCGAAATTGATTAACTATATTTATAAGTGTTGCTTGATACGAACTGAACACTAGGAAGCATGTTAGTTTAATCAACTGATCACTATTTAAATTGACTTGTTTGCTAAAGGATTGGTTATAGTGAACGCGAATCTAATCATTTTAGGAATCGGTGAATATGAATAAATGAATTCATATATGCAGTTGTCTATGTTTTTAAGGTGTAATTTGTCTAAACCAAAGTACCTGAAGAGATTTGCTTTCCTGTTAGTTTATCGAGAGTAGTTAATTAATTGTTAGTTTGAGATTATTTTCTTTATTATTTTCGTGTGACTTGTAACCTATAATCAAATATTTTAAATTAATCCACCGTTCCCTGTGATCAACACCTGACTTACCTAAACTATACTGTAATCTGACTAGGTACATTGCCTATAAGTGCATAGATAGTCTAAGTTTGTTAGGTTATAAATATTAAAATTAGTGGGTACTTTTGTGCACATCACACAACCTTTGGCGAAGTGTCTCAAAGGAGGCCTGCTGCTCTGGGCCCCATGAAAAAGCAACACCCTTCCGGGTCAATCTGGTGAGTGGCATTGCGATCTTAGAGAAATCCCTGATAAACCTCCGATAATACCCTGCCAACCCTAGGAAACTCCTGATCTCGGAGGGTGACTTCGGCACTTCCCAACTCATCACCGCCTCGACCTTGGCCGGATCGACCAATATCCCTTCCTGGTTAACGAGATGTCCTAAGAACTGGACCTCCCACAACCAGAAATCACATTTGGAGAATTTGGCATACAGCCTCTCCGACCTCAGAACTCCGAGAACCTCTCTCAGATGCTCCTCATGCTGCTCTATAGATCTCGAATATACCAGAATGTTGTCGATAAACACAATCACCGACCGATCCAGTATCAGCCTACACACTCGGTTCATGAGATCCATGAACACCGTCGGGGCATTGGTGAGCCCAAAAGGCATCACCACAAACTCATAATGCCCATAACGCGTCCTGAACGCTGTCTTCTGGACGTCCTCATCCCACACCCTCACCTGATGATATCCAGACCTCAAATCGATCTTGGAGAACCAAGATGCTCCCTGCAACTGATCGAACAAATCGTTGATCCTCGGCAATGGGTAACGGTTCTTGACCGTCAGCTTGTTCAACTCCCGATAATCAATGCACATCCGGTGTGAGCCATCCTTCTTCTTGATGAACAGGATAGGCGCTCCCCACGGCTAGCTGCTCGGCCGAATAAATCCCTTCCCCAACAGCTCCTGAAGCTGCGAGGATAACTCTTGCATCTCTAGAGGTTCAAGGCGATAGGGCACCTTAGCGATAGGCGCGGCCCCCGGAACCAAATCGATACTGAACTCCACTTGCCTCACAGGAGGCACACCCAGCAATTCCTCGGGAAATACATCCGGAAACTCGCGCACCACCGAAACCTCCTCAACTGAACTCGGCCTCTCGGAATCCACCCGCGTATCCATCACATACGCCACAAAACCCTTACAGCCCTGATGTAGACACTGTCTCGCCCTAGCGGCTGAACAAAACGCTGATCCTGAACGTGTACCCTCGCCGTACACCGAAAGAACTCCCCCACTAGGGTCTCGTATGGTCACCAGCTGACGCTCGCAATCGATAACCGCACCGAATCTGCTCAACCAGTCCATGCCCACAATGACACAGACATCATCCATCGCAATAGGAATCAGATCAATCGGGAACTCAACACCGAAAATCTCGACTACGCAACCTCGGAGAACCTCCATGGCATATATCACCCTCTCATCAGTTATGGAAACTTTCAGAGGCCGACTCAACGCCTCACGACTAACACTGATATGTTGACTAAAAGCCAAAGATACAAAAGATCGACTCGCACCCGAGTCAAATAACACCAAGGCAGGTATAAAATTCACAAGAAAAGTACCTACGCATAACATAACATAAGCATAATATCTCAAAATCAAAAATAAATACATGAAAGAATACATACCAGCCACGACATCGGGCGCTGCGCGGACCTCCTCCGCGGTCAGCTGAAAGGCTCTCCCTCGTGCCCTCGGTGCCTCGGCCTTCACTGGCCGACTCGGTAACGACCAAAAAATCACGACTAAAAATTTCTTTTAAAACATTACTAAAACCATATTTACAAAAACTGTATCATAAGTCATAACATAATTTTAGAGTATTAATTCAAAACATAATCTCATTATCAGAGTCAATCATCCCCAGGCTAACTGACTATGGTGTGTGCACTGCAATCTTCCCGAGCTCCGCTTTTGAAAACCGAGTACCTGAAACCAAAACTGAAAACCGTAAGCACGAAGCTTAGTGAGCTCCCCCAATCTACCACATACCATGCAATAACATATAAAGCACATACTGGGCCTTGCCCACTGCATCGGACCGAGGTCCGGACTAACTGGGGCCTTGCCCCCTGCATCGAACCGAAGTCCGGAAATTGACTGGGTCCTTGTCCCCTGCATCGGACCGAAGTCCGGACTAACTGGGGCCTTGCCCCCTGCATCGGACCGAAGTCCGGGCTAACTGACTGGGACCTTGTCCCCTGCATCGGACCGAAATCCGGACTGACTGGGGCCTTGCCCCCTGCATCGGACCGAAGTCCGGACTAACTGACTGGGACCTTGTCCCCTGCATCAGACCGAAGTCCGGGCTAACTGAACAGAACATAACATAAACATATCAACTAGCATGAACACACATATACTGCATACTACATTGGGCCGTAGCCCGGAACACATAACACATAAATCCTGTCCGAGCCACGAAGGCATCAGACATACTATCTACTACATCAGATCAAATTCGGAAACTACTACTAGCTAAACGGGCCGGTATTGTGGCCTTAGACCCGTTCCTACTGGAAGGAAACTCACCTGAGACTGCTGAACTGATACTGCTAGTCCTTGACTGCTACTTGACCTCTGACTCCGAACTGCTGCTCCACTAGCTCCTCGAGCTACCAATGCCAAAATAACCCTTAGTCCAACTGACCTCCAAAGGTCAACTAGGTCAACTCTAGTCAAGGTCAAAATCCTGGTCAAAGTCAACCTTCCAGGTCAACCCTACTCGTCGAGTCCACCTAATAACTCGCCGAGTTCATATGCTCAGGGTCCTTCTATTCGCCACCTGACTCGCCGAGTCAGTCCATGACTCGCCGAGTCAACTATTTCCGAGTCCTGACCTGTCCAACTCGCTGAGTCTCCACCCGACTCACTGATTCGAGTCTTAACTCGAAGGGTTTGGGACTACGCGGCCTGACTCGCCGAGTCTAAGAATAGACACGCTGAGCACAAGGCAATCTTCAACCAACTCGTCGAGTTGTTCTTCCGACTCGCCGAGTTCATGCCTAACTTCATCCGACTCGACGAGTTGTTCATCCCACTCGTCGAGTTCCTCCTCATCTTCAAGCTACTCGCTGAGTCCACTCGAAGGACTCGCCGAGTCTATTCAGTCCTTAATCCATGCAATGACTTTTCGAGCCAAACAGGGCTTCCAACTTATAGATCCATACTTCTAAAGCCTATCCCCTACGTAAAGTGGCAAACTTTACGTGTAGATTAAGAGATCTAGGCTCAAAACACATTCAAACTAGGGTTTATGGCAAACCTACTTCTTCAACATACCAAGGGCTGATACTTTTAGGGGATTCTAGACCAAAACAAGCATGGATCTGAGGTAGCAACCTCAGATCTGGACCTCTAACTCGAAATGGTTACTTATCATGCTAAAAATGTCCAAAACTCATACATAAGAATAGATCTAGGTGCTAAGGGAATCCAAGCAACAACTTATTACCTCCAATTGGTCTGAAATGTCTTCTCAATCCCGAATCTACAGTCCCTTCTTGCACCTCCAAGGCCTTTCTTCCTTCTCCAAGCTTTAGTGCACTCTTCAAGGCAAGATCTAGCTCAAAAACGGATATGGTGGCTAGGGTTTGGCGTTCTGGGGTAGAGAGGCAGTAAAGGAACCCTAGGGAGGAGAATGAGACGTTTAAATAGGCTCCAAGTCCCGGATTTAGGGTTTTCCTTGCTCAGACCAGACTCGCCGAGTCACCTTGGCCGACTCGCCGAGTTGGTCGCTTACACCTCAACCCGGATCCCGCTCGGACTCGCCGAGTCCCTCCTTGGACTCGCCGAGTCTCCCCTTAAAATTGGGGTTTTCTTTCTTTTCTTGGCTTTCCAAACTTTGGGTGTTACAACTCTCCCCCACTTAACCTAAACTTCGTCCTTGAAGTTTACTACAATCCACCGACTGCGATTTGCCTCCACAATCCCACCAATTAATCCAACACTAGCTGCCTACCCTCGTTGGCCTACCACTCGGTCATTCTGACTATGCCAATCCTTACAGATAATAATCTCGGGTCCATCCTGACCCTGAACATTCTGAAAACGCGACTCACTCAACCTATGATCTTTCTGATACTCTCTAATCACTACGCTGACCCTGTAGGGGTTCACCCCTTCTTTCCTTGCATGATTTCCTTGTCTTCCCAAGGTGATGCTCCATAACTACCTACCTCTTCCTTCACTGTGAAGATCCTGTCTCCACCAAATCTATTACTCCTGCTACTCCCAGTACAGGTCATCGTCGCCAGTATTCACTGGGCATTCTTTCCACTACCATTTGGTGTCGAGCACCCCACGAACAACTGACTAAAAATTCTGCTATTCCAAATCTGGCTTCCGGGTGAACTGAGAGCACCCAGGTCCAACTAATAAGGCTGAACTTGCCATTTTCAAATCAACCAACTATACTGCCAGCACCTGCATTCCAACACAAATACTAATACTGTCCAAATTCCTAAAACTATCCAAACACTGATCTGTCTGCAATATTGAACCTGCCTGAAACACTGAGCTGCCCGAAACACTGTACTACCTGATGCACTGAACTGACTGAAACACTGAGTTCCAACTCAACTGTGGAGTCAAAGGACTCCTTACTTAGTCGCTCCCACGACTTCTGAACGAAACCTTTCTCTGGAACTAGTTACCACTAGTTATCCTGCCACTGATGCTCTAACAACCTTCCGATCCAAACGATCGGATCCATACGTCACATCTTGACATCACCAATTCCACGACTAACAATATGATGCCCCCCCCCCCCCCCCCCGACTGACGGTAGCCCTTAACATACCCGAACCCTAACGGTCCACTGCTACTCTGATCTCATAACTGATGTGACGATCCATAGTCCAATTGCTGCATTAGCCATAACTGACCCATTTGGGAACTCCGAAATCTAACCTGTGAATTCCCATATCCTCTCTACTGCACCCGAACTGGTGGGTACTACTGCTTTCCCGCGTCCAACGACGCGCTCATGCTGCCTACCATTCTAATAAAAGCCACGGCTACACCTGCGGACTCACAACTCTCCAATACTATCTGGCTGCTAATGAATGCTACGGCTACCCCCGTAGGCTTACAACACTACTACTACTATCTGACTGCTAGTGAATGCTACGGCTACTCCCCGCAGACTTACATCACTCTACTACTATCCTGAGGACAACCTGACTATCCCTAGACCCGCTAGTGATTCCTCAAACCGATTTCTCAAAACCCGCCCTCAGTCCTTGAATACTGCATCATCCTCGACATCTTATATCCTTGACATACTTAGTGTTTCGTCGAGGAACTCTTCGGCTTGGTTCCCAAACCAACCGTCTACTAATACGGATACAAGAAGCTATTGTTGGGAAGTTTCCAAACTCCCAACTCCTGAATCTACACAATCCTGCATGTTATCTCTGCAACTGGCTACTAATACGAAGGCATCTCTTGCTAACCGTTCTCAGGATCCTCATTCCGACTCACATGAGCCCTACGGTGGTCCTCCAATCCTGGATTCCAAACCAACTTATAACCATCTCGATTACATGAACTAACCGTTGGGAAGGTCCTCGAACTCACAATTCTGAACTTCTCAATCCATCCATCACTGTGCTACTACCATTTCTTCTCAGAGGCCGCGCACTAATTCTGGTTCTACGTGGCTCTTATCCTTGTGTACTCGGAAGGTTCTCCCCCACTTGGATTTGGCTATCTCCTTACTGCTCACTGGTCGAAAGGATTTCCAACCTTCCTTCCATTAAAAGGGTGATATGCTGTCCGCCGACGTTTACCCTTACCAGCGCTCCAACTAACTCTCACCAGATCCTCACCCTTCTTGCTATCTGACTGAGCACCCTTCGATCCTTAACTGTATTTGCTTTAGGGACTACATCCCAAGAACCTGTGTTTGGGGTGCACATCCCCAACCCACTTCCTTACTGACCGCTAGCTACTCCACTAAAAACTCTGGATTATCACTACTGAGAATATAACTGATCATTATCCGACTAACACCTTCCGCAGGTAGTAAGACACTACTGAATCTTACACACACATGCTACAGTCACTGCATCTGAAGTAACCTGATCTAGAGGGAATGACATCCAATTCACCATTCTAATTCCAAGGTATGCAGATGGCATAACACTCAGTCACAAGCAGGTAATATGATACCCCAATACATACGCTTATAAATATCGCTGCAGTAACATAACAATAATATCTTGAATAATAATTGACAGGAAGGTAAAAGATACATACCTCCAACACCCAGCGCTGCTCGAATCCCTGCTGAAATCTACCGGAAAACTCGGCTCCGAGCCATAGGCGCCCTTGCCCGGCCCTGACGACCGTTGGCGGCACTCGAAGTCCCAGGGGCAGGAGCTGGCACCTGCCCTGCTGTATACAAACTCGGACAGTGGGCCTTCTTGTGGCCCCTCTGACTGCAATGGAAACATAACAGATCAAGTCCCTGGGCGATGGTAACAACAGAGTCTCTGCTAAAATTATCCATCTGGCCGCACTTGAAACATCCAGCATCGCCACCACTTCTACGCCTGCACACACCCATGTGCGTCCTTCTGCACTTCCCGCATCGATTGCGGCTCTGATAGTTCCTCGTCCTCAAATCCAAACCCTTGAGCCTCTTACCCGAACTGGTGGCTACCTGAGTCTCATCCATTTTCCTCTTTCTTTCCAACTCCTTGCCCGACCCTCGCTCCTGCGTTACCCCATCGGCAACGCCTGTCGATTGAGCAACAACTGTCTGATCCTGGAGCCTCGCTATCAATCTATCAGTGATCCTCACAACCATGTCGGGCAGATCCTCGCGAATGGCTCGCGTAACCTTCTCAACTATCCAATCATGCAAAGGTCTCTCTTGGAGACAAGATGTCCCAGTCACTCTTGTCCCCTGATGGCAAAAACTAGAAATGGGATCTCCCTCCCGGATGGATCCCCGAACTCCATAAGAATCGGAATCTAGACGAGTCCCAATCTGTCCTGCAACTATCCCGACCTTAAGGGCCTCAAGATGACTGTCTATGAGCTCCACAATCGCCTCTCTAACCGAACCGAAAATCACTGGAGTCTGATCAATGATGTTGCGCATGATCTCTGCGGAAATGAAATCCCTCATCTGATCATCAAGCTGCCCGGCTCCAAAGCTCGAGCCAGATCCCTCCCCGATGCCTGAACTGCTAACTGGTAGCTCGAGCAATATCACCATGCTGAAAATATAACAATTCTTGATCAATTTATACACTACTGCTGAGGGATCTCTCACACACTCTACTAGTTCCCTGGTTTTTGTCTTGGCCCCTCTTGAATCGAGTACGGATCCTCTGCTTTTAGTAGTACGGGCCCATACTACCTTTCACATCTATCCGTACTTTCCTCAAGAGTTACCTCAACTCCACCAAGTCCCCTTTACTCTTCTACTGATCTCTGCTACTCTCATCCTAGGCTTGCCCTAGAGAAATCTCTAACCCCACTCAAAATAGTCCTCAGCTGCTGAAGGTCTCCTTGTGATGCCAATTAGCCATCACCTGGATACCATCACATGTGACGAGGCTCAGATAATCCTTCGAGAAAAAGACTCGTCCTTACAACGGTTGGACTCAAACGAGAGCTGCACAATAGGACCAAGTCCAACACTCTGAGATTATTCAACCCTGATCACATGTAATGTGACGTATTCACCTAATGGATAACTCCCATCACTCAGAATCCCTCAAAGCACAAAGCAAGCAACATTCGGATAAAGGAAACATACTCAGGCAAAACTATTCTCATAACAAAAAACTGTACTAGCATACAATGCTAAGCGCATACTATCAGGCATAACCTATAAATGCTATCCTACTGCTGTCTACTCAATACTAGCATGCAATACTCGTAAAGCTGAAACACATATAGCAGGAACATAAGGCATCCTCCTAGATCCTTAGTCCTATACTAGCATGCTATTCTACTGAAACTGAAACTGAAACTGGAACTGAACAATTTACTTGTATGGGTAATTTGGGAGTACTTACTTGAGCTCGGCTGATTGCATGCACCACACCCTTTTCTCTATTAAAATTTCTTTCTAAGTGCTTTCAAAATTCTTTAGAAAACATTTTCCTTCTAAAAATCTTTTTATTTTCCCTTAGTTTGAGTTCAGACACACCCGGAAGTGTATCCGAATCCCTCAAACCAAGGCTCTGATACCAACTTGTAACGACCAAAAAATCACGACTAAAAATTTCTTTTAAAACATTACTAAAACCATATTTACAAAAACTGTATCATAAGTCATAGCATAATTTTAGAGTATTAATTCAAAACATAATCTCATTATCAGAGTCAATCATCCCCAGGCTAACTGACTATGGTGTGTGCACTGCAATCTTCCCGAGCTCCGCTTTTGAAAACCGAGTACCTGAAACCAAAACTGAAAACCGTAAGCACGAAGCTTAGTGAGCTCCCCCAATCTACCACATACCATGAAATAACATATAAAGCACATACTGGGCCTTGCCCACTGCATCAGACCGAGGTCCGGACTAACTGGGGCCTTGCCCCCTGCATCGGACCAAAGTTCGGAAATTGACTGGGTCCTTGTCCCCTGCATCGGACCGAAGTCCGGACTAACTGGGGCCTTGCCCCCTGCATCGGACAGAAGTCCGGGCTAACTGACTGGGACCTTGTCCCCTGCATCAGACCGAAATCCGCACTGGCTGGGGCCTTGCCCCCTGCATCGGACTGAAGTCCAGACTAACTGACTGGGACCTTGTCCCCTGCATCGGACCGAAGTCCGGGCTAACTGAACAGAACATAACATAAACATATCAACTAGCATGAACACACATATACTGCATACTACATTGGGCCGTAGCCCGGAACACATAACACATAAATCCTGTCCGAGCCACGAAGGCATTAGACATACTATCTACTACATCAGATCAAATCCGGAAACTACTACTAGCTAAACGGGCCGGCATTGTGGCCTTAGACCCGTTCCTACTGGAAGGAAACTCACCTGAGACTGCTGAACTGATACTGCTAGTCCTTGACTGCTACTTGACCTCTGACTCCGAACTGCTGCTCCACTAGCTCCTCGAGCTACCAATGCCAAAATAACCCTTAGTCCAACTGACCTCCAAAGGTCAACTAGGTCAACTCTAGTCAAGGTCAAAATCCTGGTCAAAGTCAACCTTCCAGGTCAACCCTACTCGTCGAGTCCACCTAATAACTTGCCGAGTTCATATGCTCAGGGTCCTTCTATTCGCGACCCGACTCGCCGAGTCAGTCCATGACTCGCCGAGTCAACTATTTCCGAGTCCTGACCTGTCCAACTCGCTGAGTCTCCACCCGACTCACTGATTCGAGTCTTAACTCGAAGGGTTTGGGACTACGCGGCCTGACTCGCCGAGTCTAAGAATAGACACGCTGAACACAAGGCAATCTTCAACCAACTCGTCGAGTTGTTCTTCCGACTCGCCGAGTTCATGCTTAACTTCATCCGACTCGACGAGTTGTTCATCCCACTCGTCGAGTTCCTCCTCATCTTCAAGCTACTCTCCGAGTCCACTCGAAGGACTCGCCGAGTCTATCCAGTCCTTAATCCATGCAATGACTTTTCGAGCCAAACAGGGCTTCCAACTTATAGATCCATACTTCTAAAGCCTATCCCCTACGTAAAGTGGCAAACTTTACGTGTAGATTAAGAGATCTAGGCTCAAAACACATTCAAACTAGGGTTTATGGCAAACCTACTTCTTCAACATACCAAGGGCTGATACTTTTAGGGGATTCTAGACCAAAACAAGCATGGATCTGAGGTAGCAACCTCAGATCTGGACCTCTAACTCGAAATGGTTACTTATCATGCTAAAAATGTCCAAAACTCATACATAAGAATAGATCTAGGTGCAAAGGGAATCCAAGCAACAACTTATTACCTCCAATTGGTCTGAAATGTCTTCTCAATCCCGAATCTATAGTCCCTTCTTGCACCTCCAAGGCCTTTCATCCTTCTCCAAGCTTTAGTGCACTCTTCAAGGCAAGATCTAGCTCAAAAACGGATATGGTAGCTAGGGTTTGGCGTTCTGGGGTAGAGAGGCAGTAAAGGAACCCTAGGGAGGAGAATGAGACGTTTAAATAGGCTCCAAGTCCCGGATTTAGGGTTTTCCTTGCTCAGACCAGACTCGCCGAGTCACCTTGGCCGACTCGCCGAGTTGGTCGCTTACACCTCAACCCGGATCCCGCTCAGACTCGCCGAGTCCCTCCTTGGACTCGCCGAGTCTCCCCTCAAAATTGGGTTTTCTTTCTTTTCTTGGCTTTCCAAACTTTGGGTGTTACAGACTCTCTGTAGCTTTGATGGCGGCAGGGGCAGATCCCTGAGGTGCTCCCTGAGCTGATCCCCACAACTGCGGACACTCTGCCTTCTGGTGTCCGGTCTGGTTGCAGTGAAAACACACCGCAAACCCCTTGGGGCAGTCCTTGGCCATATGCCCCTCCTTGCCACACTTGTAGCAAGATCCCGCTCTGCAGACTCCATCATGACCCTTGCCACACTTCCCACAAGTGCGGCCCTTCTGGCTCCCTGGTTTGGGATCAGCGAGCTTGGCCCGCTTGGCTGCCGGCTGAGACTGTGCCGGTCGCCGATCCGTCCCCTGAGACTCCGCCTCCTCCCTGGCCTGAGTCTCTAGCTCAATCTCCCTATTCCGAGCATTTGCCTGAAGCTCAGCAAATGTCCGGTATGAGGAGTTCGCCGCGAACTCCCGAATGTCTCGCCTCAAAATGCTCAAATATCGACTCATACATGCCTGCTCAGTGGACACGTGCTCAGGGCAGAAGATCGCCCTCTCATGGAACATCCTAGTAATCGCTGGAACATCCTGGTAATCGCTGCTTGAGGGTCAGAAACTCCTGGGCCTAACGCTCCCTCTCCACCTGGGGAACGTACTCATCTCGGAACATGGCAGTGAACCTCTCCCAGGTCACTGCCGCAAGCTCAGCAGGCGTAAAATGCGCCGTCACAAACTTCCACCAGTCCTTCACTCCCAAGCGAAGCTGGTTCAGCGCGAACCGAACCTTCAAATGCTCAGGAGATGAGCAAGTGAAGAAACACCCCTCTATATCAGAAATCCATCTCATAGCTGCCACCGGATCCTGGGTCCCATCAAACTCTGGTGGTTTTGTGTTGCTGAACTCCCGAAACAGCAACGCATCACCACCTTGCGGCCTCGCGGAAGCAATAGCCGCGGTGGCCGCTGCAACATCAGCCTCAGAAAGAGCGGCATAACGCTCGTCAAAGGTCTCAATCAGCGTGGTCTTAATAGACCCGAACATCTCTGGTATCTCTGCCCTGATGGCCGCAACCACCTCCTCATGGATGATCCGGCGGATCTCCTCATCACTGGTATCACTGCTCTCAAGCATCAAACGTGTCCTCACCATGATCTACCTCTCGTGTAACAACATACGAAAAATCAGAACCCATTCGAGCATACTCACACTCGACAACTCATTCCTCCTTGATCCTTGGTATTCCAAAGATTCTTACTTGGGCTTTACACCGCTCCGGTGCTTTCAGTAGTACGGGCCCAATACTACTGTCCGCACCGTATCAGTATACTCCCCAAGTCCTCCTCTTCGGATCCCAAATTCCAAGTACTCTATCATGCATAGACCACTCTCTAATAGATCTCTCATAAGCCCCTCGCTGCTACCTACTCACTCTCAAGCATCTCATAGCAGCTCACCTCTTCCTAGGCTAAGGCATCACAAATCAGGCCACTCTAGTCCTAATAGGAATACCTAGCCTACTCTAGCATGCGAATACACCATATCAGTATCAATATCACATAACATAAGGGTATTTTTGGAAATCACCGTTCGGGCGCGGACTGATCGTACACACAACTCTGCTCTGCATTTTTCAAAAATCTTTTACTCTTTTTGAAAAAACTTCTCAAATCTTTTACTATGTCCATGGGACCCCCCCCCCCCCCCCCCCCCCGAAGGTACATCTCGCGCCTATGGGCCGCTATAATTATCCAAGAATACACTCGAAACTGGAAGGATAAACAAACCCACCCCGTCTCCGAATTGAAATATCTGTGGCCCTGCTTCAAAGCCCATCTACACACTCCAGCTGCCTCCTTTCATGCTGGAGCGTTTCCACGATCAGAAAATAACCTGAAAATAGTTATTCAAAACTGTAAGTCAAGACTTAATGAATTCCCCAAGATATTCTATATCATACTACATATACATGCATACAAACAATGACTTACAACTAGGTCTGGCAATCGTGTCGTGTTCGGGTTGGCGTGTCGCGGGTTGGCGGGTTGACAGGTCAAAATATGCCAACCCAAACACGACCCATTTAAATATACAGGTCACGGGTTGGCGGGTTTGGAACATAAACCCATATATGACCCGTCAACCCATTTATTTATACGGGTTCACAGGTTGGTGGGTTCGTGGGTCAGATTTGGGTTTGTGGGTCCGAATTTTAGACATTAAGTCTTAAATATCCAAATGAAAATTAAAAACATTCATAGAAACATGTTACAAACTTAGCCTTATAGGTTACGACTTACGACCTTAGACCATCCTCCACGAGTCAAAATGTCAAAACAGTCAAATGGTCTATGAATCAATGGTATATATTATATAATACTTATTAAATATTAATACTTGATACATAAATACATTTAAAAATAAAATTTTTTTTTTTTATTATGAATATAAACGGGTTGGCGGGTCAACCCGTTTATTTTTTGAGAAACCCATATATGACCCGTTTAATAAACTGGTTAACGGGTTGGCGGGTTAGCGGGTTGGCGGGTTGAAAAACTCAACCCAAACCCATTTATTTCGTGTCGTGTCGCGGGTCGTGTCGCGTGTCGTGTCGAGAATTGCCAGCCCTACTTACAACCTTTCTCCACTCTACCAATAATGTGTGTATCTGGTCTCTCGGCCTGTTGTTATTCCATCGTCAACAAGAGTCTATAGGCTCATTGCCTGACACCGTTCCACAATCAACTCATCATATAACCATAATGAATAAATCGATTATATTACATTTAAGCACATAGAGACTATACTTTCAGTTCTACTCTACTGGTTCTTATATCTTAATATTCATGAATATTTATTGTAATACATTAGTATAGTGAGATAACTTGCATGAACGTCTCACTAATTAAATTATAGAACAAGAAGTTGAATAACAAGAGACTAAAATTTTGAGGAAGAATGAAAGGAAAGATGTGAATTAAAAACTAATAAAAACCACCTATTTATACTACGAAACCCCGAATGCTTGTCCATTCTATAATATCGACAAGTTAAGTCAACAATTAATTCTTAAGCTTTAAGATCGACACGAATTTAGAAGCGTATGGATATAATTCATGTGATCAACACCTAGCCTTATGACTGCTCATGCAAGTACCAAACCTTTATATGTATTTATATTATCTAAATTACGTCATCTTCTTATCCATAAATATCACATTTATCAAGTTCTAAAAAATAAACAACCGTATTATTATGTTATCTAAAATTACTTAGCAATGAGTATTTTTCTTTTATTAAACGCAGGAATATAAATTAAATACATATCAGATTAATATGTGACATTATTTTAGGTGAAATTTTAATAAAAAATGTTAGATTCATATTTAGAGTTTTTGAACCAAACTTATTAAATAAAAATATTTAATATTTATATTACATCAATTTGATTTTTTAATACAATAATTTTTAACATAAATGATCCACATAAATTTTGTTTTATCACAACATGATGAAACTCCTTGATTAAAACATGTTGTGTAGTAGGTTTATAAATTGACTTTGTTCGATGTACCAATCCCGCTCATATGATTCTTTTCATATTGGTCATGTAAAACCAAAAGCAACAATAAGTTTTTATATGTTCCAAGAACGTTAAATTTTACAAAGAATTTTGATAAATATTACAATTAAAGTGCATTGCCATAACCATAAACATCAAATTCAGACATTATAATTTGGTCAATTTCTAAAGTATTTTTTCCTTATAAGAATTAAAATATGATTTTTCCGGCTACATCTAGTCACATATACATATTATCCGATCAAAGAAATTATTATAAATAACATGTTATGAACAAAAATATAATATTACTTTCATAATTTGCCAAAGGTTAATACTAATAATTAAGAATGAACTTTCACAAATATTGCATTTTGGTCATTGCATCCAACTAACAAATGAAATTTAGTTTAAAAGATTGATTCAAAAAGTGCATCCTTACTTTTTGTAGCTGAATTTGGGGAAATGCTAAGACCTACTGAGGTATGAGGGAACAGTCTGTGAGGTTAAGGTTGGTTGCTGGAGGGGAATACAAATTCAAAATCATTAGCACATATCTTTCTTACCTGCTTCAGTTATCAAATTTAGATCAAACTTGTCAAAATCAATTTACAAAAAAACCCAGATATGTAACCTAGTAATCAAACAACATATTTTTCATAGAAATACATATAAAAAAATCTACAATTTACACTTTATATAATATTCTTAAATTATATCTTACATTTTCATCTTTAATGGTAACTAACACTTCTTTCCGCCTTATTGTTGTGACACACATCCATATCGAAAATAAGAGAAAAAACTATAATGAACGAATGTTGTCAGAGTGATCATTCATCGAAAACGCAACAAAATTCTTCATAGAGCCGCTAGGATTCTTCTATAGATCGCTAGAAGGTCTCTATAGTGACAAATGATGTGGTATATATGAGAACGCACCATTTAAAGTAACAGTTTTGATTAATGTAAGTGAAAATGTAACACCGTGAATTTAAAAATAATTTTTCGCAAAATATAAAAACATTTTTCATTTAATTTTCATAAAACATCAAGTTTAGATCTCCAATTCACATCATACAAAATCCCAAGATCACATATCATAAGAAAAATCCCATGCGTGTGTACAGATCAAGCCGGCGCCTTCCCACGGTCATCACTAGTACCTGAAACAAATAACACTAACACTATAAGCACAAAGCTTAGTGAGTTCCCCAAAATACCACATATAACACATATTAGCCACTCGAGGCTATAACTCTATGGGTCCGTGCACCCAAACTCTGTGAACCTACTGGTTCTAACTCTGGGAACCTTCCGGTTCCAACTCTATAAACATGCACATCATAAATCACATAGAAATAATGCAGTACAACACATATCATACATATAACATACACATACTCTATCACATAAATCTGATTACCTACTCAAGGTAAAGTATAGTGAGAAGACTCACCTCGTATATCTCGATAACTCGCGAATCCTGGAAATCACTCGTGCTCGATCCTCCGAGCTATAATCCTCCTATAACATCATATATCTCTAATTAACACTTTTACCACTAAGGTTGACTACCCTTATCAGGTCAACACTGGTCAACCCTGGTCAATGGTCAACGGTCAACGGTCAACTTTGACCGGACTCGGCGAGTGCACTAAAGCGACTTGGCGAGTCTAAGCGTTTTTACCAACTCTCTAGGATTCCCTTTTGACACGTCGAGTACTCCCCTGACTCGACGAGTTCCACCTGACATGAATCGCGGGGCCACCACGACTCAACTCGCCGAGTCTAAAGAACAACTCGGCGAGTTCCAGCTCGACTCAGTCCACCTGTCAACCCTCTCTAACTCTCCCTGAGTCACTGAGTCAACCCATAACTCGGCAGGACCACTCACTGAGTGGTTAAGGACAATCTTCATGCTACTCGCCGAGTCTGTTCTTCAGACTCGGCGAGTCCATGCTATGCATCAACTCAATCTAGCTTCTGAGGTGAGATCCGTTCCATCCACTCATAGATCTGGCCCTCCTAAGCTCATTCATCACGTAAAGTTCATGTCTTGGTGACCATGCAACACCTACAAGGCTCTTTTAGGAGAAATGACCTCTAAGATGGCAACCCTAGTCTCCAACCCAAAAGGAAGGACATAAAGCATGACATTAGGGACTCTCTGGACCTACTAAGGTCCAGATCTAAGCACCATATCCCCATGGGACCTCTCACACTTCAAATACAAAACAATTAAGGCATGAAGAAACCCTAGATTTGACCATATCAACAAAAACACGAGAATAAGTTCTGAATGATACCTTAAGAAGCCTCCTCTGATGAAATGAAAGTAGATCCAAGCTCCCCAACTCTTCTAGCTTGACTTTCCTCTTCCTTTCTTGCAAATACACACAAATTTGGTGAACAATGGCCTCTTATCTCACTCACAAGAACCCTCAGCTGCTTTGGTGCTCTCAAGATCAAGGTAGCCGCAATGAAGGGCCATAAGGTCCTTTAAATAAGGCTTAGGACCGGGAAATTAGGGTTTCATTAAACAGCGAGGACTCGCCGAGTCCATTCCTTGGACTCGCCGAGTCCAGGCGCGAACCCGCGTCCTGAACCGCGATCCTACTTGGCGAGTTTGAGCTCCAACTCGCCGAGTCCCCTCACAAAACTCCAAAAATATAAGCATAAAAGATACCTGGAAATCCGGGCTGTTACAGAAAAATCATTTAGAATGCTTACAGTTGTGATTGTTTCAACTTGGATGTGAACATTAACATTCTTGTAAAGAAATAGAACTTCAAATGAACCCTATATATCCAAATCAACAAAGATGACAACATAAAAAGAAGCCTCAATTGACATATAACCATATTTCCGACAAATTTCGAAATTTTAAGGTTTCGTTGAACAATTTTTCAATTTTGCAAAATTTTATTCTATTACAATCCTATATGAGTAATCAAGAATCTAAAGCAAGTGAAAGAAGTAATTGTTCTTTTAAAGCAAGTAAAAAAAATACAATATTGTGAAATTGCTTATAATTTATATGTTTGCTTATTTTTCTGGAGGTACCCGACCACTTGGACATGTACTATTATTTGATTAATTAGTGCATAAATTACATTATAGAATGTGAAATTAACAATTTTTCAAATTCATTTACACTTGATTTAACAATAGAAAATGGACAAATTTATAATCATAAAAATATGCTTAATTCAACAATTTTGTTATCAAAATTAATGGTAAACCGAGTTTCTTGAAGAAACAAATCAAATACACAAAAACGATATAAATAAAAAACAAATAATGGAGGAAAGAACATTTGAAGATCATGGCAGAAAGGTATGACCAATAAGATATTTTTGGCACTTTTCAATATATCCATGGTTAATCTTTTCTCATTTTCAAGATGATAAGTACAACTGAGTAGAGAAAACAATTTTTTAATCATAAAAATATGCCTAATTCAATAATTTTTTTAATCAAAGTTAATGGAAAAATATTTTTTGTTGAAATAATAAACTATTAAATATGTTGGATATTACCACTAAGAGATTTAGAGTTTTGCATCATACTCAAGCTTCAATACAGATATCAACTAATTCTCATCACTTTCAAGTAAAATTCTCTGCAATTTAAACTTAATTATAGTAAATCTAATCAATAACATTATAAATGTAACGCCTTAATCAAGTATGTATTGTCTTTTATAGTGTGAAGTTAAAATTTCAGTAATTGCCCTACTCACGACGTGAAGATTTCCTTTTCACATCATGAGGATTGACCCGGACGCATGCATCATTTAGAGGTCCACGACATTAGCAGTATAGTGCTCACGACGTGAAGGCGGCTGTCTACCAAAACCCTAATTTCTTGCTATTTAAGGGAACGAGAAGGCTAGGGTTTCTCACCCTCAGCCTCTATCACTCTCTAAGCCTCCGGAAACCCTACTTTTACCTTTCTTGAAGTCCTTTGTCATTTGGGTGCATTTCTAGCTTGTGGGAAGAAGAAAAGAAGAAGAAGTAAGTACTTTAGTGTTGGTGTGGGCAGAGAATCAACATCATCATCATCATCTTTTCTTGCTTTTGGACCCTTGTAAGTATCAAAGACTCTAACTTTATTGCTTAGCATGAGTAGATCATGAGTTTTGTCCATTTTATTGATGTCATTGCTTGATTTGTAACACTTTAAAATTTTCAAACAAAATTTTCATGTTTGAAACCACATAAAACCCAATATCACATTTCTCAAAAACCCAAATGTATAAATTATTCAAATCACAAGACCACAAAATGTTTGATAATATCCCAGAATCCTCAAAAACATAATCTCAAGCTGGTATGTACAATCAAGCCGGCGCCTTCCCGCGATCCTGAGAGGTACCTGAAACACGTATCACACAACACTGTAAGCACGAAGCTTAGTGAGTTCCCTCAAATACCATGCACCAATAATTAGCCTCTCATGGCTAAATCTCAATAAGGACCCTCCGGTCATGTGTCTCAGTGAAGACCCTCCGGTCTCACAGCTCGGGTCGGACCTTCCAGTCTGGTATCTCAGTGAAGACCCTCTGGTCTCACAACTCGGTTTGGACCCTCCGGTCCTAATTCAATAAAGCACATAAATAATATACAACAAAAATCACAAAGACAAAATGCATTATATCACACAACTCAGTATAAGCACATAAGACCCTCCGGATAATAACTCAAATAAAACTCTCCGGTCAATAACTCATATAAGTGATGGGTTTTGAGCATTCTAACACTTCCTAAGTGTACATGCAACCCTAATAACCTTGAATCTATGTTTTCTCTATATACATGCAAATTTCTTTTTCAAGGTTATTTCCTAACTAGCATGGCATGGGGAATATATGAAACATAAAAACTAGTAGAAATACATACCTTGTTGTTGCTTGGATTCCTTCAAGACTTTGTGAGCCTAGCACCCCAAATGTTGTGCCTCAAATTCTTCACACAACACCACAAAACTTGGAATAACTTAAGAGAATACTTCTAGCACTCAAAATCGGTTATGCCATCTCTAGTAACCTTACTAGGTCCGATTTCACTAGCCAAAGGGTCCCTTTTATAGTGGTGTCACAATTAGAGTTTTCACATGAATACTCTTAATTGTCATGACTCTTCATTTCTCATGACCCATGGGTTTGTAACTCCCATGGACTATCCATGGAGCTCCAAATGGTTACATCCATAACCCATAAACCATGGATCATTAATCCACCATAAAAGAATTAATGATTGTCATAATCAACCCTTATATATCTAATTAGTCTCACTTTGATCACCAAATTAATACTAGATTAATACTTGATCAATACTAATTAAATAACACTATTATTAATATATTAGAACTTATAACATATTAATAATCATAAGTGCCATATTCTCTCATTTAGTCTATCCAAGTATTGCAATGCCATGCAACCCAAATGGACCATGACGGGTCGGATCAAGTACATACCAAATAAAGTTATGGACTTAGACACTATATCCAACAGTCTCCCACTTGGATAAGTCTAATAGCTATATTTGCAAATTTGACTTCAAAATCCGACTAGCAATCGTAGCTCTTTCAAAGTCTCTCGGAACTGAGATGATGATGATACGCCATTTAAGATAAGTGATCATATAATCCTCTGCTCTCATGATATCAGCCGGACAAACACATGGAACATGGTCTTACTTATTGTCCAACATTTGTTTCTCGATCTCCGATTTATTTCGACATAGAACTAAATTGAACACATCAATTAAGTTCTGACCGGGCCCGATACATAGGTCAAAACCAAATCATCGAGGGGCCCAGATATCGCTTCTATTTCTAGAAGGAACAGATAAACTTCGACTGATATGATTGTACTAACTACTTGTTGAATTACTCACAAAGGCACGTTTTATAACAGCGAGTTACCAATGCGTTTTCGTACAATCAATGAATAATCAACTCATAGTCAACAACTCATATCTCTAGGTTTGAAGATTTATATGATATTATCGTCTCACGATCACTCGAGATAAATTCCATGAAGTGATGCAAGTGAGCGTGGGTTGAATCCAATACTCAACCCTTATGAGTACTCATGAATGTTGTAGCAACCATTGCATTGTCTAAAGCACTTTAGACAAATCATACAAGCCAAATTCATGACAGTCTTGAACCAATACTTACTTCCAAAGTTTGACTGACAGTGGATGGTTTGAATAATATGATATATACCATAACATAATTATTCTGGAAGTAAAAACATGCAAAATTGAAACATAGTAAACAATCAACACAAGACAGTAACACCTTACTCATAAATAAATAACAACATTTATTTATCATCAAATGTCAATTACATTTTACAAGTTTTAGGAATCTAATTATTGAAACTAATATCATCCTTCAGCCCAATGCACCTTGCATGCTGTAAATGCTTAACCCTGCTCAGTCCCTTCGTGAGGGGATCTGCCAGGTTCTCATCTGATGATACCCTCTTTGCCACGAGGAGTCCTTCTATTCTATGTTTGATGAAATGGTATTTTCTGTCAATGTGCCTAGATCTCCCGTGATCTCTTGGTTCTTTTGCCAAAGCAACCGCACTTTCACTGTCACAGAAAATTTCCATTGGCTCCTTTATAGCTGGTACAACTCCAAGGTCTCCGATGAAGTTCTTTAGCCATATCGCCTCTTTTGCTGCCTCGCTTGCTGCTATGTACTCTGATTCACAAGTTGAATCAGCTACTGTCTCCTGCTTGGAACTTTTACAAGTAATCGCTCCTCCATTTAGGATAAAGACCCAGCCTGACTAAGAGCGGAAATTATCCCTATCAGTTTGAAAGCTAGCATCACTATATCCTTCCACTCTCAAGTCATCACTGCCTCCGAGGGTAAGGACCCAGTCGTTAGACCCCGCAAATACTTGAAAATGTTCTTTATCGCTGTCCAGTGTGCCTTGCCAGAGTTCCCTTGATATCTACTGACCATGCTCAAAGCAAAGGCCACATCAGGGCGAGTACAAGTCATAGCATACATGATCGAGCCCATAGCGGAAGCATATGGTATCTGACTCATTTAAGCTATCTTAGCCTCTGTACTCGGACTCTGAGTCTTACTTAGCTTGGCATTACTTTGGATTGGTAATTCTCCTTTCTTGGAATCTTGCATACTGAACCTCTTTAGTACCTTATCCATATAAGTACTTTGACTAAGTCCAATTAGTCTCTTACTCCTATCTCTCAATATCCTTATCCCTAGGATATAGGCAGCTTCCCCAAGGTCCTTCATAGCAAAACACTTCCCAAGCCAGGCCTTAACCTCCTGCAAAGTTGGGATGTCGTTTCCTATGAGAAGTATGTCATCCACATACAACACCAAGAAGCTAACTATGCTCCCACTAGCCCTGACATATACACAAGACTCATCTTCACTCCTAGAAAAGCCAAACTCTTTGACTTTCTCATCAAAGCAAAGATTCCACCTGCGAGATGCTTGTTTCAATCCATAAATGGATTTTTCTAGCTTACACACTCTATTAGGGTATTTTGGATCGACAAAACCCTCTGGCTGAGCCATGTAAACATCCTCAGCCAACTTCCCATTAAGGAAAGCGGTTTTGACATCCATTTGCCATATTTCATAGTCATGAAATGCAGCTATGGCTAACAACACTCTAATAGACTTAATCTTAGCTACTGGTGAGAAGGTCTCATCATAGTCAACTCCCGGAGTTTGAGTAAAGCCCTCCGCAACCAGTCGTGCTTTATAAGTGTGTACTTTCCCATCCATGTCAGTCTTCTTCTTGAAGATCCATTTGCACCCAACTGTCTTACGACCTGGTACATTGTCAACCAAGTTCCAAACTTGATTGTCATACATGGACTGAATCTCGCTGTCCATAGCCTCCTTCCATTTCGCAGACTCAAGGCCTGCCATGGCTTCCTTATACTTATTAGGTTCATCCAAATCTATCAGTGTACTATCACTGATAAATGTATCACCTTCAGTGGTGATGTGATAACCATAATAAAATTCAGGTGTGTTCCTCACCCTAGTGGAACATCTTGGTGGTACAGAATCATCTATCGGCTCAACAGGAGTTGCTCCTCAGGTTGGCTGACAGCATTTGAGGTTCCTTCACCACTTGACTCTTGAAGATCTTCAAGGTCAATTTGCCTCCCACTGTCCCCTTGGCTTATGAATTCTCTCACACGAAAGACTCCTCTTCTTGATACAAAGACCACATTGTCACTGGGTCTATAGAAGAGGTAACCAAAGAATCTCTGTGGGTAACCGATGAAAATACACCTCTTGCTTCGGGGCTCAAGCTTGTCATGAGTCTCACGCCTCACAAAAGCTTCACAACCCCAAATCTTGATGTGGTCCAAATTGGGCATTTTCCCAGTCCACATCTCGTGAGGTGTTTTGGCAACCTTTTTAGTAGGGACTAGATTAAGGATATGGGCGGCAGTCTCTAAGGCATACCCCCAGAAAGAGATTGGTAACAAAGCTTGACTCACCATGGAACGAACCATATCCAACAGGGTTCGATTGTGCCTCTCAGCTACACCATTCAACTATGGTATCCTGGGAGGTGTTAATTGTGAGACAATCCCACATTCCTTAAGATAGTCAAGGAACTCAATGCTAAGATACTCTCCTCCCCGATCGGATCGGAGCATCTTGATGTTCCTGCCCAATTGATTCTCAACTTCCTGCTTAAACTCTTTGAACTTTTCAAAGGTTTCTGACTTATGCTTGATTAAGTAGATATATCCATATCTACTGTAATCATCAGTAAAAGTCACATAATAACGATTAGCATCCCTTGTAGCAACTCTGAAGGGCCCACACACATCCATGTGTACAAGGTCCAACAAACCTTCACCCCGATCACAAGTACATGTGAAGGGTGACTTTGTCATTTTTCCAAGTAAACAAGACTCGCAACTATCATTTGACTTGAGGTCAAATGATTCCAAGACTCCAGCCTTTTGGAGTTGGCCTATGCGCTTCTTGCTAACATGTCCAAGACGACAATGCCACAAGGATGCTTTATCCAAGCTATCAGAAGAACCAATATACAACACATTATTTCCTAGATTGTTCACAACATTCACGGCTTCATATAGACCATCACAAGGTATTGCTTTAAAGTAAAATACATCATTGTAATAAACATTAATAGCACCATTTTGATTATCAAATGAAAATGTAAAACCTTGTTTGTACAAGCCATGAAAAGAAATAATATTTCTCGCCATTTCGGGCGAGTAACAACACTTATTCAAATATAACATTAACCCATTATTAAGCAATAAAGAATAAACTCCTATCTTGGTAACAGGTGATGCTTTCCTGTTGCCCATGACTAAGTTTATCTTCCTGTGCTCCACTTGCTCACTTCTTCTTAGTGCCTGCAAATCAGTACAAATGTGAATACCACACCCTGTATCAAGCACCCAAGAATTAGCATTAGATGAGTTGTTAGACAATATTGTGTAAATACCTGCATGGGTGGGTTTAACCTTCCCATCCTTTACATCTTGTAGATATTTGGCGCAACTTCGCTTGAAGTGTCCCTTATCTTGGCAATAGAAGCACTGTGCTTCCTTTGGGTTCGAAGAAGGAGTAATGGGACCTTTCTTTGTCCCACTTGAAGAGGAACCATCAAGAGTCTTACCCTTGGTACCCTTTGAAGGGCTTTTCCTCTTCTTACCCTTCCCTTGTCCAATTGCAAGAACAGGGGCTGTTAAAGGAGTAGAAGTAGCAACTGCTTTACCCTTGAGGCCATTTTCAGCTGTCCTTATGAGTCCTTGAAGTTTGCTAAGTGTGACTTCCTCCTTGTTCATATGATAAGTCATACGAAACTGATCATAACTTTGAGGTAAGGAATGGAGAATGATGTCAATCGCCAATTCCTCAGGGAAGTCAACATTAAGCTTTAGCAACCGGTCAACGAACCTCTGCATCTTCTGCAAGTGACTGGTGATGGGTTCACCATCCTTCATCCTTGCAGTTATCATGGAGGAAATGATTTCATACCTCTCTTGACGCGCGTTCTGATGGTACCTTTCCATCAGATCTAGGTGCATCTCATAGGGGTAGAAATCTTCATAAGATTTTTGGAGTTCCGGAGTCATTGTGGCCATCATGATGCAGGACACCTTGGTGGCATCCTTCTCATGTGCAATGAACTCCGCAAGCTCTTCTGGAGTAGCAGTGGCTTCATTAACAACCTTAAGCTCCCTATCAAGGACATATTATTTGTCCTCATAGCGGGTAATCATCCTGATGTTTCTGATCCACTCATTAAAGTTGGATCCATCAAAGATGACCTTACCACACAAGTTCATTAGGGAAAAGGAGCCTGTAGGGTTTGAGCCAGCAACGTTATTGGAAGACATCTGGAATAAAAGGAAGATAAGTTTCATTAGATTAAGAATCCTTAATAAGTCACCCAAATGAAATATTAAGGCTAGGATCCAACAAACTATTTATTGGTGGAAGAGGGATGCCGTAATCCACACTATAAAATATTTGAAGGTAGGTAAATGACGATTTACCAATTTCCACCATAAGAACGAAATATTTTATTATTAGGTTTTATTGGTTTTGAAATTCCTAGATCTTTTGAGATACATTGAACTTTTCAATGGCATGTTTGAATCTCGAATGTGCCCTCTCAAGTTTGTGACTGGGATGCAAAGGATCATAAACAAGGTGTGAATAACCATACAAATTGATTTGGTACCCTTAACAATATTACCTAATCGATGTGCCGGTTAACCACACACGATCCACCGATTTATAATAAAGTTAAGTTACCCTTTGCCACTCTTACTAATCCATGTTAGTGTGCTGGTTAACCACACACGCTCCACTAACGACTTGGTAAGGTACAAAGTGTAATTTTATGGGCTAGCACCAATTTCACATTTTCCTAAAGTAACTAAGATTGGGAATTTATAATGTGTAGTTACTTTATAATTCATTATACTTTTAATGAGAATTTAAAGTCGTATCCTACCCGTTCGGCTAACGACCCTCCACCGATCAAGGAAGCGGTGGGTGATAGTGGACACCCATTAAGTCACCATTTTATAGGCAACAACCTTATACCCCCCTTATAGACCGGCTTCGTGAATGAGGCCTACTAACGGTAAGAACAACATATTCTTATACATATCTATATAATAAAATTATAATAATAGTATAAGTGTTGATTTTTAAACTTTTTAAAAATCTAAGGTTTAATTTGGAATTAAAGTATTAGAGTGTAAGACTTTTCAAATTCCAAAACTTGAGGGCAAGAATTGAAACTATTCCAAGTCTCTTTAATTTGTAACTTATGAGTTTTAATGGTTCATAAAAATGAAGACTCTTCATTTTATGAAACCTCTTTAGTTCTTTAAACACAAATTAAAGAAGTGACCTTTGGTTATCCATAACTTGAGGACAAGTTATGGACACCATCAATACAATTAAGATCAAGAATTAAACACACATGGTGGTTACACATAATTCCTATGATCTTCTAAAAACTCATAAGAACACAAATTCATGTCAAGCAATTACAAGAAATCGTATAAACATATATAATACTTTGAAATTGTTAAAAGTCATGTAAAATGGATTAACATAATCATTATCATTTTGAAAAACAGATTTTACAAGTCCAAAACAGATTGGGATAATGATTCTAATCCATTTCCAGCAACAAAAATTCGAAAAATCTGCCCAGCTCGATCCTACTCGGCGAGTGCATTATCCTACTCGGCGAGTAGGATGAATTTGTTCATGGACTCGGCGAGTCCTCCCCATGGACTCGGCGAGTACAGTCGTCAGAATGCAGAATTTTCGATTTTCAAGCAGTTTTGCATCAAGTATACAGAAAACAATCCTAGGCTCTGATACCACGGATGGGTTTTGAGCATTCTAACACTTACTAAGTGTACATGCAACCCTAATAACCTTGAATCTATGTTTTCTCTATATACATGCAAATTTCTTTTTCAAGGTTATTTCCTAACTAGCATGGCATGGGGAATATATGAAACATAAAAACTAGTAGAAATACATACCTTGTTGTTGCTTGGGTTCCTTCAAGACTTTGTGAGCCTAGCACCCCAAATGTTGTGCCTCAAATGCTTCACACAACACCACGAAACTTGGAATAACTTGAGAAAATACTTCTAGCACTCAAAATCGGTTATGCCCTCTCTAGTAACCTTACTAGGTCCGATTTCACTAGCCAAAGGGTCCCTTTTATAGTGGTGTCACAATTAGAGTTTTCACATGAATACTCTTAATTGTCATGACTCTTCATTTCTCATGACCCATGGGTTTGTAACTCCCATGGACTATCCATGGAGCTCTAAATGGTTACATCCATAACCCATAAACCATGGATCATTAATCCACCATAAAAGAATTGATGATTGTCATAATCAACCCTTATATATCTAATTTGTCTCACTTTGATCACCAAATTAATACTAGATTAATACTTGATCAATACTAATTAAATATCACTATTATTATAATATTAGAACTTATAATATAATAATAATCATAAGTGCCATATTCTCTCATTTAGTCTATCCAAGTATTGCAATGCCATGCAACCCAAATGGACCATGCCGGGTCGGATCAAGTACATACCAAATAAAGTTATGGACTTAGACACTATATCCAACAATAAGACCCTCCGGTCAATAACTCATATAAGACCCTCTGGTCACACAGTATTACCACTCAGGTAAGTATAGTGAGAAGACTCACCTCGTAATCAAAACAAGTATGTCTTGTACTCAACGATCGGTCTCGACTCCACCTACATATGTCATAATCATCTCTAATTAGCACTTATAACAACAACTATAAAGATATTCAGCTAACCCCTTCAATAACTCTTGGAAAGTGTGAAAAGACCATTTTACCCCTCGATGGCATCCATATCCATAACTTGGCCAAACCCTAAGAGTCAACGAAAGTCAACACTTGAGTCAACAGTCCCAATTGACCCAACTCGTCGAGTGCGTCTATGCGACTCGTCGAGTTCCTCCTGTTCTTAGAAACTCGGGAAAACTCCAGCTTAACTCACTGAGATGTCTCATCAACTCGTCGAGTTTGCACGTGTCCAGTGTAACACCTGCAGATCAGGGTTAGTCAATTTCGAAGCTCGCGCGAAACGCGCTATCTGACGGGTTATGGTTGAGACAATAAGCATCAAAAATGAGTTTTTGATGGAAGATTATTTAGAAGGATTAATCTTAACCAAGTTCTAGTATATGTTACAAGGGTTCAGTACATATAAAGAACGCCGAATTCCGAGTTATAACGAAGAAGTTATGACCCGTCGAAGTTTTTCGGCAAAACCGGTACGACATCAGGAGACGTAAATAGTGAAGTTACGATAGAGGAATTTTTAGCCTTAGTAATCTAAACAAAAGTCATAGAATATGTTAAACTGAGAGCGTCCATAAAAAGAACGCCTAAATCTGACTTCGTATGAGGAAGTTATGAATTTTCTAACATTTGACATAGGAGTGCACGGCCCAGAACTCGAATTTTAGTTCGAGCTGTTTTTGGCCTACGTGACCTAAATGAGAGTTGAAGATCTCATTAATAGGAACTCAATGGTAAAAAGACAGACGAAAACGGAGTCCGTATGTAGAAGTTATGAATTTTACGCGGACATTTAATAGTACAATCTTCTCCTACTGTTAAATTTAAGACCGGTCGAGAGTTAGCCGACAGAGTCTAAATGAATGTTTTAGATCTTATTTTTACCTACGCGCGGATATAAAGAATGTCGAGAGTAGAGCTCGTATGTTAAAGATATGGACGAAACTTGGTCCCTACTTTTCGAACGCGATAAATTCGATACAATTTTTTAAATCTGAGGTAGAATGAGAATTAGCTGACGGCGTCTAAATGAAAGTTGTAGAACTCGTAAATACCAACGCGATAAATTCGATACTATTATAGACAACCCCGTGGAAACACCAGCAGGCTCACAGCCTGTAGGTGATGAATTACGAGTTCAGGTGATGTTGTAACTACGTATTCATGTGATGATACTCTAACCCTTACTATGAATTACGAGTTCTGGTGATGTTGTAACTACGTATTTATGTGATGATACTCTAACCCTTACTATGAATTACGAGTTCAGGCGATGTTGTAACTATGTATTCTTGCGATGATACTCCAACCCTTACTAGGTGCGTATCGAGGGAGTAATCCCCGAACCATTATTGTCTGTGTGATGTAGGCGATGTTCCGTAGGAAAAGTCCTTAGGAACGAACATATAAGGAAATAAGATGCAAAGAGATGAGAGGTAAATACGATATAGGAGATGGACCTTAAGGTAATACTTTAGGGAATATCAAATGAAGAAAATGAGGATGGGTAATCGGGTTAATTGTTTGACATGTATTATGTGAAGAAACAAATTAATTATATTATTGTGGGTTGAAAACCCTATGTACTCACCAGGTTTCCCAACCTGACCCACTCAGTTTATTTGTATCACAAGTGTCGATATGAAGTTATGTTACACTGAGAGATTAAGGAGATGTAAATCACTAATGATAATGAATATAAGTTCTGTTTATGCTTATGTTTCTGTATTGACGATGACATCCCAATGTTTTAAAATAAATAAAAAAATACATTTCTCCGAAAATGCTTTGATAACGTATTTATCATGTTTTTCTGGGAACAAATTCCGCAACATTTTTATAAAAAAGGTACTCTGATTTTTATAAGGCATAAACATAATCGATCTTTTCTGGCCGTAAAAATGTGGATGTTACAATTGGTATCAGAGCATTAGTTAAAGCGAACTAGGAATAACGAATTATTTGTAGACTTAAACTTAAAATGCTAAGCGATGATCGTGAGGAGTGTGTCTAATATATTTTAGGAAGTACACCTGAATAGACACAAGCACTAGCTTAATTACGGAAGATTCCTAAAATGCTTTTATATTCTAAATTCTTTGTGATGCTTTATGCTATCGTTTGATCAGATCTATGGTCTGTTGCCGACCGGATCTGGAAATTTTATGTGTTCAGATTTCTAAACATTTAATTACGATATTAGAACTAGCATATAACTTTTCGGAGTAATTAGGAGGATTGCGTATCTAAACCTTCTCTATCTATATTCTTGTCTCGATGCACTGCATGCATACTTCCGTGAACATAACACCATGGTGAAGACTTGTAGAGAATTGAGTAAATGGAGGAAATGAAAAGGCTTATGATATTGAATGACACCTATCGGAAGATACCGTAGGAGTGGTATCTTGCCTTTAGAATATGCATGATAAAATAACAATACATTCAGAAGAGTACGGTATGTATGCAGTACACCTTTGATTGGTGGGATGATGGAACGATTAGTGTAATTTATGAAGTTGTCCCATCGTGTGGCGTTCCCACCACCAACCAAGTTGAAACATAATTGATGATTGAAGATACGCATGGAAGAAGTCCTAGTAGAGTCTAAGGAAAATTATATGATTGTTTGGACACATTTGTATGGGTTAAATTTTTTCTTTGTGATAATGACTTGGAGAACTGCGAGAAAATACTTGAGACGAGTATGAGTAAGTGTGAATGGTAGTAGAAGCCTATACTACCGGAAGCACAGGACTCATGCTTGGATCAGGGAAAGTCACAAGGTTACCAAGAAGCTAGTAATTGATACCGTTTTATTCAAATATGTCGTTACCATCATTTCGGTAATAACTAGAAGATGATTGTTATTCCGACCCGAGTAGTCATATCGAATTGAGTCCGACTACGATGAGTATGTTACATGGTTTAGAGAACCAAGTTTGATGTAGCATCTGACTTAAGCCGAAAGATTGAAATAAAAGATAATCAAAGCGATCAGTAGAGGTATCGCGATAGTTGCTTGTAGCTAGAAATGCTACCTTTAAGATGAGATTAGAACATGGAGGAAAGTATAGTCTGTTTTGGAAGACTCTAAGAGACCCGAGTCTAAGCATTGCAACATACGATGATAGGTCATTAGAATATGACACATCGTTCCATTGTAGAAATAAAAGAACTTATCTTAAGTTCATATCCAGTGAGGAGTGAGATTGTGACTTGAAGGTCATAATTTGGAGTCTAACGTGAGATAAGGAGCAAGTGCAAGATCGAGCACCGCCTGCAGTCAAGGAGTCCAAGAGTTAGATACTCATTCGAAGAAACAAGGAAGTTACGATTATTACCTAGGATGAAGAGATAACATATGGAATCATTATACTTCCCTGTTTCGTTGATGATTCCGGGACGTAATCATCCTAAGGGGGAGATAATTGTAACGCGCGTAGATCCAGTCTAGTCAATTTAGAGACAATAAGCATCAAAAATGAGTTTTTATGGAAGATTATTTAGAATGATTAATCTTAACCAAGTTTTAGTATATGCTACAAGGGTTCAGTACATATAAAGAACGCCGAAATCTGAGTTATAACGAAGAAGTTATGACCCGTCGAAGTTTTTCGGCAAAACCGGCATGACATCAGGAGACGTAAATAGTGAAGTTACGATAGAGGAATTTTTAGCCTTAGTAATCTAAACAAAAGTCGAAGAATATGTTAAAATGAGAGCGTCCATAAAAAGAACGCCTAAATCTGACTTCGTATGAGGAAGTTATGAATTTTCTAACATTTGACATAGGAGTGCACAACCCGGAACTCAAATTTTAGTTCGAGCTGTTTTTGGCCTACGCGACCTAAATGAGAGTTGAAGATCTCATTAATAGGAACTCAACGGTAAAAAGACAGACGAAAACGGAGTCCGTATGTAGAAGTTATGAATTTTACGCGGACATTTAACAGTACAATCTTCTCCTACTGTTAAATTTAAGACCGGTCGAGAATTAGCCGACGAAGTGTAAATGAATGTTTTAGATCTTATTTTTACCTACACGCGGATATAAAGAATGTCGAGAGTAGAGCTCGTATGTTAAAGATATGGACGAAACTTGGTCCCTACTTTTCGAGCGCGATAAATTCGATACAATTTTGTAAATCTGAGATAGAATGAGAATTAGCTGACGGTGTCTAAATGAAAGTTGTAGAACTCGTAAATACCAACGTGTGGATATAAAGAACGTCAAAAATGGAGTTCGTATGAACGAGTTACAAATTATAATAGCATATTTATGTATTAAATAAAGTATAAATCATATATAAGTACACATATATATACAAATGTATATATCATTAGAAAGGTATCGACGATGTGGTTATTATAAGACTAGTGTTGAGTACTTTCGACATTAGTTTAGTACAAATATCGTTAAATTTATTTAAAATAGTATTATGAAGGGGTGTTTAGTCGATTATATAACTATAAGGTCATTAAGTAATTATGGAGGGTAGTTTTTGTAAATTCAATTACTATAAATAAGAGGGTTGGGCTCTCATATTTCTTGCACAATTCTATTGATTCAAGAGTCTTTCTCTTCTTATCCCCCGAGCATTTCGGTCCCTCGTGATTCGACTTCTCTTTCTGTAGTTTTAGTATGGTAAGGTGAGCGTTGCACGAATCTTTCTTAGAAAGATTCAGCGACGAAGTTCTGCTCCTGCAGAGCCCGACCCCTAGCTAAAACCCCTTGTAAGTAAGTTATGCTTACCCTATTTTAATAAAGCTTATATTTAAAATTAATATTGTTATTATGAACTTATAATAAGTATTTGAGCTATTATTATATAAGTGTCGTTATAATATCTTTTTAACTACTTGCGGTACGGGGAATCTGGTTTAAAAGGCCGCATAGGGTTGTTGGATATCAGAAGTGCTATATGCCAAAATGGACCTGCCCTCCGGTGTTTTATGTCTGGCTCTTGTCTCTACATAGTGGTTGGACAGTGTTGTTTAAACACTTATATAATAATAATAATAATAATAATAATAATAATAATAATAATAATAATAATAATAATAATAATTAGTCACGGTAAGTATTAGACTAAAATCTAGTGGTAATAATACTAGGTTTTTATTGAAGGAAATTATTTTAAAGTAAACGAAGCGCTGTCCAAGTACCGAGTCACCACCTTATCAAGTGAGTGCATGGTCCCTTTCATCTTACACATAGATATGAAGTATTTTATATAAATTACGTGCTATGTGTGCATATTATCTGAATACTTGCTGTCTATGATGGATGGATGATTTTATACATGTTTTAAATGATTTAAATATATATTTATTTTATATCTACAAATATGTTGGGATAAAACATGGGTGGATGAAATAGTTGGTGTGTGATGAAATAAAATGATGAAAGATAGGCGATGATAGGAAGGTGATGATAATTAGGTGATGGATAGGTGATGATGAATCGATGATGTAGGATGAAAGATACTATAAGCTTGTCCGACAATTTGGAGATGTAGTCATCTACCAGAGTATAGATGGCGACCACGAACTATTATAGACAACCCCATGGAAACACCAGCAGGCTCACAGCCTGTAGGTGATGAATTACGAGTTCAGGTGATGTTGTAACTATGTATTCATGTGATGATACTCTAACCCTTACTATGAATTACGAGTTCAGGCGATGTTGTAACTACGTATTTATGTGATGATACTCTAACCCTTACTATGAATTACGAGTTCAGGCGATGTTGTAACTATGTATTCTTGCGATGATACTCCAACCCTTACTAGGTGCGTATCGAGGGAGTAATCCACGAACCATTATTTTCTGTGTGATGTAGGCGATGTTCCGTAGGAAAAGTCCTTAGGAACGAACATATAAGGAAATGAGATGCAAAGAGATGAGAGGTAAATACGATATAGGAGATGGACCTTAAGGTAATACTTTAGGGAATATCAAATGAAGAAAATGAGGATGGGTAATCGGGTTAATTGTTTGACATGTATTATTTGAAGAAACAAGTTAATTGTATTATTGTGTGTTGAAAACCCTATGTACTCACCAGGTTTCCCAACCTGACCCACTCAGTTTATTTGTATCATAGGTGTCAATATGAAGTCACATTACATTGAGAGATTAAGGAGATGTAAATCACTAATGATAATGAATGTATGTTCTGTTTATGCTTATGTTTCTGTATTGACGATGACATCCCAATGTTTTAAAATAAATAAAAAATACATTTCTTCGGAAATGCTTTGATAATGTATTTATCATGTTTTTATGGGAACAAATTCCGCAACATTTTTATAAAAAGGGTACTCTGATTTTTATAAAGCATAAACATAATCGGTCTTTTCTGGCCGTGAAAATGGGGATGTCACATCCAGACTATTGGGGAAAACCCTACTCGTCGAGTCCCTTTAGTCGATTTTCTCATTCAGACGTTTTTAAGTAGAACTAAGGCCCTGTACTCTAGATCTAGCCTTCCAAGGCTGAAGTATCACATTAAGTTGTAAGTTTTATGTCCATGCATGGCATCTAGGGCTCAAAAATGCCAAAACAAGCTCTATAGAGGGTTTAATGCATGGAAGCTGGGCAATAGGTTGATAAAGCTTGAATCTTTAGGCCCAAGGGACCTCATACTATCCAGATCTAAAGTCTCAACTTCATGGTAAGCTCAAACGACTTAAGGATCCAAAGAAAGGATGGAAATGGACATAAACTCCCTAGTGAATAGATCTAACCAACCAATGATCAAGGTGATAGCATCTTACCTCCAAATAGCAGCTAGCACTAAGAGAACAATGGATCCACGGGCTTCTTCTTGTTCCACACCTTTTGCTCTTCAATCTCCTTCCAAAAATGCACTAGAACATACAATTTTAGCCTTCTCTCTCTCATAGATGAATACAACTCGATTAGAGTTTCTCTCAGTGTGTCAAAATGATAAGGGAGGCAGAAATGAAGGCTTAAGGTCCTTTAAATAAGGTACAAACCCTGAAAAATAGGGTTTCACACTCAGCACCTACTCGTTGAGTTAGGGTCCTCCAACTCGTTGAGTAGACTCTAAAAATCTCGTTGCTATGTCCATCTCTACTTGGCGAGTTGGGGCCTCCAACTCGTCGAGTCGCCCTGCCAAAATGAATATAACTTAATTAAAAATTATACATGGGAGTCGGGATGTTACATGACTGAGTCGAGTAGATCCATAAACCTGGAAACTTTATGGATTCTAAGAGTCCCAAGAACCTCATAGTGTTCAAATCTGGAAGATTGTATAGATTTGAGGCATGTATGCAAGTTTGAAGCCTATTCCTTCCCTTTTTAACCTAGAAAATGAATGATCATGTTTGGTGAATGAATGGCCATAAAGGAAACATTTTTAAGGACCTTGGGGGTCCCCTTTAGCTTCTGGAAGAAGTGGACTCGAAGACTTAATGGAATAAGGACTTAAAATGGTGATTTTTAGCCTCAGACGACGCCTTCAATGTGGGGTGTGAGATCCCATGATGTGAGATGCGGGGTTGTCACGTTTCTATTAGGACCCTTGGAGTTCATGATGTGATAATGGGTGCTCGCGTCGTGATGCCAGTTCGGCTGGTTTTTTTGACTGATTTGACAAGTTTGGGTCGAGTCAACTGGGAATCGGATTGAGTTCGCTGTCACAACGTGACCAAGGCATGACCACGACATGAGGATAATTGACTTTGACCAAGTTTGAGCTAGTCTGACCTTGAGGGTGTAACGCCCGAGTTTCAGGGCTAAGCATTTTTGTCAATGTAATAGTCTAGGTCAACTCTTGTAACTCTTTTTGAAGAAATAAAGATGAAATATTTGAGTATTATGTGAATTATATGTGTTTATTATTTAATTATAAATTTATAATTAATAAAGAATAAAAATGAGTGTCAAAATTAAAGTGGGAGATAATCCCGATATCTCTACATAAAGTTGTAGAATATGTCTCAAGGTTTCCGTGCATATAAGGAACGCCGAAATCCGAGTTATAACGAAGAAGTTATGACCCGTCGAAGTTTCACGACAGAACCGGCACGATACCGGGAAGCGTAAATAGTGAACTTACGATAGAGCGACTTTTAGCCTTAGAAATCTAAATGAAAGTCGTAGAATATGTTAAACTGAGAGTGTCCATAAAAAGAACGCCCAAATCTGACTTCGTATGAAGAAGTTATGAGATTTTAAACAGACCAATCATGTCCCGGCTTGTTAAAAATATAACTTTAAAAATAAAGTCAAAATTAGCCGACGGAATCTAAACGAAAGTTGTAGAGTACGTCTTCACCTACGCGTGGATATAAAGAACGTCAAAAACGGAGTTCGTATGAACGAGTTACAAATTATAATAGCATATTTACGTATTAAAATAAAGTATAAATCATGTATACGTACACATATATATACATATGTATATATCATTAGAAAGGTATCGACGATGCGGTCATTATAAGACTAATGTTGAGTTCTTTCGACATTAGTTTAGTACAAATATCATTAAATCCATTTATAATAGTATTATAGAGGGGTGTTTAGTTGTTTATATAACTAAAAGGTCATTAAGTAATTATGGAGGGTAGTTTTTGAAAATTCAATTAGTATAAATAAGAGCCTTGGGCTCTCATATTTCTTGCACCATTCTCTTGATTCAAGAGTCTTTCTCTCCTTATCCCCCGAGCATTTCGGTCCCTCGTGATTCGACTTCTCTTTCTGTAGCTTAGTATAGTAAGGTGAGCGCTGAAGCGCTGCACGAATCTTTCTTAGAAAGATTCAGCGACGAAGTTCTGCCCCTGCAGAGCCCGACTCCTAGCTAAAACCCCCTTGTAAGTAAGTTATGCTTACCTTATTTTAATATAGCTTATATTTAAAATTAGTATTGTTATTATGAACTTATAATAAATATTTGAGCTATTATTATAACTTATATAAGTGTCGTTATAATATTTTTTTTTAACTACTCGCGGTACGGGGAATCTGGTTTAAAGGGCCGCATAGGGTTGTTGGATTTCAGAAGTGCTATATGCCAAAATGGTCCTGCCCTCCGGTGTTTTATGTCTGGCCCCTGTCTGTACATAGTGGTTGGAAAATATTGTTTAACGCTTATATAATAATAATAATACTAAGACTAATAGTTGGTCACGGTAAATATTAGACTAAAATTTAGCGATAATAATGCTAGGTTTCGTCGAAGGAAAATAGAATCGTTAGAAGCAAGCGCTGCCCGATTTTGGAATCATCACCTTAACAAGTGAGTGCATAGTTACTTTCAACTTACACATAGATATGAAGTATTTTATATAAATTACGTGCTATGTGTGCATATTATCTGAACACTTGCTATCTATGCTAGATGAACGTTGTTATACATGTTTTCAATGATTTAAACTGTATATGTATTTTATATCTACGAAAATGTTGGGGTAAAACATGGGTAGATGCAATAGGTGATGTGTGATAAAATGATGAGAGGCCTCGATGTTGATGTTGTTGATTCTGTCATCTAGCGGAGTATGGATGACGACCACGGACTCTTCTAGACAGTCCAGTGGAACACTAGCAGGCTCGCAACCTGTAGGTGTTTGTGAACGATATGTTCACCGGTGTGCTCCATCCCCTACATGGTTGCCTTTAGGACATTTATTGCTGAGGAATCCCCTTAGCAGTAGTGTCCGTCCCGATGATGATCCTTAGGCTAGGTCCCTTATGATAGGTGTTTAGGGACGTAAAGTGAGGATAACGGGAACGGGTAATCGGGTTATTGTTGATCGATGAAATTAATAAACTTATTTATTGTGGGTTGAAAACCCTATGTGCTCACCAGGCTCCCAAGCCTGACCCACTCAGTTTTATGTATTACAGGTAGTGGCGCATGAGCATAGGTGTGATGTTTTGGACGAGGGATTACGGATATAGGCCTGTAGATATGAAATAATGTAGTAAGGCTTATATTGTATTGTTTATGCTTTTGATCTGTACGAACATGACATCCCGAGTCTTTTAATGAAATACATTTCTATGGAAATGCTTTTGATAAATCTTTATCATATTTTTGTTTTGGGACAAATTCCGCAATACTTTCATTTAAAATGTAACTCTGATTTTTAAACAAAGCATAAACAAACCGGTGTTTTCTGGCCGTGATTTTGGGGATGTCACAGTTGGTATCAGAGCATTAGTTTAAGCGAACTAGGAATTTGTAGGATTTCTAGACTTAAACTTAGAATGCTAAGCGATGATTGTGAGGTGTGAGCACTAGCTTATTTTAGGAATTGTGCCTAAAATGCTTTTATGTGCTAAATGCTTTGTGCATAATATGCTGTTAATTGTTTGGATCTATGGTCTGTTGCCGACCGGATCTGGAAACCTTATGTGTTTAGGATTCTAAACGTATGACTACGATATTAGAACTAGCATGTAAACGTTTCGGAGTGATAAGGACGATTTAAAACGTCTATCCTAAATAAAGATCTAAATTCACCTTATTCGGTGTATAGATCAAGATGGCAAGGACCCGTAGCGGAAACGTGAACGCAAATGGAGGTAGGAACCAACCCCCAGTGGTTCAGCAAATACCTGTTGTTGAAGAAGTTGCACCTGAGCCAGTCACCATGGCTGGAGTTCAAGCCATGATTCAGGCTATGCTAGCTGAACAAAGGGAAGAAATGAGACGGATGCTCCACGAAAATAGGGACGAACCTACCATACATGTTGAACCGACGGAGCCAGTTCCCGAGCCATCTGAGGAAGGGAACTATAGCCGCTAAGTGAGTCAAGTAGGGACTCAAGGTGAGCAAAAGGATGGCCCAGAAGGGAGAAACAACAAGGATGGGCGGATGTACAAAAATTTCTTGGGTGCGAAACCACCAAGTCTCTCAGGAAGCCCAAAGCCTGTTGAGATTATGGACTGGATCTCCGAGATGGAGATGGTGTTTGAGAGCTGCGACTGCAGCGAGAAGCAGAAGACTGTCTTCGCTGTGAGACAATTGAAAACTGGAGTCTTGAGCTGGTGGAAGCTATTGGCAGATACAATGCCACGGGGAGAAGCTCTGAAAATGTCATGGGATGAGTTCTTGGAACAACTGAAGGTGCAGTACTGTTCAGAGATAGACCTGATTGATCTGAACAATGAGTTCCAAAATTTGAAGAAGGGGAGAATGAGCATTGATGACTATGCTGCTGCATTTACGGAAAGGATGAAGTTGTTTACATACCTAGTGCCAACCGAACTTTCCAAAATTGAGAAATTCGCAAACGGACTGCCGGCTGACTTTGGCCCAACAGTCAAGATGGCAACCGCTTTGAAATCAGCTGTTCGAGCAGCTAAAAACGTGGAGACCCAACAAAAGGAAAGAGGTCTGGAGAGGGCTGAGGTTGGTGAGAAACGGAAGTTCAATGGATCCTCGAAGTCCAACAAGAAGAGTAGATTCTCGAAGTCTGGTTCGAGGGGAGGAGGATCAGAAGCGAAGTGGTGTGACAAGTGCAAGAAGAAGCACTCTGGGAAGTGTGACGGAGGGGTCACTTGTTACAAGTGCGGAAAGCCTGGGCACTACGCCAATGAATGCACCCTCAACCAGAAAGCCTGTTATGGGTGCAATGAAGAAGGGCACATTTTGAAGGACTGCCCGAAGAAGAAGGAGACAGGAAGACCCAACATACCACCGAAGCCGAAGGCGAGAGCCTTCCAGATGATGCTCGAGGCTGCAAAGGAGGCAGCATACGTCGCTTCAGGTACCTTTCTTGTAAATGGTTTGCCTGCAAATATACTATTTGATTCCGAAGCCAACTACTCCTTTGTGTCGCATAAATTTGGTGGGAAATTAGCATTGCCTGTAGAAAAACTAGATAATGCCCTGATTGTAGAAGTTGCCAGTGGCAAATTCGTACCTGTTAGTAATCGTATTAGGAACATCATCATTGACCTAAACGGAAACGAATTCCACGAAGAGCTATTACCCATAGAGTTAAACGGTTTCGACATCGTTTTGGGTATGGATTGGCTTAGCGCCAACGATGCTGAGATTCCATGCCGAAAGAAGATAGTAAAGGTAAACCCACCCGGAAAAGAATCATTTATGGTGTATGGGGACAAACGCAGAGTGAATTCTGGAATCATCTCCCTGATGAAAGCCAGGAAATGTTTGTCCAAAGGATGTGCATCATACTTGGCATTCGTAATCGATGCCAAGAAGGAGAAGAAAGAGGTCCAGAATATACCGGTTGTGTGTGATTATCCAGAAGTCTTTCCCGAAGATCTTCCCGGATTACCACCTGATAGGCAAGTGGAGTTTCGTATAGACTTGTTACCAGGAACAACACCGATAGCAAAGGCACCTTACCGATTAGCACCGACGGAGATGAAGGAGCTCATGACGCAACTTCAGGAGCTGTTGGACAACGGTTTTATTCGACCTAGTTCATCACCCTAGGGAGCTCCGGTGTTATTCGTGAAGAAGAAGGATGGAAGTATGAGAATGTGTATAGACTACCGAGAGCTGAATAAGGCAACGGTGAAGAACAAGTATCCATTGCCGAGGATTGATGACCTATTCGATCAGCTGCAAGGTTCGAGCTACTTCTCAAAGATCGATCATAGGTCAGGATATCATCAGCTAAAGGTGAGAAAGCAGGATATTGAGAAGACTGCATTCAGAACGAGATATGGACACTACGAGTTCTTGGTTATGTCATTCGGGCTAACCAATGCTCCCGCAGTATTCATGGATTTGATGAATAGGGTTTGTAAACCATTCCTCGATAAATCCGTGATAGTGTTTATCGACGACATTCTCATCTACTCGAAAAGCCAAGAGGAGCATGGAAAGCATCTACGGGAAGTATTAGAAGTGTTGAAGAAGGAGAAGCTTTTTGCAAAGTTCTCCAAATGCGACTTTTGGATACGGGAAGTCCAATTCTTGGGTCATGTTGTTAACCAGGAGGGAATAATGGTTGACCCCGCAAAGATCGAGGCTGTAATGAAGTGGGAACGTCCAAAGAGTCCCACGGAGATTCGAAGCTTTCTAGGATTAGCCGGATATTATCGACGATTTATCCAAGGCTTTTCTTCGATAGCTGCTCCATTAACAGCTTTGACTCATAAAGGAGCTACGTATACGTGGAGTGAGAAACACGATGAGGCATTCGAGAAGCTAAAGAAGAAGTTATGTGAAGCACTGATACTTTCTCTAACCGATGGAGTCGAAGATTTCGCAGTTTATAGTGACGCTTCTGGAGTCGGGTTGGGTTGTGTTCTGACCCAAAGAGAAAAGGTGATAGCATATGCATCTCGACAATTGAAAGAGCACGAAAAGAACTACCCCACTCATGATCTGGAGTTGGCAGCGGTAGTTTTTGCCTTAAAGATATGGAGGCATTACCTCTATGGCACGAAGTGCAAGCTCTTCACTGATCATAAGAGTCTCCAGTATCTCTTTAATCAGAAGGAGTTAAACATGAGGCAACGACGCTGGCTAGAACTTCTCAAGGACTACGACTGTGAGATACTTTACCACCCAGGTAAAGCAAATATTGTTGCTGATGCTCTCAGTCGGAAAGTCAATCTGGAAAGGAAAAGGCCAAGAGCGTTAAGAATTGAAGTCGTCTCGACGATTGTGGAAAGTATCAGGAAAGCTTAAGAAGAAGCTTTAGAGAAGAATGACCGAAAGGAAGAACGTTTGGGAAGAACGTTAGTGTTCGGTACAAACAGTCGAGGACTGAAGGTATTCCAAGATCGAATTTGGGTACCTAAGATGGGAGGAATAAGAGATCCTCTGATGGAAGAAGCACATAATACCATGTACTCGATTCATCCCGGTAGCACTAAAATATATAGGGACTTAAAACCCTACTACTGGTGGCCGACGATGAAGCTCGATGTTGCGAAGTATGTGGCCGAGTGCGTAACATGTGCGAGGGTTAAGGCACAACATCAGAAACCGTATGGGAGTTTGGAACCTTTACCTGTACCCATGGGTAAATGGGAAGATATCACCATGGATTTTGTGACTAAACTGCCCAGGACGAAGAACGGTCACGACATGATTTGGGTAGTCGTGGATCGTTTCACCAAGAGTGCACACTTCATAGCAGCCAACGAGAAGTGGTCTATGGATAAGCTCGCAAATGCTTACGTGAAGGAAATTGTAAGACTTCACGGTGTCCCTCTTACGATTGTATCAGATCGTGATAGTCGTTTCACGTCAAGGTTTTGGAGGAGTCTACAAGAGGAGTTAGGTACAAAGTTGTGTTTGAGTACTGCTTATCATCCGCAAACTGATGGTCAGAGCGAAAGAACGATTCAGATGCTGGAAGATATGCTGAGAGCATGTACCCTCGAATTCCAAGGGAATTGGGACGAGCACTTACCTCTGGTAGAATTTTCCTACAACAATAGTTTTCACTCGAGCATCAAGATGGCTCCTTATCAAGCCTTGTATGGGCAGAAGTGTCGTACGCCGTCTTGTTGGCTTGAAGCCGGAGAGAAGCAGTTTATGGGCCCCGAGATAGTCCATGAGACTACTAAGAAGTTGAAGGTGATTAGGGAAAGGATGTTAGCAGCCCAGGATCGTCAGAAGAGCTATGCTGACAAGAAAAGACGACCGATAACTTTCGAAGTTGGGGATTCCGTTTTGCTTAAAGTCTCATCGTGGAAGGGACTTATACGATTTGGGAAACGAGGAAAGTTGAGTCCAAGGTTTATTGGACCGTTCAAAGTTCTTCAGAAGATAGGGAACCAAGCTTACAAGCTGGAATTGCCCGAGGAACTCAATGGTATTCATAACACCTTCCATGTGTGTTATTTGAGGAAATTCACGGGAGATGTTCCCGACATAATTCCAATCTCAGAGTTAAGGATGGATGAAAATAAAAGGTTGATTGAAGAGCCTGAGGCAATTGTTGACCGTAAGACTAAGAAGTTACGACGCAAGATGGTCGACTTGGTGCTAGTCCGATGGAAACATTCGAATGGGCCAAATCTCACTTGGGAAACAGAGGATGACATGATGAGTCGCTATCCACATCTGTTTGCTGATGCATGATTCCGGGACGGAATCATCCTAAGGGGGAGAGAATTGTAACGCACGGGTTTTAGGGCTAAGCATTTTTGTCAATGTAATAGTCTAGGTCAACTCTTGTAACTCTTTTTGAAGTAATAAAGATGAAATATTTGAGTATTATGTGAATTATATGTGTTTATTATTTAATTATAAATGTATAAATAATAAAGAATAAAAATGAGCGTCAAAATTAAAGTGTGAGATAATCCCGATATCTCTACATAAAGTTGTAGAATATGTCTCAAGGTTTCCGTGCATATAAGGAACGCCGAAATCCGAGTTATAACGAAGAAGTTATGACCCATCGAAGTTTCACGACAGAACCGGCACGATACCGGGAAGCGTAAATAGTGAACTTACGATAGAGCGACTTTTAGCCTTAGAAATCTAAATGAAAGTCGTAGAATATGTTAAACTGAGAGTGTCCATAAAAAGAACGCCCAAATCTGACTTCGTATGAAGAAGTTATGAGATTTTAAACAGACCAATCATGTCCCGGCTTGTTAAAAATATAACTTTAAAAATAAAGTCAAAATTAGCCGACGGAATCTAAACGAAAGTTGTAGAGTACGTCTTCACCTACGCGTGGATATAAAGAACGTCAAAAACGGATTTCGTATGAACGAGTTACAAATTATAATAGCATATTTACGTATTAAAATAAAGTATAAATCATGTATACGTACACATATATATACATATGTATATATCATTAGAAAGGTATCGACGATGCGGTCATTATAAGACTAATGTTGAGTTCTTTCGACATTAGTTTAGTACAAATATCATTAAATCCATTTATAATAGTATTATAGAGGGGTGTTTAGTTGTTTATATAACTAAAAGGTCATTAAGTAATTATGGAGGGTAGTTTTTGAAAATTCAATTAGTATAAATAAGAGCCTTGGGCTCTCATATTTCTTGCACCATTCTCTTGATTCAAGAGTCTTTCTCTCCTTATCCCCCGAGCATTTCGGTCCCTCGTGATTCGACTTCTCTTTCTGTAGCTTAGTATAGTAAGGTGAGCGCTGAAGCGCTGCACGAATCTTTCTTAGAAAGATTCAGCGACGAAGTTCTGCCCCTGCAGAGCCCGACTCCTAGCTAAAACCCCCTTGTAAGTAAGTTATGCTTACCTTATTTTAATATAGCTTATATTTAAAATTAGTATTGTTATTATGAACTTATAATAAATATTTGAGCTATTATTATAACTTATATAAGTGTCGTTATAATATTTTTTTTTAACTACTCGCGGTACGGGGAATCTGGTTTAAAGGGCCGCATAGGGTTGTTGGATTTCAGAAGTGCTATATGCCAAAATGGTCCTGCCCTCCGGTGTTTTATGTCTGGCCCCTGTCTGTACATAGTGGTTGGAAAATATTGTTTAACGCTTATATAATAATAATAATACTAAGACTAATAGTTGGTCACGGTAAATATTAGACTAAAATTTAGCGATAATAATGCTAGGTTTCGTCGAAGGAAAATAGAATCGTTAGAAGCAAGCGCTGCCCGATTTTGGAATCATCACCTTAACAAGTGAGTGCATAGTTACTTTCAACTTACACATAGATATGAAGTATTTTATATAAATTACGTGCTATGTGTGCATATTATCTGAACACTTGCTATCTATGCTAGATGAACGTTGTTATACATGTTTTCAATGATTTAAACTGTATATGTATTTTATATCTACGAAAATGTTGGGGTAAAACATGGGTAGATGCAATAGGTGATGTGTGATAAAATGATGAGAGGCCTCGATGTTGATGTTGTTGATTCTGTCATCTAGCGGAGTATGGATGACGACCACGGACTCTTCTAGACAGTCCAGTGGAACACTAGCAGGCTCGCAACCTGTAGGTGTTTGTGAACGATATGTTCACCGGTGTGCTCCATCCCCTACATGGTTGCCTTTAGGACATTTATTGCTGAGGAATCCCCTTAGCAGTAGTGTCCGTCCCGATGATGATCCTTAGGCTAGGTCCCTTATGATAGGTGTTTAGGGACGTAAAGTGAGGATAACGGGAACGGGTAATCGGGTTATTGTTGATCGATGAAATTAATAAACTTATTTATTGTGGGTTGAAAACCCTATGTGCTCACCAGGCTCCCAAGCCTGACCCACTCAGTTTTATGTATTACAGGTAGTGGCGCATGAGCATAGGTGTGATGTTTTGGACGAGGGATTACGGATATTGGCCTGTAGATATGAAATAATGTAGTAAGGCTTATATTGTATTGTTTATGCTTTTGATCTGTACGAACATGACATCCCGAGTCTTTTAATGAAATACATTTCTATGGAAATGCTTTTGATAAATCTTTATCATATTTTTGTTTTGGGACAAATTCCGCAATACTTTCATTTAAAATGTAACTCTGATTTTTAAACAAAGCATAAACAAACCGGTGTTTTCTGGCCGTGATTTTGGGGATGTCACAGAGGGTATTTTGGGATTTTAATGGAATTGGTCGATTGGTGGGAGTAGGTGTTGGCTGGAGAGTTGAGTTTCGAAGTCAAGACCTTATCAACTTCTGTTCATTTGTGAGGCGAGTTTCCCTCATTGTGCTTGTGGGTCGAAGGCACCAATGCCATCCTTTTGGATTTGATATCCTGTTATGCATGCTAGTAGAGATCAGTTAGATCGGTATCCTGGTAGATAGGATGTTGTTATGCTTAGTGATATGTAGATCTGTTTGTTTTTCTATTGGTTGAACATACGTTTATCTGTTATGTTTATGTGCACATATTTGGTTGGTGGGTGAGGCTTTACTGCTTTGTGCATGAGCTAACAGACCGGGGGCATTCCAACCCGGTGGTTGAGTGGGCCCGAGGGTATTCCATCGCGAGGATGACAAGACCCGTTGTGTAATGGCATTCCAACCCGATGGTTGATTGGACCCATAATGTATTGGCATTCCAACTCGATAGTTGAGGGGCCTGGGGTATTCCAACCCAATGGTTGATTGGACCCGACATGCTGTTATTATATATGTTATTTGTTGTGTGTTGTTTCTATGTGGGAACTCACTAAGCGTTGACTTACATTTTTGGGTTATTTTTCAGGTACTTCAGGTGATTGCGGGAAAGCAAAGACGTGACCGTACACATCCTCATGTTTTGACTTATGATTTTGGGAAAACTCTGATATTGAACATGTTTTGAAAACTATGTTGTAAACAATTTATGAATTTGGGTTGGTTTTAAAAGTTTAAAATTTTCATGGTTTTTATGGATGTTACAAGTTGGTATCAGAGCCTTGGTTTGAGTGAACTGGAGGAACACTTGTGTGAAACCAATCTCAAACTAAGGAAAAAGATTTTAAAAATGATTTTTAAATTGTTTTTAAAATAATCAAAGAGGATACGATGTGTATGATCAACCGGAGCCAGTAAGTAGACCCCAAATAACCACACTGTTATTTGATAGTATGTTATGTTAGAATTGATGGGTTTTGAGCATTCTAACACTTCCTAAGTGTACATGCAACCCTAATAACCTTGGATCTATGTTTGTCTAATTATCATGCAAAGTTGAATTTCCAAGGTTATATTCCTATCTAGCATACATGGGGAACAATTTTAACTTGAATGAAAGATAGAATAACTTACCTTGTTGTTGCTTATGTTCCTTGAAACCTTGTGAGCCTAGCACCCCAAGTGTGATGCCTCAAATGCTTCACACAACACCAAGTGCTCTTGGAAAGACTTTTGAGAGAATACACACTTCTTGAAATCGGCCAAGCCCTCTAGTTTCTTATGTGTAGCCGATTTTGGTGGAGAATGGGATCCTTATATAGTGTTGACACATCTAGGGTTACACCATGTAAACCCTAATGTGTCATGACTCTTCATTTCCATGACCCATGGGTTTGTAACTCCCATGGAGCATCCATGGAGCATCCTATGGTTAGAACCCAACTTGATAATCCATGGAGCCTCTTAGCCCACTATACAAGATATGAATGATTTACATAATCAACCCATATATTTAATTAGTTATCCTTTGATCACTTAATTAATTCTAAATTAATTCTTGATCAAACTAATCAAATAATATTATTAATATATTAGAACTTATAGTATATTAATAATCTCCAAGTGTTATTTCTCTCATTTAGTCTATCCAATTGCATGGTGCCATGCAACCCAAATGGACCATGTCGGGTCGGGTCAAGTACACACCCGAAATAGTTATGGACTTAGACACCTTATTCAACAGTCTCCCACTTGGATAAGTCTAATAATTATAACTCTAGTACTTCAGGAACCGATCGGCAATCGTAGCTCTTTCAAGGTTTCTCAGAACTGAGAAGATGATGGTACGCCATTTAAGATAAGGGATCATATAATCCTCCGTTCTAGATATCAGCCGGACAAATACATGGAACAATGTCTTACTTATTGTCCAACAGTTTGTTTCCCGATTTCCGATTTGTTTGACAAAGAACTTAATTGAACACATCAACTTAGTTCTGACCGGGCCCGGTACATAGGTCAAAACAAAATCATCGAGGGGCCCAGATATCAGCTTCTAATCCAAGAAGGAACATATAAACTTCGACTCATATGTTTGTTCTACCACTCATTGAATTATACACAAAAGCACGTTTTATAACATCGAGTTACCAATGCGTTTTCGTACAATCAATGCATAACCAACTTGTAAGTAACAAATCATATCTCTAGGTTTGAAGACTTATATGATATTACCGTCTCACGATCACTCGAGATAGAATTCCATGAAGTGATTCCAGTGAGCGGTGGTTGAGTCCAATGCTCAGAACTTATGAGCAGTCATGATTGTTGTAGCCTTGTCCAACACCTTAGACCTCTGCAACCAATCATGACAGTCTTGATTCATACCTACTTCCGACATATGACCAACTGTGGAGGTTTGAATAATATGTTATACCAAACAAAATTATTCTGGAAGTCAAAACATGCAAAAGAAATATAGTAAACGATCGACAAGAGATAGCAACACTTTACTCATAAATAAAACACCTTTTATTCATCATCTAATGTCAATTACACTTTACAAATTTCGAGGTTATCTAACTACTAAATCTAATATCATCCTTCAGACCTATGCTCCGAGCATGCTGGAGATGCTTAACCCGAGTCAGTCCCTTCGTGAGGGGATCTGCTGGGTTCTCATCTGATGATACCCTCTTTGCCACGATGAGTCCTTCTTCTATTCGATGTCTGATAAAATGGTATTGTCTGTCGATGTGTCTGGATCTCCCGTGATCCCTTGGTTCCTTGGCTAAGGCAACAACACTTTCACTATCACAGAAAATTTCCATTGGCTCTTTAATAGCTGGTACAACTCCAAGGTCTCCAATGAAGTTCTTCAGCCATATCGCCTCCTTTGCCGCCTCGCTAGCTGCAATATACTCTTATTCACAAGTTGAATCAGCCACTGTCTCTTGCTTGGAACTCTTCCAAGAAATTGCTCCTCCATTTAGGGTATAGACCTAGCCCGACTGAGAGCGGAAATTATCCCTATCAGTATGGAAGCTAGCATCACTATACCCTACAACTCTCAAGTCATCACTCCCACCGAGGGTAAGGACCCAGTCCTTAGTCCTCCGTAGGTACTTGAGGATATTCTTTACCGCAGTCTAGTGTGCCTTGCCAGGGTTCGCCTGATACCTGCTAACCATGCTCAGGGAAAAGGCTACATCAGGTCGAGTACACGTCATAGCATACATGATCGATCCTACAACCAAAGCATAAGGTATTCGACTCATTTCTGCTATCTCAGCCTCAGTGCTAGGGCTTTGTGTCTTACTAAATCTGGTGTTGCTCTGGATGGGTAACTCTCCTTTCTTGGAATCCTGCATGCCGAATCTCTTTAGCACCTTATCCAAGTAGGTACTCTGACTAAGTCCAATTAGTCTTTTACTCCGATCTCTCAAGATCCTTATCCCTAGAATATAGGTAGCTTCTCCTAGGTCCTTCATAGAGAAACACTTCCCAACCCAGGACTTAACTTCTTGCAGAGTTGGGATGCCATTTCCTATGAGTAGTATGTCATCCACATACAACACCAAAAAGCTAACTATACTCCCACTAGCATTGACATACACGAAAGACTCATCTTCACTCCTAGAAAAGCCAAATTCCTTGTCCTTTTCATCAAAGCAAAGATTCCATCTGCGAGGTGCTTGCTTCAATCCATAAATGGATTTCTCAAGCTTACACACTCTATTAGGGTACTCGTTGCTGACAAAACCCTCTGGCTGACTCATGTAAACATCTTCAGCCAACTTTCCATTAAGGAAGACGATTTTGACATCCATTTGTCATATTTCATAGTCATGAAATGCAGCTATGGCTAACATAACCCGAATAGACTTAATCTTGGCTACTGGAGAAAAGGTCTCATCATAGTCCACTCCAGGAATTTGAGAGAAGCCCTTTGCAACCAGTCTAGCCTTATAAGTGTGTACTTTACCATCCATGTCGGTCTTCTTCTTGAAGACCCATTTGCACCCTACTGTCTTACGACCTGGTACATTCTCAACCAAGTTCCAAACTTGATTGTCATACATGGACTGTATTTCGCTGTCCATTGCCTCTTTCCACTTGGCTGACTCAGGACCTGCCATGGATTCCGCGTAACTGTTAGGTTCATCCAGACCTATTAATGTCTCATCACTGATAAGTGTATCTCCTTCTGTAGTAATATGGAATCCATAGTAATGTTCAGGAGCATTCCTAACCCTTGTGGAACGCCTCAGAGGTATAGACTTGTCAATTGGCTCAACAAGAGTTTCCTCCTCAAGTTGAGTGCTAGGGTTTGAAGTTCCTTCACCGCTTGACTCTTGAATTTCTTCAAGATCAACTTGCCTCCCACTGTTTCCTTGGCTTATGAACTCTCTCTATCTAAAGAAAGCCCTCCTAGCTACAAAGACCACATTTTCACTAGGTCTGTAGAAGAGGTAACCAAAGGATTGCTGTGGGTAGCCGATGAAAGTACACCTCTCGCTTCGGGGTTCGAGCTTGTCATGAGTCTCGCGTCTCACGAAAGCCTCGCAACCCCAAATCTTGATGTGGTCTAGTTGGGTTACTTTACTAGTCCACATCTCGTGAGGAGTTTTGGCAACTTTCTTTGTAGGGACTAGATTAAGGATATGGGCGGCAGTCTCTAAGGCATACCCCCAGAATGAGATTGGTAGCGAAGCTCGACTCATCATGGAACGAACCATATCCAACAAGGTTCGATTACGCCTCTCAGCCACACCATTCAACTGTGGTGTCCTGGGAGGTGTCAATTGTGAGACTATCCCACATTCCCTTAGATAGTCAAGGAACTCTGAACTAAGATACTCACCACCACGATCGGTTCGAAGCATCTTAATGTTCCTGCCCAATTGATTCTCGACTTCCTGTTTAAATTCCTTAAACCTTTCGAAAGTCTCTGACTTATGCTTGATCAAGTAGACATATCCATATCTACTGTAATCATCAGTAAAAGTCAAATAATAACGATTAGCATCCCTTGTGGCATGTTTGAATGGTCCACACACATCCGTGTGTACAAGGTCCAACAAACCTTCACCCCTCTCACAAGAACCTATGAAGGTTGACTTTGTCATTTTTCCAAGTAAGCATGATTGGCAACTATCATCTGACTTTAGGTCAAATGACTCCAAGACTCCATCCTTTTGGAGTTGGCCTATGTGTTTCTTGCTTATATGTCCAAGGCGACAATGCCATAATGATGCTTTATCCAAGTTATTATTATTAATAGAATCAATACACAAAACATTATTTCCTAAGTTATCTACAACATATTCAGCTTCATACACACCATCACAAGGTAATGCTTTAAAATAAAGAACATTATTAAGGAAAGCATCAATAGAACCAACTTCATTATTAAATGAAAAGGTAAACCCTTGTTTGTACAAAGCATGAAAGGAAATAATATTTCTTGCCATTCCTGGCGAATAACAACATTTATTCAAATCTAAATTGAACCCACTACTTAGCGATAAAGTATAAACTCCAATCTTGGTAACATGTAAAGCTTTCCTATTCCCCATGATTAAGTTTATTCTTCCTTGCTCCACATTCTCACTTCTTCTTAGTCCCTGCATGTCACAACAAATATGAATACCACAACCAGTATCAAGGACCAAAGATTTAGAATGGAGTGAGTTATTAGAAATGATAGTGTAAATACCTGCATGGTTGGGTTTAACTTTCCTATCCTTCACATCTTGCTGGTATTTTGGGCAGTTCCGCTTCCAATGTGATTTTTCATGGCAATAGAAGCATTCAGCCTCTTTTGGGTCAGAAGAAGGGGTGAGGAAACCTTTCTTGGTTCCACTTGAAGAAGAGCTATCAAGGGTCCGAGCCTTGGTACCCTTCGAAGAGCTCTTTCTCTTCTTCCCTTGACTTTTCCTGATTGCCAAAACCGGCGTAGAGTTTGGAGTAGGAGTGTTAACAACCGACTTCCCCTTAAGACCTGTTTCTGCGGTCTTGAGAAGTCCCTGAAGTTTGCTGAGTGTGACCTCTTCCTTATTCATGTGATATGTCATGCGGAATTGATCATAGCACGATGGTAAGGAGTGCAAAATGATATCTATTGCAAGCTCCTCAGGGAAGTTCACATTAAGCTTCAGCAATCGATCCACATACCTTTGTATTTTCTGCATGTGGCTCGTGACGGATTCCCCATCCTTCATCATGGCTGTTATCATGGAGCAGATGATTTCATACCTCTCTTGTCGTGCACTTTGATGGTATCTTTCCATCAAATTTTGGTGCATTTCATAAGGGTAGAAATCCTCATAAGACTTTTGGAGTTCCGCTGTCATCGTGGCCATCATGATGCAAGCCACTTTCGTAGCATCCCTTTCATGTGCCTGAAAGTCAGCGATCTCCTGGGGAGTTGTAGTGGTCTCATCAATCTCCTTAAGCTTCTTATCAAGGACATATTCTTTGTCCTCGTAGCGGGTAATCATCCTGATGTTTCTGATCCACTCATTGAAGTTGGATCCATCAAAAGTGACTTTCCCACACAAGTTCATAAGGGTAAAGGAGCTATTAGGGTTAGAGCCAGAAGCAACATTGTTTGAAGACATCTGAAAGAAAAGGACAAGATTAGTTTAGATATTAGGAGAGTCCTTAATAAAACACCCAAATGTAATATTAAGGCTAGGATCCAATCACAATATATTATAACTTGGAAGAGGTATGCTGTAATCCAAGCTATAACATATTTGAAAGGTAGGTGAATGACGATTCACCAATTTCCACCACGAAAACCGAAATATTAGATATTAGGTTTATGATTGGTTCTTAGAAATTCCTAGATTCTTTGAGATTCAATGAACTTTTTCAAAGGCATGTTTCAATCTCGAGTGTGCCCTCCAAGTTTTGTGACTGGGATACCGAGGATCACAAAACGAGGTGTGAAGTAACCATGCAAATCACTTGGTACCCTTAAAGTTTATCACTCAATCCATGTGCCGGTAAACCACACACGCTCCATCGATACTATAATAAACCTTAAGTCACCCTTTACCTACCTTGTTAAGTCCAAGTTAGTGTGCTGGTTAACCACACACGCTCCACCAACGACTTAAACAAAGTGTAAAGTGTAATTTCATGGATTAGCACCTTATTCACATTTTTCCTAAAGTAACTAAGAATGGGAATTTAATAAAACATTTAGTTACTTTATAATATTCATCATACTTTTAATGATAATTTATAAGTCCTTGTCTTACCCGTTCGGCTAACGACCCTCCACCGGTCAAGCAAGCGGTGGGTGAGAGTGGACACCCATTAAGTTGCCATTTTATAGGCAACAACCTTATACCCACCTTATAGACCGGTTTCGTAAATGAGGCGTACTAGCGGTAAGACGACTTTGTTCTTATACATATATATATATATATATATATATATATATATATATATATATATATATATATATATATATATATATATATATATATATAATTATTAAATCATAATAATATAAGTATAAGGGTTGAATTTTAACTTTTAAAATTCTAAGGGTTGGAACTAAAGTTTTTAGCATGACTTTACTTGTTCCAAAACTTGAGGGCAAGTTTTGTAAACTTTCAAAACTTTTCACTTCTTGTAACTTATGAGTTTAATAGAGTAATAAAATGAAGACTCTTCATTTTTCTAACTCTTGTGTTCTTTTAATGGTTTTTTAATCCAAGTGACTTTTGGTTTTCCATAACTTGAGGACAAGTTATGGATACCATCAAAACACATTATGATCAAGAATTAAACTACCACATAGGTTACAAATAATTCCTATGATCATCTAAACATCATAAGAACAAGAACAAGAACATAAGCACTTTCATGAATCAAAACTACACTTAAAACTTTGTAGTTTTGATAACTAGTTGTTGTAAATGAATTAGCAAGACATTACACCATCTAAAACAAGTTTTCAAGTACCAAAACAGTTTAGGGTAACATTTCTAATCCATTTCCAGCAACTAAAGTCGAAAATCTGCACTCTGTCGACCCTACTCGCCGAGTGCATTAACCTACTCGGCGAGTAGGTTGAAGATACAAGTGAACTCGACGAGTCCCCCCATGGACTCGACGAGTCCAGCAGTCAGACAGCAAGTTTTTCGACTTTCTTCAACTTTTTAGCACAAATAACAAACAAACAAACCAGGCTCTGATACCACTGATGGGTTTGGAGCATTCTAACACTTCCTAAGTGTACATGCAACCCTAATAACCTTGGATCTATGTTTGTCTAATTATCATGCAAAGTTGAATTTCCAAGGTTATATTCCTATCTAGCATACATGGGGAACAATTTTAACTTGAATGAAAGATAGAATAACTTACCTTGTTGTTGCTTATGTTCCTTGAAACCTTGTGAGCCTAGCACCCCAAGTGTGATGCCTCAAATGCTTCACACAACACCAAATGCTCTTGGAAAGACTTTTGAGAGAATACACACTTCTTGAAATCAGCCAAGCCCTCTAGTTTCTTATGTGTAGCCGATTTTGGTGGAGAATGGGATCCTTATATAGTGTTGACACATCTAGGGTTACACCATGTAAACCCTAATGTGTCATGACTCTTCATTTCCATGACCCATGGGTTTGTAACTCCCATGGAGCATCCATGGAGCATCCTATGGTTAGAACCCAACTTGATAATCCATGGAGCCTCTTAGCCCAATACAAGATATGAATGATTTACATAATCAACCCATATATTTAATTAGTTATCCTTTGATCACTTAATTAATTCTAAATTAATTCTTGATCAAAATAATCAAATAATATTATTAATATATTAGAACTTATAGTATATTAATAATCTCCAAGTGTTATTTCTCTCATTTAGTCTATCCAATTGCATGGTGCCATGCAACCCAAATGGACCATGTCGGGTCGGGTCAAGTACACACCCGAAATAGTTATGGACTTAGACACCTTATCCAACAAGAACATCATGCTAGTAATAGGATATGGAGCTTCAGGAATTGTATGATAGAATTGCCTGATGCATGATGCATTATTTCCTATAGAATTTCTTGTCGATTGTTGTGTGACTATTTCGGGTTTGAACTGACTGTTAGTTGAATACGTTAAGTCACATGCTGCATAGGTTAAATAATTTTATGGTAAGGGATTTGGTCCTACTGCGCAACTGTTGTCTGAGTCCAACCATTGTAGGGTTGAATCTTTTAGTCTAAAAATGTTTAAGTTGTGTGGCATGTGTTTGTATTCATGCGGTAGTTAACTGGCACTAATGGAGGGTCGTGTGGCAGATGGTGGTAGGATGGGTTATATGGGGTCAGCCGGACAGTTGCATTATGTTTAGCCTTCCTCTAAGAAGTGAGGATAAATTGTATTAGTATGATAGTGTGTTGTGTATTGTTAGTGTTGTTGTGATGATCCTACGGGTAGGTGTCGAAGGTAGTATGGGGGCATACTAATGGAAGCACATGACCCGTACGCGTAACAAGGAAGTCACAACCCCTAGGGCTTTGTTGGGAGTTGGATCCCTTGTATGATATGTGTTTCATTTGACATGTCACAGTTTTATGTTCAACATGGTGATGACGAGTCAATTTGAGGCAAGATCCGGATCAGGATAGGGAGCTGGTGGCCAGGATAGGCCGGTGTTGTCTGTTCATCAAATGCGGGAGATGATTACCGTCGAAGTTTTTCAGATTTTGCAATAAGAAATTTCCGGTGTCGTGGAACTGATCACCGTCATGGTAATTTCCAAGCTCGAGGAGCAAACTGCAACTTTGCAGACTGTGAGAGGTGCTGCTAATGAGATGAGTACTGGGGGAGATCTAGTTATGAGGACACTACTAGGAAAGATGAAGAGGGCTCTTTCAGTGGAGGACGAGGAGACCAAGGCTGTTGACTTGGGTGCTGGAAGCCAAGGTGGCTATGATATCCGTGAGAAGTGTGGGGGAATCCACGGGTTCTCTTGACACAAGTTCAAATGCTATAAGTGCGGAGAAAGAGGGCATGTATTTCGCAACTGCAAGAAGGATCAGATGTGTTTCCACGGTCACTATCCAGGTCATCTCAAACCTAACTGTCCCTCATGGGTAGCGGAGGGAGTATAAGCTCGGATGCCTGCCATGCTGCGAGAGGTTAAGTTTGAAACACAAGAAATCGCAGGTATGAAATTCTGATCCTCAACTTAATCTTTAAATGATTAGCTATTCATGTAGTAGCTTGTTATAATTATTATGCCATCATGTATAGGTCGTAGTGGGTCAGGGTCGTGTATTGGAAATCTTTGATGTGCCTTATCCGATTGATATGATCGTTATCCCCATGGGGGATGCATGCATGATAGTAGGTATGGACTGGATGGGTAAGTTTGGTTCCATGATTGATTATGAGGGCCAGTGAGTGGTAGTTCGAACCCCAAGTGTGGGAGAACTGGTCATCTATGCGGAGGGAAACATGATTGGTTCAGGGTTTTGTTCGGAAGCCAAGGCTCGACAGTATATTCAACACGGGTGTGATAGTTATCTGGCTTATGTGGTTGAAACCTGGGTCGGGGAGCAGGCTTCAGTTTTAGAGGTTCTAGTTGTCAAGGAGTTTGCTGATGTATTTCCAGAGGAGCTACTAGGCGTGCCTCCCAAGAGTCAAGTCGAGTTAAGGATTTCCCTTGTGCCAGGTGTGGCCTCGATCGCCAAGGCGCCGTACTGCTTGGCACCACCTGAGATGTAGGAGTTGTTATCTCAGCAGTAGGATCTGCTAGGCAAGCAATTCATCAGACCGAGCAATTCTCCATGGGGAGAGCCGTTACTGTTCGTCAAGAAGAAGGATGGTTCACACCAGATGTGCGTTGATTATGAGGAGTTGAACAAGTTAACGATGAAGAACCATTATCCCTTTTCATGGATTGATGACCTATTTGATCACTTGTAGGGGGCATCTTGGTTCTCCAAGATAGATTTGAGGTCTGGGTATCATCAGGTTAGAGTGAGAGAGGAGGACATGGAATAGACCGTGTTCCGGGCTCGTTATAGGCATTACAAGTTTGTGGTGATGGCATTTGGGCTCACCAATGCGTTTGTTGTGTTTATGGATTTGATGAATTAGGTATGCAGGACGATGCTCGACCGATCTGTTATTATGTTTATTGATGATATCTTGGTGTATTCTAAGACCAGAGAGCAGCATGAGGAGCATCTTCAAGAGATTTTGGGATTTTTGAGGCAAGAACGACTTTATGCCAAGTTCTCGATGTGCGAGTTTTGGTTACGAGAGGTCCAGTTCCTTGGGCACCTCGTCAACCAAGATGGGATTTTGGTCGATCCAGCCATGATCGTAAATGTGATGCATTGGGAGGTTCCAAAATCTCCCTCAAAGACCAGGAGTTTCTTGGGTTTGGAAGGGTACTATCGGAGATTCATTCAGAACTTCTCCTAGCTCGCGGTACCCCTCACTCATTCGACGAGGAAGGGTGGATTTCCGACGGGGCCCTGAGTAGTAGTTGGCATTTGAGACTCTACGGTAGAGATTATGTGAGGCCCCAGTATTGACCTTCCCGGAGGGGGTTGAGGATTTTGTGGTATTCTGTGGTGCATCCTTCACCGGTTTAGTGGCGATCCTCATGTAGAGAGGACAGGTGATTTCTTATGCTTTGTGGCAGCTGAAGCCGCATGAGTTGCATTATCCGACACATGATATGGAGTTGGTAGCAGTGGTGTTCACCCTCAAGATTTGGAGTCACTGTCCATATGGGGTCCGTTGTACTGTCTACACGGATCACAAGAGTTTGAGGCACATTCTGTATCAGCCGAACCTGAACATGAGGCATCGCATATGGCTGGATGTAGTAAAGGATTATGACTGAGAGATCCTTTACCATCCGGGTAAAGCTAATGTGGTAGCGAATGCTTTGAGCCGCAAGCCGGCTGGGTCTTCAGATAGGGAGACTTGTATAAGGACATCAACTGATTCATCGGTGTTGGGATTGAACATGGAGGCTCAGGCCGAGGGAGTTTGGAAGGAAAACTAGAAGCAAGAGAGGATCAGAGGTGAGATTGATAGATTTGTCACGGATAGTCAAGGGTTATTGACCCGATGCGGTCGGATATGTTTTCCAGTTTCTGGTGGGATCATGCAAATTGTTTTGGAGGAGGCTCATAAGTCTTGTTTTTTTATTCATTTGGGGGCCAACAAGATGTATCAGGATTTGAGATTGAGCTATTGGAGGCCGTGTGTGAAGAGGGAGATAGCCTGGTACGTCGAGAGATGCATGACATGTAGGATAGTCAAGGTTGAGCATCAGAGGCCGCATGGCAAGCTGCAACTTGTGGGGGTTCCCATGTGGAAATGGGATCGGATTTCGATGGATTTTATCACCATGTTGCCGAAGACGGAAAAAGGTTGTGATGCTATATGGGTCATCATGGACCGATTGATCAAGAGTGCCCACTTTTTGGCGATTCAGGAGAGTTCTTCGGCCAAGAAGTTGGCTGATGTGTATGTTTGTGAGATCGTCGCTCTCCATGGGGTTCCGGTCTCCGTTGTTTTAGAATGTGATGTTCGGTTCACTTCCCATTTTTGGCAGAAGTTCCATGAGGAACTGGGCACGAGATTGCATTTCAGCACTGCTTATCATCCGCAGCGACGACTAGAGTGAGCGGATGATACATATCGTTGAGAATATGTTGTGGGCATGTGTTATTGATTTTGGTGGGAGTTGGGACTCCTACCGACATCTTGCGTAGTTCTCCTAGAACAATAGTTATTACTACAACATTGGTGCTCCATATTTTAAGCTCTTGTATGGTCGGAGATGTCATACCCCAGTTTGTTGGGGGGAAGTTGGTTACAGGGTTATGGGACGGACCGAAGTAGTCCTTTAGAGCACATATCTTATTTAGCAGATTAGGCAGAGACTGCAAACCGCTCAGAGTCGACAGAAGAGCTATACCGACCAGCGTCAATCCGAGTTGGAGTTTCAGGTCGGCGACATGGTATTACTGAAGGTCTCACCTTGGAAAAGTGTGATACACTTCAAGAAGAGGGGGAAGTTGGGTCCCCAGTATATTGGGCCTTTCCGGGTGATTTCCAGGGTTGGCAAGGTTGCTTACAGGTTGGATCTACCTGAGGATCTTAGTCAGATTCACAACACTTTCCATGTCTCTTGGTTGCTGAAGTGCGTGTTGGACAGTGAGATAGAGGTTCCGTTGGATGATATTCAGGTCAATGAGCGCCTGAACTATGTTGAGAGGCTGGTATCTATTTTAGAGATGAAGATGAAGGTCCTACGCAACAAGGAGATACCTTTGGTAAAGGTATATTGATAGCATCGGACAGTCTCCGAGTGGACCTAGGAGCTGGAGGTTGAGATGCAGGAGCATTATCGGGAGTTATTCGCAACAGTTGACTTAAAGGACGAAGTCTGATTCAAGTGGGGGATAATTATAACACCTAAATCAGATATGTATTATCTTTTTTAGCGTGAAGTTAAAATTTCAGTAATTTCCCTACTCACGACGTGAATATTCCCTTTTCATGTAGTGAGGATTGATCCAGATACGTGCATCATATAGAGGTCGATGACGTGAGCAATATAGTGCTCATGACGTGAACGCGGCTGCCGACCAAAAACCTAATTTTTGGTATTTAAGGGAATAAGAAGGCTAGGGTTTCTCACCCTCAAACTCTATCACTCTCTAAGCCTCCATAAACCCTAATCTCACCTTTCCTAGAAATCTTTTGTCGTTTGGGGTGCATTTCTAGCTTGTGGGAAGAAGAAAAGAAGAAGGAGGAAGTACTCTAGTGTTGGTGTGGGAAGAGAATCAACATCATCATCATATTTTCTTGCTTTTGGAAATTACCCTTGTAAGTATCAACGGCTCTAACTTTATTGCTTAAAATGGGTATATCTTGAGTTTTTTTCCATTTTATTGATGTTATTGCTTGATTGAGTGGAGTAGATCTATAAAGTTGGCAACCTTATGGATTCTAAGAGTCCCAAGAACATCATAGTGTTCAGATTTGGAAGTTGGTATAGATTTGAGGCATACATGCAAGTTTGAAGCTCATTCCTTCCCTTTTTGACCTAGAAAATGAATGATCATGTTTGGTTCATGCATGACCATAAAGGAAACATTTTTATGGACCGTGGGGGTACCCTTTAGCTTTTGGAAGAAGTGGACTTAAAGAGTTAATGGAATAAGGACTTAAAATGGTGATTTTTAGCCTCAGACAAGGCTCACGACGTGGAGTGTGAGATCCCACAGTGTGAGATTTGCAGCTGTCCCGTTTCTGTTAGGACCCTTGGAGTTCATGACGTGAGAATGGGTGCTCGCATCATGATGCCAGTTCGGATGGTTTCTTTGAATGAGTTGACTAGTTTGGGTCGAGTCAAGTGGGAATCAAATTGGTTTCGCTATCATGATGTAACCAAGGTCTGGCCACAACGTGAGGATAGTTGACTTTGACTTTGACCAAGTTTGACCTTGAGGGCATTTTGGGATTTTAATGGAATTGGTTAATTGGTGGGAATAGGTGTCAGTTGGGTAGATGAGATTCGAATTCGAGACTTTATCAGCTTTTGTTTAGTTGTGAGGTGAGTTTCCCTCACTATACTTGTGGGTCGAAGGCACCAATGCTAACCCTTTAGATTCGATATCCTGTTATGCATACTAGTAGCGATCGGTTAAATCGGTATCCTGGTAGATAGGATGTTGTTATGTTTAGTGATCTGTAGATGTTTGTTTGTCTTTTGGCAGACCGTATGTTTATCTGTTATGTTTATGTGCACATATTTGGTTGGTGGTTGAGGCTTTACTACTTGGTGCGTTAGCTAACAGATCGGGGGCATTCCAACCCGATGGTTGAGTGGGCAGAGGGTATTCCATCCCGAGGATGATAGGACCTGTTGTGTAATGGCATTCCAACCTAATGGTTGATGGGCCTGGGGTAATTTAACCCGATGGTTGACTGGACCCATAGTATATTGACATTCCAACCCGATGGTTGAGGGGCCTAGGGTATTCCAACCTGATGGTTGATTGGACTCGAGATGCTGTTATTGTATATGTTATTTTTTGTGTGTTGGTACTTTGGGGGAACTCACTAAGCATTGGCTTACAATTTTGGATTATGTTTCAGGTAGTTTAGATGATCGCGGTGAGGCGAATGTGTGACCATGCACATCTTTATGTTTTGACTTATGATTTTGGGAAACTCTGATATTGAACATGTTTTGAAAACTATGTTGTAAACAATTTATGAATTTGGGTTGGTTTTAAAAGTTTAAAATTTTCATGATTTTTATGGATGTTACAATAAAAAGGTAAAGTTAAGAATAAATACATAGAATTATTTAGTTAGATAGTTGGAACATGTACAAGACCAATTATTACTTTCAAAACTGGAAGTATTTACTATATTAATATCATTTAAATGCAAGGTGACTGTTTTGCTCTTGATGAATTTTTGTACCATCAATGTACACTGAGAAAGAAATAGAATAATTAAGAAGATATATCATGTTGATTTGCAAAAATATAGGATGGTCAGTGAATAAATTACGTCTTTAAATTTGGAGAGGATTTGAATTATATTTTAGGGATATAGGAAATTGGTGAAGGTTTGAGCAGAAACATTCATGGACATTGTGTTTGACCAAACTTTGCTCAAGATGACATAAGCAATTTAATATAAGGGTGGAAAAGGTATAAGTGAAACACAATCAAAAGTCTTTATTGATTTAGATGATGAGATAAATTTTATCTTTTAGACATAAAATTCAATCTTCTATTTTGTAAATGTAAACATCATAGAGTTCTCCTCTCTTTACCGTCATTGTATTGAGTTTTATTATTTAAATCTTTAAAATTGTAGGAGGTGGATCTCCTAGACCTGAACAATGAGTATTAGGAGAAGCCTTAATGATGTATTAGGAGACATTCCAGGAGCAGTTGAAGATTCAGTACCGCTTGGAGGTGGATCTCCTAGACCTGAACAATGAGTTTCAGAACCTGAAGAAGGGGAAGATGAGTGTTGATGAGTATGCCACCATATTCACCGAAAAGATGAAGCTATCCTCCTACTTGGTCCCCACTGAACTCTCCAAGATAGAGAGGTTTGCTAACGGATTACCAGCGGACTTTGGTCCAATGGTAAAAATGGCGACTACTTCGAACACAGCCGTTAGAGCAACCAAGTATATGGAGACCCAACTTTGGGATAAGGGTCTGGAGAGGACAGAGGTACGAGAGAAAAGGAAGTTTGATGGATCTTCAAGGTCCAACAAGAAGAGCATATTTTCAAGGTCTGGTTCCAACAAGTCTGGAGGTAGAGGAGAAGCAAAATGGTGCGAGAAGTGCAAGAATAAGCACTATGGGAAGTGTGGTGAGGAGTTGACATGTTTGAAGTGTGGAATAACTGGTCATTACGCCAACAAGTGTACATCCACAAAGAAGGTGTCTTACTAATGTAATGAAGAAGGACATATTGTGAAAGATTGCTGGAAGAAGGAGGTTGCAAAGCCTATTGTTCTGCCTAGGCTAAATGCGAGAGCAATCTAGATGACACTGGAAGCATCAAGGGAGGAAGCTGATGTTGCTTTAGGTAACTTTCTTGTTAATGGATTGAATGCCAATATACTGTTTCATTCTAGAGCTAATTACTCCTTTATATTGCATAACTTTGGTAAAAGACTAGCATTGCATGTAGATAAACTAGATAGTGCTATAGTAGTAGATGTTGCTAGTGGAAAATTCATACATGTTAGTGATTGTATTAAAAACATTATCATCAACTTGAATAGGAATAAATTCCACGAGGAATTGCTGCCCTTTGAGTTAAACAATTTCGACATAGTGTTTGGGATGGACCGACTTAGTGCGAATGATGCCGACATCAAGTGTATAAAGAAGATTTTAGTGATCAAACCACCTAGAAGAGAACCATTTATGGTGTATGGGGACAAAAGTAGAGTAAATTCTGGAATCATCTCCTTGATGAAAGCCAAAAAGTGTTTGTCGAAAGGGTGTACATCATACTTGGAATTCACGATCTATGCAAAGAAAGAGAAGAAGGAAATGTGAAGGATGATGGGTTTTGGTCCTAAGTACATCCTATGTGCTCATACAAACCCTAATGCTTGGATCTAGGTTTCTCTATTGTACATGCAAGTTATCCAAGACTATAAACCCTAGACCTAGCATATGACAATTAATATAACATATAATTAGGGTTTAGATCATACCTTGATTGTTATGTAGCAATAACAATCCCAATTCCTCCTTGTATTGACTTTAGAAAGCTTAGAGTCACAAATGTCACTCCTCTAATGGTTCACAAACACCAAGAGCAAATGGAGAAGGTATAAAGAGAGAGGAGTGAGGTAGGAATTCGTCCTTAGGACTTCTTGGGAAGGCTTAGACGAATTCATGAGCCTTAGGGGGTTTATATAGGTGTAAAGATTAGGGTTTTAGTCCTTATCCTTATCTAGTTGCTTGCCCACCAAGCAACCATAAGATAAGTCTTAGAAACCCTTATCCTAGTCGAATTCCAAGGCATTATCTCCTTAAATTCGTTCACCCTATATTTAAGATAATCCTTACCTTATTTTGTAACTATCACATAATTACAATTCAGCCCCTCTAGTTTAATTAATTACACTTGATCACAAAATTAATTCTTAATTAATTATTGACCAATATTAATTAAACAAATATGTTTTCTCCTTTAATATATTATTCTTATAGCATATTAATAATTCATAATAACCTCTCTCTCTATTTATTTCTCCAATCAAGTTGCTTTGGTGAAGGCAACCCAAAAGGACCATGCACCATCGGGTCAAGTACATACCAAAATAGTTATGGACTTAGACACTAATCCAACAAAGGATAATCATGGTGTGCAACTTTTTGGAAGTCTTTACCAAAGATCTTCTTGGATTACCCCTGATATACAAGTAGATTTTAGGATTTAATTGTTACCAGGAACCACACCTATAGCCAAAGCACCTTACTAATTGGTACCGACGGAGATGAAGTAGCTCATGATGCAACTTAAGGATTTGTTGGACAAAGGTTTCATTAGACCTGGTTCATCACCATGGGGAGCTTCGATGTTATTCGTAAAGAAGAAGGATGAGAACATGAGGATGTGCATAGATTGTAGAGAGCTGAATAAGGCAACGATGAAGAACAAGTACCCATTGCCAAGGATTGACGACCTGTTCGATCAGATGTTGTTTGGACTAACCAATGCTCCAGCAGTATTTAAGGATTTAATGAATAGGTTATGTAAACCTTTACTAGACAAATTTGTAATAGTGTTTATCGATGATATTCTAGTATATTCAAAGAGCCAGCAGGAGCATGGAAAGCACTTAAGAAAAGTTTTAGAAGTTATAAAGAAGGAGAAGTTGTACGCAAAGTTCTCCAAGTGTGATTTTTGGACTCGGGAAGTTAAATTCTTGGGTCATGTGGTTAACCAAGAAGGAATAATGGTGGATCCAACAAACATTGAAGCTGTGATGAAGTAGGAACGACCAAAAAGTCCCATAGAGATTCAAAGTTTTTTAGGATTAGCTGGATATTATAGAAGGTTAGTCCAAGGCTTTTTTTCGATAGCTGCTCCATTAACAAATTTGAACCACAAAGGAGCCACATATTCATGGAGTGAGAAGGATGATGAAGCTTTTGAAAAGTTAAAGAATAAATTATGTGAAACACCAATTCTTTCTTTACCTGACGGAGTTGAAGACTTCACAGTTTACTGTGATGCATCTCGAGTTAGGTTAGGTTGTGTTATGACGCAGAGAGATAAAGTAATCGCATATGCATCTCGACAACTAAAAGAGCATGACAAGAACTACCCCACTCATGATCTAGAGTTGGCAACGGTAGTGTTTGCATTAAAGATATGAAGGCATTATCTTTACGGCACAAAATGTGACAACCGTCAATTTTTGGTCAAGTCAAAGTCAACTAAAGTCAACAAGTCAAACCGGTCAACTCAATTTGCCCGTAGGTACCAGAGTTTACGTTATGTAATTTCTAAACAACACTCTATTCTAATGAGAGATCATAAATCGAAAAGTGCATACATCTAGATCTCCTTAACCTAAAACGGTGGTACATGGAGAGCCAAACCGATAAAACAATGTTACATACTCATCGGGAGTATGCAAGATCCTTAAACAAGGCTTAACGGGGTTTACGGACCTTGCACTGCGAAGCCGGACACTCACATTCGTCACACACAAAACCGCTCTCAATCGTTTTCACTCCATCTCTTCTTATCAGAAATCTCTCCCAAATCTCTCTAAGTATGTGAAATCTCTCCCAAATCTCTCTTTGTATGAGAAATCTCTCCAAGAATGTCAAATCTCTCCCAAATCTCTCTACGAATGTGAAATTTCTCCTAAATATCTCTTTGTATGTGAAATCTCTCCAAGAATGTCAAATCTCTCCCAAATCTCTCTAAGTAAGTGAAATCTCTCCCAAATCTCTCTTTGTATGAGAAACCTCTCCAAGAATGTCAAATCTCTCCCAAATCTCTCTAAGAATGTGAAATCTCTCCCAAATGTCTCTTTGTATGTGAAACCTCTCCAAGAATGTCAAATCTCTCCCAAATCTCTCTAAGTATGTGAAATCTCTCCCAAATCTCTCTTTGTATGAGAAATCTCTCCAAGAATGTCAAATCTCTCCCAAATCTCTCCACGAATGTGAAATCTCTCCAAAATATCTCTTTGTATGTGAAATCTCTCCAAGTATGTCAAATCTCTCCCAAATCTCTCTAAGTATGTGGAATCTCTCTCAAATCTCTCTCAACTTTCTATAATCACTCGGGGCATCCCGACCCTCGAATTTGGCGAAAACAACCCAAAAACGGAAGTGTACGCGAAAAACGGACTTAAGGAGCCGAAACCCCTCTTAGGACCCGAAAGTCCTCTTAGGACCCGAAAGCCCTCTTAGGAACCGAACCCTTCTGAGCCGAAGGTTGCTGAACCGAACCCGCTAGGTTCTCTCGGGCCTGAACCTCGCATGCCTCACCCGAACCCGAACGTTCGGCACATTTCGGGTCTGACCACTTCCTCTTCTGACGACCTACTGAGCCTTCGCTTCTGATGACCTACCGAACCTTCGCTTCTGAGCCCTTGACCGAGCCCTCGCCCTCGCCTCTTCTTCTGGTTCGCACTTCGCTTCCGGTTCGGCACCAGCAAGGACCGAACCTCGGCCTAGGACCGAGAGGTCTCGCTGGGAATGCCTTTCTTCCCGGTTTTCGACTAATTTCGCGTTTTAGGCCCATTTTTAATTATTTTAACACGGGATTTTCACCCAAAACTTTATTTTAACATATAAGGACCCTTAACTATTAATTAATCACATTTTTAAGGATAAAACCTTATCCAAAAGAGAGTGGGTGAAGTACAAAGGTAGAGTGTTGACTTTACTTATTTCTATGACATAAGCAACCACTCCCATACCCACTCCATGTCACTATTCACCACCAGCCCATCCCTAGTCACTTCATAGGTCTTTTCTCACTATTTTCAACTATTCCCACATTCTTAGGGCTGGAACATCCATCCTCTCTCCTCACACTTTAATCATTCTCTCATTTTTATCAAGAATCACATTCCAAACTCTCTCATCTTTTTCTCTCTAATTCGAGAATTTCAAGGCATACTCCAAGACTCTTCTCCTACAATTAGTAAGTATCATCATCTTTCTTATGATTATTACACATCCTCCTACTCAAAATCATAGACTGCTTACACAAACATCATCACATTCTTGTTAGATCTTCGAATCTTCAAGTGTTGTTGGGTTGAACACTTCTCTTCTTCAACACTTACCTACTGAAACCACTCAAGGTGAGTTCATACCCCCGCATTTTCATGTTTTCTCAAGTTTTTAGGGGGAGAATACAAGTAAAACAACAAGAACAAAACTAAACTTTTCTAATAGCCTTCATTAGAAAAGTTGGACCCTATTCACGGACTGTTTTGGACAACTTAAACATTTTTGTTTACAAAACTGTTTTAGGTGTATGTAGTTCCAGTTCTTAGCTTTAAAATTACTACTTGCATCTCTCCATACGATTTTTCTACAATTTATGGTGATTTTTACAAAACTGCCTATCATCTCAAACACCAATCCGGACCAGTCTGTGATTATGGACTTGGTCACACAGGTTAGAGATCCCTAAAAATTTTGGAAAAATTTATGAATCAACTAGACTCATTTTCCAAACTCTCAGAAGTTACAGAACTTGATTTGGACATTTTATGATTTTTCTACAAATTTTCCAATAATAGTTACAGAAATTGTTATAAATAGAAAAACACAATAAATTTCATTTCACCTTGTAACATGTTGAGCAAGGTATATATCATTATGTGATTATGTGTTATTGTAGTATGTGACATTTTTGTATTCATATCTAGATATACACCAGTTAAGAAATGAATTTTCACTAGATAATACATAGAAATAACCAAGTGTTATAATTAAAGTACACCATTACATACAAATGCATTATTAAACTATGTTAAGTATAGTTTATGTACTTTACTATTTCTACCCTTATTTTGATAAACTATAAATGGTATAGTTTATGATACCGTACATAATAAAAATATATTTTCAGAAGGGTACATTTATATAAAAGGGAACTTTTATTACGTTAAGTGTGAATTCATTACAAAAGCGTCTTCATAAAAGAGTTTGTATACATTACAAACGTTTTAGGATAAACTGTAATAGGTATGGTTTATGTTTCCGTTAACACAACAAACACGTTTCGGAAGGTTTTATTCCCACAGGAAAAGGCTTTACACTTATGCACACTACACGTAAACTTGTTAACCTAAATTGTGAGACATTCTCGTCCGTACGTCCGAGTACGGAATCTAATTCCTGCTAGTTATAATCAGAGTCTCCTGGAGGGAGAACGTGATAGTTGTTATAGATCTATATTGGGTTTGACACCCCACACCTCGCTGCTAGCTACAGCCGGACCTGCAGGTCTGCGGGTGACAAGTGTCATTTTCATATTCGCGACGCCTGAGAAACGTCGTAGCAGGTGTATACAGGTCATTAGTATGATTATAGCGGCTCACATAGGGATCTAACAACATAAGTTTACAGGGATTGCATAAATCAAAAGAGGTTTTATGTTAATTTAAAATCACTTTTTATATCAATAATTAAAGATATTATGGTATATTTTCAGTCTTGGTATTTAAGACCACACATCATTCATTACGAGATTTTTCTCAAATCTGAAAGGGGTTTTATGTCAATTTAAAACCACAATTATAGCTTTAAGTATGACAAAATACTTATCCATTTCGGTCCTGGTATTTAGGACTACATAACTTTTATAAGGAAAATTTTGGATTTTTCTTGGTGATATACATCTTCTTACAAAGATCGATTTTCAAACTCTTACTGTCAAAAGCTTATGAACTCACCAACCTTTGTGTTGACACTTTTTCAAAACTACTTGTATTCTCAGGAATTCAGTGAATCAGGAAATCAACCACGTTTTGAGGATGGGATGATAAATCGTCAAACAGTTCATTTTGTATCATAATGTAATTGATTCGAATCATGTAAACATATACTTTGGTGTAACTTTTTCAATTATATTTATGATGGTTGTATTTACTTTGAGCACTATTATACTCGTTGTTGTGATACTCTACATGAAGTCCTCCACCCCCGGACGTTTCCGCCATCCTTGGTTTGGGGGTGTGACAGATTGGTATCAGAGCATTGTTTATAGTGAACTCAGTATATCGAACCACATAAGATATACAAACTATAAATGCATTGGGACTAGAGTCTCTGATTTAAAGTTTTCAAAACAACTATACTCTTAGAAATATGTAGTTTCTTATTAAAAGTATACAGGCATGCATACATACTAAGGTCAGCATCATTCTAGAACAAAACAAAAGTAATGATTGTTGGGTATCACAGGTAAGCTCATGGATGTATGGTCAGTCTTGGGAGTGTCATAGCCTGATCAACAATGCTGGTCCGAGGAGTGATTAGCACATGCCCTAGAATGGTTGTGATATGTCAACAAGTCTAAAAACTTAGCAACACTACCATAATGAAAACATTAGAACAAAAACATGGGTTTAAAATACTATGGGAGTATTTTGTATTATTATAAGTGCTTATCTGAGAACTAAATAGATTTTTATCAATAGGTCAATAATTGATTACTGGGCACATTAAAATTATAAGTATCCAGGACGTCATAGTCTTAGAATCTGTGGATCTTTGCTTTACTTCCTGTTCTCGTTGGATTGGGGATTTTGAGTTAGGGTCGCTTACTCGAAGGTCTATCCTGTCCCAAATACATATGACCGGTATGCATTAAACAATGAATTGAAGTACCTGATAAAGATCACCTTATAATTATCTAATTAGTACGTCTACTTAGTTATTTCTTATATCCCCATTTCTCGCGTGGATATCATGGCTGGATTTCCTTCCCCACGACGACACGTACTACCCTAACTACGACAATACTGAATGACTCGGAGAGGAGCCAGAGAATGATCACCCAACCTCTGTGGATGATCACCAAGCTGAAGGCTTTGCTGATGGTTTTAACTCCGACCCTGAAGTCGAGAACCTATCCCCGATGACCCGTGTTCCAAATCCCAACCCTCGTCCGGTTTTTCAAGGCCCGACGCCTCATTGGGTAGACTGCTTGGAACCCTGTAGAAAAGAGCAAGGCCAACCTATGCCATTTAATGGAGATTGAAGCTTCTACAACATAAGCAAAGGAAGCTCAGCAGATAGAATTCTCCCAATCCTGGTCCGTAGAGGTTCCCGAAACGAGATCAGGGCAGAACAACTCTCCATCGTATCGCAAAGGTTGATGCAAATGCAAGAATACATACAATCCACACCAATCGCCTTGGGCACACTCGTGAAAAGTATGAGAAACACCATGAAACCTTGCTGCAAGCACTGGCTGAAACACGAACCGAAGTCATAGAACTCCGAGTACGCCAGAGGGTGTACGAAAGGCACACGCTTGATATGGAGCGGCAACTAGCTGAACTGAGGGTTCACCAGAGGGATGACCGCCGCCAGTAGTAGATGCCTTACTTCATTCCATGTTAAAAAAAAAGGAATCGTTTTTCCTATCCATGTCCTATGTGGCATTCTCTATGGAACTATCTTGTACTGTAGGTACTTTTAATGAGGCCTTTAGGCGGCCAAAACTCTCCTGCTCTGGATGTGACATAAGACCCTTTACAAGGTCAATTTTTCCCTAATTTGTTACATCTTAAACATCAATGACATTATCAGTCGGCAAAATTCTGTGTCACCTCTTGTTCAAATACTTCCATCATGCTGCCATAGGAGCCTATTTGAAACCACTCTAGTCAAGTTGTTGGACTAGAGTAATTTAGCTTCAGAATCGTTCCCAATCCTCTCTCCGAGGTTGGATCATGTTATTCACCAGCCAATAGAACCCGGTTTTGAACAACAAACATCATAAGATCACTTCCTGAACCTACTTCTACTCTGTAATAGGACTGCATCATAGGGATGTAGGTCAAACCTTCGAGAACATACTCAATTGGTCATAATAAGGACCTAGTCTGGGTTAAGTATAAGGCTCCACCTGGATACAGAACTACTGAAATACATGAGTTACCATATAAAGAATCTCGTTATGAATTGTTTTCAGAACGCCCTTAACGACCGAATTGCGTTACCAATCGATATAAGATAAAAATTAGTTGGAAACTCGCGACGTATAGCCATTCTAGAAACTCATTATCATTTCACCTTCAAACATTTTGTTGGGAAGTTCCTTCTTCATAGACTTATGGGGTGCGATCATACCAGCACTAATGCACCGGGTCCCATCAAAACTCCTCAGCCAAGCGTGTTTGGACGAACATGATTCTAAGATGAGTAAATCTTAACGCCTGTATGAAACCTACTCCTACCCACTGCCAAGAATCCATCTCAGGAGCATTAGCGGAAACACTAAGAATAGTACATCAATGTGCCTAAATTTATATATATGAATATAAATTGTAAGAATGCACTTAAGATAACCATTTCCGCTAACGAAGTCATTTTTCATCGTGAAATAGAGCTATGAATACACCAAGAAGCAACCAACCAGCTAGCAAGACACCAACTCTGCAGATAGACACTGCTACTTTTCAGGCTGCAGTCACGGCAGCCGTGGCAGCCGTCATGGCATAGTTCAATGCTAACAACGTCAACAGAAATGGAAGCGGTACCGACAATACAGATTGTGGTAATATTCAGGAACACCAACGGGGGTCTGCCAGCGAAAATACCTCAGGTCACAAACCTACGAACAAGAAGAGAAAGTTTTGGAACATGAAAGAGCGCCACCAATCTCAAAGATTCACTAAAAGACAACAACCTATGGCCACCCCTAACATTACAATAGCAGACACGACACATACCTCGACACTAGCCACGGGGTCTGCCACCCAAACGCCGACCAGACCATATAATGGATCACTTCCAAAGTGTAACCAATGTGGCTTCCATCACAACGGGGCTTGCCGGGTGATACAATGTAATAACTGCAACAGGAAAGGACATACCGTCCTTTTCTGTAGGGCCTCGACACAGTACATCGCTCCAACCCCCAATACCAAAGTATTTCCAGGGTGCTTCCGATGTGGTGAAACAGGACACTTCAAGAGAAACTGCCCAACTAAGAAAAATGACGGGGGAGCCGGAGGAGTGTGACAAATGAACCAACAAAGGTAACAGGGAACCATATTAGGTCTTTTGTAATGTTCCAATGACAAAAACGTTTAAGTACCATATGTTTGTAATGAATTTGGTATGCTTGCTAAAATCACCGTCTTTCTAAAAGTAGTTAAAGTACTCTCTCGTTTAAATCAAACCAAAGACATTCATATACCGCTCGATCGTAGGGAGACCTGTCAGGGATCATGATATCAAGTATCATTACTGGCTATCGAAACACGCCCACTACCAGTGCTAGACACTATGGTATGAATCATCTACAATAATGATAACATCAAACAAAATGAATCACCCTAAAAAGAAACACAAGATACTCTATCACTCTAGTGATCTCTTCTTGCGAATACAGCTTAACTCGTGTTATCTAAAAAGATATTGCTGTCATCATCCAATTTTCATTGATATAGCCCTCATCTTCCCGATTTAACGTCTACAAAAGGACCCCTCACCTAACCCCCCGAACATTGAAACCTTCGTCTCTCATAAACATCCAGCACGAACCTCCGGATCATCTCTCGCTGTGGAACCCCAAAACACGCATCAGAGGAGTGTTATACTTCCCGAAACCTTATCACAAGTCTTTACAGGAGACCTTTGGAAATGTCGCATGTAGCAGACAAGGTTCAAGCACAGGATCTTGGGACGGATGTGATACAAGTCCTGCCAAGAACTTCGGGCCAAGATTGCCCAGAGGGATGAGTAAATGTCCTACCATCCGAGAAGGCCTAGTCGCGTAAACCAAACCCACATGTTTCCTACCGAGCTACAAAAGCTATCAGGTCTGAACCTGTCAAACTACCCAATAGTGAAATTGAAGAACCAAGCTTCTCACCTTGGAAAGCTCTGGTCTTATTCTTCATATAGAAAGGCAAATTGCTCATAGTTCCATTAACTTCAAAGGCCCCGACAATATCTTCAGTAGAAACCTTTACTATCTGCCTCGCATAAACGAATAGGCCGACCAACCACAAGGAATGAGGTATCCTTCAGGTATTGGACCTGAGATCTGAATATCACCAGTTGCGAGTATTGGAAAAGGATGTCCGAGGACAACCCTCCAAATTCAATGCGGACGCTGCAAGTCCGTAGTGACACCCCTCGGATGGGACCAACCCGCTCGCAGTATTCATAGGTTATGCCATTTTTACTAGGATCCGTTAGTCATTGTCATTGTAAGTGACTTGCTTATCTACCCTCGCAGTAAGAAGGAAACCAAGGAGAGCAGCTACAACAAACCGCGAAAGCAATACGATCAGAGAAGCTTTACCCGAAGTCCTCTAGATGCAAGTTTTGGAATTGAGGACTCAAATTCCTAAGACACATCCTTAACAATGTGGAAATCCTTAAGGACCCTTTCAATTGATCAAAACCGTTGAGAAACAGTCAGCACCAAAGGCGTCAGCAGGAATACCCCAAAATTCCGGGTCTCGCTGACCTACCGTCTTAGCTCCGTTGAAATTTCTCGTAAATTGCAGAACCCCCCTTACGACTTTGACCATGAAGGGAGCAACCCTTGACTGGGAAGAGAAGCAAGAGGAAGAAACCTTTAGAACTCCAGGATAAGAGACCAAATTCCTCTGGAAACCTCACTCTGGGCAGGCTTAATACGCTTCGAAAAGCATGGAAAGCCAAAACCCCAGATAATTATGCCTTTCTAGATTCTAGTAAGAATCAGCCTTGTAATCGCAACTTCAATCTACTCCCGTGAGCTTAGTAAAGTACATTCTACCCGACACGTCCCGAACTTGCAGAAGTATCTATCCGACGAGACTCTTGTAACCCCCCCTCGACGAGATCGAGTTCCACAAGAGCCTCACCTTCGTGAAAGAACCATAGTGACCATGGACCGAAAGGTTAAGCGAACGCAGCAACGCTGCTCCCCATTAGTGAAAGTTCGTAGGAATACTAACCAAGGACCTGGAGTCACGTGGGAGCGCGAGAATCAATCGATTAGGAAGTATCCCCACTTCATGGCTCGATTGTTCATGCCCACTCCTTGCCTAAATTCAAAATTTCGGGACGAAATTCCCTCTAACGGGGGGATGATGTGACAACCGTCAATTTTCGGTCAAGTCAAAGTCAACTAAAGTCAACAAGTCAAACCGGTCAACTCAATTTGCCCGTAGGTACTAGAGTTTACGTTATGTAATTTCTAAACAACTCTCTATTCTAATGAGAGATCATAAATCGAAAAGTGCGTACATCTAGATCTCCTTAACCTAAAACGGTGGTACGTGGAGAGCCAAACTGATAAAACAATGTTACATACTCATCGGGAGTATGCAAGATCCTTAAACAAGGCTTAACGGGGTTTACAGACCTTGCACTGCGAAGCCGGACACTCACATTCGTCACACACAAAACCGCTCTCAATCGTTTTCACTCCATCTCTTCTTATCGGAAATCTCTCCCAAATCTCTCTAAGTATGTGAAATCTCTCCCAAATCTCTCTTTGTATAAGAAATCTCTCCAAGAATGTCAAATCTCTCCCAAATCTCTCTACAAATGTGAAATCTCTCCTAAATATCTCTTTGTATGTGAAATCTCTCCAAGAATGTCAAATCTCTCCCAAATCTCTCTAAGTAAGTGAAATCTCTCCCAAATCTCTCTTTGTATGTGAAACCTCTCCAAGAATGTCAAATCTCTCCCAAATCTCTCTAAGAATGTGAAATCCCTCCCAAATGTCTCTTTGTATGTGAAACCTCTCCAAGAATGTCAAATCTCTCCCAAATCTCTCTAAGTATGTGAAATCTCTCCCAAATCTCTCTTTGTATGAGAAATCTCTCCAAGAATGTCAAATCTCTCTACGAATGTGAAATCTCTCCCAAATATCTCTTTGTATGTGAAATCTCTCCAAGTATGTCAAATCTCTCTAAGTATGTGGAATCTCTCTCAAATCTCTCTCAAAAATCTGTCTCAACTTTCTATAATCACTCGAGGCATCCCGACCATCGAATTTGGCGAAAACAGCCCAAAAACGGAAGTCTACGCGAAAAACGGACTTAAGGAGCCGAAACCCCTCTTAGGACCCGAAAGTCCTCTTAGGACCCGAAAGCCCTCTTAGGAACCGAACCCTTCTGAGCCGAAGGCTGCTGAACCGAACCCGAAAGGTCCTCTCGGGCCCGAACCTCGCATGCCTCACCCAAACCCGAACGTTCGGCACATTTCAGGTCTGACCACTTCCTCTTCTGATGACCTACCGAGCCTTCGCTTCTGATGACCTACCGAACCCTCGCTTCTGAGCCCTTGACCGAGCCCTCGCCCTCGCCTCTTTTTCTGGTTCGCACTTCGCTTCCGGCTCGGCACCAGCAAGGACCGAACCTCGGCCTAGGGACCGAACCTCGGCCTAGGACCGAGAGGTCTCGCTGGGAATGCCTTTCTTCCCGGTTTTCGACTAATTTCGCGTTTTAGGCCCGTTTTTAATTGTTTTAACATGGGATTTTCACCCAAAACTTTATTTTAACATATAAGGACCCATAATTATTAAATTATCACATTTTTAAGGATAAAACCTTATCCAAAAGAGTGGGTGAAGTACAAAGGTGGAGTGTTGACTTTCCTTTATGTTATGACACAAGCAACCACTCCCATACCCACTCCATGTCACTATTCACCACCAGCCCATCCCTAGTCACTTCATGAGTCCTTTCTCATTATTTTCAGCCATTCCCACGTCCTTAGGGCTGGAACATCCACCCTCTCTCCTCACACTTCATTCATTCTCTCATTTTTTTCACCAAAACCACACTCCAAACTCTCTCATCCTTCTCTCTCTAATTCGAGAACTTCAAGGCATACTCCAAGACTTTTCTCCTACGATTAGTAAGTATCATCATCTTTCTTATGATTATTACACATCCTCCTACTCAAAATCATAGATTGCTTACACAAACATCATCACATTCTTGTTAGATCTTTGAATCTTCAAGTGATTCTTCAAGTGTTCTTGGGTTGAACACTTCTCTTCTTCAACACTTACCTACTGAAACCACTCAAGGTGAGTTCATACCCCCGCATTTTCATGTTTTCTCAAGTTTTTAGGGGGAGAATACAAGTAAAACAACAAGAACAAAACTAAACTTTTCTAACAGCCTTCATCAGAAAAGTTGGACCCCATTCACGGACTGTTTTGGACAACTTAAACATTTTTGTTTCAACACTGTTTTAGGTGTATCTAGTTCCAGTTCTTAGCTTTAAAATGAATACTTTCACATCTCCATACGATTTTTGTACAATTTATGGTGATTTTTACAAAACTGTCTATCATCTCAAACACCAATCCGGACCAGTCTGTGATTATGGACTTGGTCAGACAAGTTAGAGATCCCTAAAATTTTTGGAAAATTTTATGAATCAACTAGACTCATTTTCCAAACTCTCAGAAGTTACAGAACTTGATTTGGACATTTTATGATTTTTCTACAAATTTTCCAATAATAGTTACAGAAATTGTTATAAATAGAAAAACACAATAAATTTCATTTCACCTTGTAACATGTTGAGCAAGGTATATATCATTATGTGATTATGTGTTATTGTAGTATGTGACATTTTTGTATTCACAGCTAGATATACACCAGTTAAGAAATGAATTTTCACTAGATAACACATAGAAATAACCAAGTGTTATAATTAAAGTACACCATTACATACAAATGCATTATTAAACTATGTTAAGTATAGTTTATGTACTTTACTATTTCTACCCTTATTTTGATAAACTATAAATGGTATAGTTTATGATACCGTACATAATAAAAATATATTTTCAGAAGGGTACATTTATACAAAAGGGAACTTTTATTACGTTAAGTGTGAATTCATTACAAAAGCGTCTTCATAAAAGAGTTTTTATACATTACAAACGTTTTAGGATAAACTGTAATAGTTATGGTTTATGTTTCCATTAGCACACCAAACACGTTTCGGAAGCTTTTATTCCCACAGGAAAAGGCTTTACACTTATGCACACCACACGTAAACTTGTTAACCTAAATTGTGAGACATTCTCGTCCGTACGTCCGAGTACGGAATCTAATTCCTGCTAGTTATAATCAGAGTCTCCTGGAGGGAGAACGTGATAGTTGTGTATAGATCTATATTGGGTTTGACACCCCACACCTCGATGCTAGCTACAGCCGGGCCTGCAGGTCTGCGGGTGACAAGTGTCATTTTCATATTCGCGACGCTTGAGAAACGTCGTAGCAGGTGTATACAGGTCATTAGTATGATTATAGCGGCTCACATAGGGATCTAACAACATAAGTTTACAGGGATTGCATAAATCAAAAGAGGTTTTATGTTAATTTAAAATCACTTTTTATTTCAATAATTATAGATATTATGATATATTTTCAGTCTTGGTATTTAAGACCACACATCATTCATTACGGGATTTTTCTCAAATCTGAAAGGGGTTTTATGTCAATTTAAAACCACAATTATAGCTTTAAGTATGACAAAATACTTATTCATTTCGGTCCTGGTATTTAGGACTACATAACTTTTATAAGGAAAATATTGGATTTTTCTTGGTGATATACATCTTCTTACAAAGATCGATTTTCTAACTCTTACTGTCAAAAGCTTATGAACTCACCAACCTTTGTGTTGACACTTTTTCAAAACTACTTGTATTCTCAGGAATTCAGTGAATCAGGAAATCAACCACGTTTTGAGGATGGGACGATAAATCGTCAAACAGTTCATTTTGTATCATAATGTAATTGATTCGAATCATGTAAACATATACTTTGGTGTAACTTTTTCAATTATATTTATGATGGTTGTATTTACTTTGAGCACTATTATACTCGTTGTTGTGATACTCTACATGAAGTCCTCCACCCCCGGACGTTTCTGCCATCCTTGGTTTGGGGGTGTGACACAAAATGTTAGCTTTACACTAATCATAAGAGTCTCCAGTATCTCTTCGATCAAAAGCAGTTGAATATGAGATGAAATTGGATAGAATTACTCAATGATTATGACTGCGAGATACTTTACTACCCTGGTTAAGCCAACATCATAGCATATGCTTTGAGTAGAAAGATAAATCTATAAAGGAAGAAGCCAAGGGCTTTAAGAATTAAGATTGTCTCAACAACTGAATAGATCTTTAAGAAAGCTGAGGAAGAAGCTTTGGAAGGAGATAACCAAAAAGAAGAGCGTTTAGGAAAAACATTGGAATTCGGTATAAATAGTCAAGGATTAAAGGTATTCCAAAACATGATTTGGGTGCCTAAGATGGGAGGAATGAGTGATCTTCTCATGGAAGAAGCCCACAAGACCATGTACTCGATTCATTCAGACAATACCAAGATGTATAGGGATATGAAACCTTACTATTGGTGGCCAACGATGAAGCTTGATGTTGCTAAGTATGTGGCTGAGTGTGTTACCTATGCAAGAGTTAAAGCACAACATCAGAAACCATATGGGACTTTGTAGCCCTTACCAGTGCCTATGGGTAAGTGGGAGGACATTACCATGGGTTTTGTGACTAAACTAACCAGGAAAAAAAGTGCTCACGACATGATTTGGGTAATCGTGGATCGATTCACAAAGAGTGCACACTACATAGTGACCAATGAGAGATGGTTTATATATAAGCTTTCAAACGCCCACGTGAAAGAGATAGTAAGACTTCACGGTGTTCGCTTAATGATTATGTTGGATCATGACAGTTATTTCACATTGAGGTTTTGGAAGAGTCTACAAGAAGAGATGAGTACAAAGTTGTGTTTGAGTACAACCTACCATCCACAAACTGATGGTCAGAGTGAAAGGACAATTCAAACACTGGAAGATATATTAAGATCATGTACCCTAGAATTCCAAGGTAACCGGGATGAGCATCTACTCCTAGTAGAGTTTTCTTGCAACAATAGTTACCATAAGAATACTAAGATGGCACCTTATAAAGATTTGTATGGAAAAAAGTGTCATATGCCGTCTTGTTGGCTTGAAGCTAGAGAAAAGCAGTTTATGGGTCCTGAGATAGTCCATTAGACTACTGAAAAGCTAAAGTTGATTAGAGAAATGATGTTAGCAGCTCAAGATCATCAAAAGAGCTATGCTGACAAGAAGCGACGACCAATGACTTTCAAAGTTGGAGATTTGGTGTTGCTCAAAGTATCGCCATGGAAGGGAATTATAAGATTTGGAAGGATAGGGAAGTTGAGTCCAAGATTTATTAGGCCATTCAAGGTTCTTCAGAGAGTTGGGAACCAAGCTTACAAGCTGGAATTGCAAGAAGAATTGGATGACATTCATAACACTTTCTACACGTGTTATTTTAGGAAGTTCGTAGGAGAAGTCCCAAATATAATTCCACTTTTGGAGATAAGAATTGATAAAGATAAGAGGTTAATCGAAGAGCCAAAAACAATTGTTGACCGCTATACAAAGACGTTATGACATAAGATGGCCTATTTAGTGTGTGATGGAAATATTCGAATGGGACGAACCTCACCTGGGAGACAGAAAGCGAGATGAAGAATCACTATCCTGATCTGTTTGCTGATGCATGATTCTGAGGACGAAATCATCCTAAAGAAGGAGAGAATTGTAATGCCCGTGTTTCTCGCTAGGCATTAACAAGATGAACTGGTAGTTAGGGTCAACAATTGTAACCTATTTGATGTAATAAAGAAGAGTTATTTGAATATTATGTTATTTATGTGCAATATACGTGCTTAATATGATAGAATAAAATAAGAATAAAATATGCGTCTAAAATAGAGTAATATTTAGACCTAATATCCTTGAATAAAGTTGAAGAAGTTGTGACAAGGATTACAGAGATATAAGGAACACTTAAATCAGACTTATAATGAAGAAGTTATGATTCGTTGAAGTTTTGCGATTAAGCCGACATGACTTTACGTATCGTAAAAAGTGAGATTTTGATAAAATACTTTTTCGCCTTAATGATCTAAACAAAAGTCGTAGTATTTGTTAAACCGAGAGTGCACATATAGAGAACGTCAAAATCTGACTTCATTAGAGCAAGTTATGATTTTTTTCTTAGATTTGACGTAGCAGTATACAACTTAGAAATTGAATTATAGATCAGTCAATTTTTAGCCGAAATGAGCTAAACTAGAATTGAAGATATCGTTATACAGGCTTTAACAATCTAAGTCTATTTGAAATAAATAATATCAAAATTAGCCGACAGAGTCTAAATGAAAGTTGTAGATCCCATCGATAGCTACATGTGGTTATAAAGGACATAAAAACTGGAGCTCATATGAAGAAGTTACACAATTTTGACATTCTGAAATCGTTCCATGCGTGTGTGGCTCACACACGACGTTCTATAAGCCACCACGTAGCACCATCGATAGTCTGACACATGGCACCGCACCAGGTCAAACACATCGACCATGTGCGTGGCGTACATGGCCCTTGTGTGTCGCGTATCCCGAGATCTCAACCTATAAATAGCTGGTGCGAGTTCATTCTTTCCCACACAAATCCATTTCACTCTCTCTCGAATTAGATGTTTTAGGGACAGAAAGTGAGGATAACATGAATGGGTAATTAGGATGAATGTTTTGATGAAAATATATAATTAAAAGAATTTAATTATTGTGGGTTGAAAACCCTATGTGCTCACCATGATCCCAAGCATGACTTGCTAAGTTTCTTCTATTACAGGTATTGGCATGAGAGCACAGGTGTGATGATCAGATGAGAGATTTATGGATTATAGGCCAGTAGAATAATAGATGTTTGTAAGGCTTGTGTTATTTCCGCTTATGCTTATGTATTGTATTAGCAATGGCATCTCAATATTAACAATATAAATAAAATACATTTCTTCATAAATGCTTTGATAATATCTTTATCATATTTTTTGGAGCAAATTCTGCAATATTATTCTTCACAAAGGATAGTTTGATTTTAAATAAACATAAACAAATTGGTCTTTTTTCGCCGAGAAATTAGGGATGTCATAATATCATCTAGAGCTACAACTGAGGATTCATATACAATGTACCACCTTAATTAAGAAACATGGAAAATATTGTGGACCTGGTTAAGTTCTTTCGGCAGATCCAACGGTAGGAAACTTAGCCCACTCAAGAAGTAACTCAAAAAGGTCCGATATAACTAGGGCCTAATTTTCCCCGCTTCCAAAATATAATGGCACATTTCCATGGAGAAACCTTTAGCAACACTAGATCTCCAACTAGAAACTCGAGATCAGATATGCATCGATCTGCGTAAATCTTTTGCCGATTCTAAGCAGTCTGTAGTCTCTCTCGTACTTGCTAAATAAGCTCGGTAATCATGATTAGAACGTTAGTGCTTCCCATAACTCACTGACCGACTTCTCCCCAACATATTGGTGTCCAACATTTCCTCCCATAAAGCAACTCGAAGGGTGGCCTACTATAACGCCCACAAGATAGGACTAGATGATTAAAGAATAACAAGATAATTATTTGTAATGACGATAAAAATATTTTTTTGATAAAATATTATGTAGGATAAATAATATAACCGAAATTTTTGGGAATCGTAAAACCCAGAGCGTGCATATAAGGACCTTTTAATTTGATTTCATACGAGGAAGTTGTGATTTTTCAAAGTTTCAGTACAACAGTGTGCAACATAGAAATCAAAATTTAAATCGGTTGATTATTAGCCAAACAATCCAAACGAGAGTTGAAGATCTCATGAATAGGAATCCGTCAAAATAAACACAGTCGAAAATGGATTTCCTATGAAGAAGTTATGAATTTTGCATGGTCTTTTGTAGTGTCATCTTCATAGACTGTTAAATTTAAAATAAAATAAGAATTAACCATTGAGATCTAATGGAAATTTGTAGAGCTCATCGAGAGGATTCCCGGGATATAAAGAACTTAAAAACGAAGCTCGTATGTGAAATTTATGAATTTTTGAAGATTGAAGTTTTACCGGCGTCCTTGCTTGTTGCCTATGTAAGACCAAGACGTGACAAGCCATGTGCCACGACGTGACAAGCCCATGGAAAATCCATAAAAGGAAAACTCACCTTGCAAGTTGGACTAAAGTTGATGAGGTCCCGACTCTGAATCTTAGCTCTTTAACCGACATCTATTCCAACCAAATGACCAATCTCCATCAAAATCCAAAAATACCCAAAATACCCTTAAGGTCAAACTTGGTCAAAGTCCATAAATCAATTGAGTCAACCCAGCCGAGTCAACCCATCCGAGTCAACTCAGCTGCGTCAACTCAACAAGCGTACTCTAGGTGTACTCTGGAGGTACACTGGGCGTACTCCTCCACTAACCAAAAACAGGGCCGTTGATTGCGTACACTGGGCATAACCCATATATGCTCAGCGTAACCCCAGACCTCCCTTTTTCTCACTAAGTGCTTAATACAACATCTTAACACGTCTAAATGCAGATCCAATGTCAAAATGTCATTAGGAGTCATAAAGTTTCCAACTTTATGACCTTGCATGCTCAATAAGTGCTTAATCCATAAAAATCCAACATCTTAATGCCTTAAGACTGTCCATAAAATGTATGGGACAAAACTAACCATTGGGACTCCATTTTTATGACTAAAGACCCCTCCTAGGGTCTGAAAGGACAACTTAATGGTCAAGAACATGCCATGCTCAAGATCTAACATTTTGGGACCAAAATCATCATTAAAACACCCATTTCTAGTTATATATGGTGGAAGGATAAAGTTGCAAGCTTTATACCTTAAGAAGGTTGCAAATGATGTAGAAACCCCATATCCAAAGTGCTTCACTCTTCCAAGATGAGCTTGGATTCCTTCCTTTTTCTTCTAAGCACACACACACACACACACTCTTAGAATTGAAATAACTTCTCAAGGTGAACTAGGGTTCCAAAACGTATCAAGAGGGATGGAGGCTGATGAGGTGAGGGGAAATGAGGCCAGAAGGGTGTTCAAATATGAGTTAAACCCTAAAAATTAGGGTTTCCATATTTCGCAAGTACGCCCAACGTACAACATGTACGCCCAACATACTAGGGTGCGCCTTAATGTGCTCAGCGTACACATGTATGAATGGCGTACTCCCCAAAGGGGTTTTTACGAAAATGCCAGTAGGTCTCATTTACACATTTCCTTGAACTTTGGGGACCAAAATGCAACACATTTCCATATCTGGGCGTAACTTCGTACGCTGAGCGTACGAAGTGGATCAGATCAGACGCGTCAAGGCTAGGAGACGTGGCACTCATGCGAAGGAGTATGGAGGGTGACGGGCTTCGGAGCACCTACACGAGTGTGATGGGCACACTCTTTCGGACCAGCCTCAAAGTTTGTGCCTAAAACTTCATAAATTCATATCTTTCGCATACGAGCTCCATTTTTGACATTCTTTATATGCACGCGTAGGTGAAATTATGCTCTACAACTTTTGTTTAGACTCCGTCAGCTAATTTTGACTTCATTTTTAAAGTTATATTTTTAACAGGACGGGACATGAAAAGTCTATTAAAAATTCATAACTTCTTCACCCGACATCTATTTTCGTATGTCTTTTTACCGTTGTATTACTATTGACGAGATATTCGATTCTCGTTTAGTTTGTGTTGGCTAAAAATCACTCGATCTTTATTTCGAGTTTCGGGCTGTGTAATGTTATACCGATTCTTAGAAAAATCATAACTTCCTCATACGAACTCAGATTTGGACGTTCTTTTTATGAAAATTCTCGGTTTAACGAATACTATGACTTTCATTTAGATCACTAAGGCTAAAAAGTAGTTTATCACAAAACTCACTTTTTATGTCATATGGCATCGTGCCAATTCTATCGCGAAACTTCAATAAGTCAAAACTTCTTCGTTATAATTCGGATTTTAGTGAGGTTTTTGCCTAAACGTTTCTAATAAGATAATTTATAGCTTTCAATAACATTATTTTTACTTATTTTCCAACTTAAATTTTACATTTTCGTTAATTTCAATATTTGACTTTTGATTGGAATCTCATAAGATTTCCAATACTTCCTGAATGATTCTAAACATAGTTTTACTTCAATTCTCATTAAACTATCTTGTTAGAACTCAATGCTCAAAACCATATACTTCTTTTGATTGGAATCTCACAGATTAAGAAAAGCATTAATTACGATTAACTTTATATAATAAAATGACAGTTTTGTCCTTACTTTGCATTTAATATCCAATTAAATGCTTAATTGGTTAAATAATAATGAGGGGGTATTTTGGTAAAAGTGTTATTTGTTTTTAAAAGTGGACTATTATTTTGGGACAAACCGAAAAGGAAGGATGGACTATAATTTTGGGATGGAGGGAGTATTATTTAATAATATTCACTTTTAAGTTATCAAGCTTACAAAACATGATGATTATACATGATTATAAACATGTAACAAATACCTCCTTCTTTTGAGAATTTTGTCTCCGAAATTACAACGATTTAAAAAAATGGGGATATTTCGCTCTTATCTCATTCTTATTTTCCCAAGTATAATTTGGGCCTCGATTGTGTTTCCATTTGACAAGCACTAACTGTACTTCTTTATTATGTAAATTAACTGTTCTCTTGTTTATAATCTTTTCGGGCTCTTGTACATAACTTAATTTATTATCCAGTTTCACCTTGGATAACGGGACCGTTTCATCGTATATGCTTAAAGCATTTACGCAGATAACTCACATGAAACACATCATGAATACCTACCAAATCTTCCAACAATTCCAAACAGTATGCTTGCTTACCAATTTTCTAGATGATTTTGAAAGGTCCAACAATTCTAGGACTCAATTTTCCTTTCTTCCCAAATCGCATAATGCATTTCCATGGGAATGCCTTCAGTATTACGAATTCATTCACTTGGAGTGTTAAAGGTCGTATTCTCTTTTCTGCATAGGACTTTTGTCAATCCTGGTCCACTTTCATTCTTTCTCGTACAATTTGAATCTTATCAGTGGTGTTTTGAATCATTTCAGGACCACCAAGGACTTTCTGTCCTACAACACGCCAACATAATGGAGTACGACATTTATGCCCATATAGTGCTTCATATACCTTCAGTATATTTTCTACTATTTGGATTGTTCTCTTCGTCTGACCATCTATTTGGGGATAATAAGCTATTCTGAGAGTGACACGAGATCTCAATTCACATTGCATACTTGCCCAAGAATGAGAAGTGAAGCTACTATTACGACCGAAAGTAATCTTTAGCGGCACACCATGTCTCACAATAGTTTCATCCAAGTATACTTGTGCGTATTTCTCCATTGGAGCTGTTTCACGCATGGCAAGAAAATGTGCACTCTTAGTTAGCTGGTCGACAATTACCCAAATGCTATCATTCTGTCTAACAGTCTTTGGCAATTGGATCAGCACTAGATATAAAGGCAGTTCAGAATTGTATTTGCTTATCCGGGGGAAGTCCAGGAAAATCATTGGGGAAAACATCAGGATATTCATTAACAACGGGAACATCATTTACAATTTTCATCCCCTCTTTTGAGATATCAACTGTATAGATAAGCAGAATACCCCTTCGATATAAGTTTATGAGTTTTTAGGAAAGAGATTATTTTTAAGATTTTAAGTCTTTGTTTACCGTAGACATAAATAGGATTCTTCCCTTCGATAGGGATGTGTACTATCTTTTCGTAACATAAGAGTTCTGTGCGGTTCTTTGACAACCAATTCATGACGAGAATAATTTCAAAGTTGGGAAAAGAAATAGGAATCAGGTTAGCAAGAAAAATATAACTTTCAATTTCTATGACACAATCTCTATAGACTTTATTAGCAAGTAATGATACACTTCCTGCGGTATCTACATGAAATGATTAGGCGAATGTATAACAAGAAAATTGAAAAGAATGGGCAATTTCATGAGACACAAAAGAATCTAAAGCATCAGAATCAAATAAGATGTGAGCAGGTCTAGAGTTGACGAGAAATGAACCGGTCACAACATTCAGGTCCTCGTGTGCATCTTCTATGGTAATCTAAAATGTACGACCTTTGGCTAAACGGTTGTCAAATTCTTCAAACTTCTTAATTGATGGCAGTGCTCAAACATGCACTCGCTCTTCATCCTCTATTGGCTTTCGGTCCTAACCTTCGAGTTAAAAACTCAATTCTCATTGCAGACTCTTGCTCCTTTTTAAATTCGATTTTCAGACTCAATCCAAGATATGGTCTTCACTTTTGTTATAACAACAACTCGAATGGTCATATTCTAATGACCTTTGATTTCATAACGCAAAAGAAACACAACGAATCATACTCTTATTTCTATTAGTCGAACTTGATTCTTTACGACCACTAAGGTCTGAATGAAAATCATTTTCTTAGTCATCACCGAAACGAAGGTAATGACATACTCGAACAAAAACGGAATAAATTTCTAGCTTCTTGGTAACCTTGTGAATTTCCATGATCCAAGTGTGAGTCCTGTGCTTCCAGTAGTATAGGCCTCTACTACTATTCACACCTACTCATACTCATCCCAAGTATTGTCTCGCAGTTTTCCAAGTCACCATTTAAAAGTTTTCACAAAGAAACTTTTCACACCTAAGTGTGTTCAAACCAGTACATATAACAATTTCTCCTAGACTCAACTAGGGATTTCACGTTTCTATCAAACATATATTGGATTTCTTAAATTCACCTTCTTGAATTCTTTTTATGCATAAGCTTGATCTAGCATATCCTAATATTTTTCCTAGGTCAATAGGAATTTCACTTCCAAATTCTTCATATAAATTCTTTCTCGGGTAGTGTCTACTATACAAGACACACTATATCAGAATTTACCCAATAGTGTGGAGACAAACGATCTCCAACTATATGTATCATTTTCTAACTCATGAAAGTTTCCATGCATATCATCCTTCCATGACATCGTCATTAATCTTAGAAGGTCTGCTTCTCATTTGTATATCTTTCATGTCTACTTCATAAGAATCAATCCTAGGAAGTCTACATTTTAATTGTATCTCAACAAGTTCTACTGGCTTCAAATTCTTTCTCTTCAACTTCTTCAACTATATACTCTACCTTACTTTGTATATTTATAGACTAATTCCCAGCATCCTGTATAGGGTACACATCAAATTTTGCCACATTACTCGAACTGCATACTACATCACGACGTTAGACAAAGTATTGGCCTATTGAGTCTGAAAACTTTGTTAGCCTTTCTGTGACATCCCCAAAATCACGGCCAGAAAAGACCAGTTTCATTTATGCTTTTAAAATAATTTCAGAGTAAATCCATTGATTTAAAAGAGTTTCGGAATTTGTCCCCAAAACATTACATGATAAAATAAGATTTATCAAAGCATTTCTTAAAGAAATGTATTTTCATTATATATCAAAACTTGGGACGTCATGTTCTGATATAGACACAAAAGCATAAACAATAAAACATAAACCTTACACAGTTATATACAACTACTAGTCTATAAACAAAAACATCTTCACAAGTTCCCCAACTTATGCTCTCGCGCCACTACCTGTAATACAAAGGAACTGAGTGGGTCAGACTTGGGAGCCCGGTAAGCATATAGGGTTTTCAACCCACAATAAATAGTTATATTTAATTTCACCAACCAACAATAACTCGATTACCCATTCCCGTTATCCTCAGTTTACGTCCGTATGACCACAACTATTACAAGGAACCTAATCTAGGATTTTCATCGAGACGGACATTACTGCAAAGGGGTTTCCTCAACAATAGATGTCCTAAAGGCAACCATGAGGGGGATAGTATACATCAAATGAACACCTAAGTTCACTACACCTATAGGTTATGAGCCTGCCAGCGTTCCGCTGAACTGTCTAGAAAAGTCCGTGGTTGTCATCCATATTCTGCTGAATGACTAGATCACAATCACATCGAGGCCTCTCATCATTTTTATTTCATCACACATCACTATCTACCCATGTTCTACCCAACACATTTGGAGATAAAATATACTTGCTTATATACAGCTTAAAACCTGTATAACATATTCATTCAATACTCATACCACATAACAAGTAGTATATAATCACATAGCACGTATTTCATAGAGTATAATTCATATATGTGTATTATCAAAAAGTAACTACGCACTTAGTCATATCATATATATAATACATTCATCAATATTTGTATTAATATTGTGTATGTGAAAGGGACCATGCACTCACTTGATCAGAAGATGATTGGATAACACTACGGCTCTAAGAGTAGTATTCTTCGGTGAAACCGGGATGCTTTCTTGAAAACCGCGCTTCTCGCAGGCAGAGTTTCGGCTCAGAAACTTTACTTCTCGGGATCCTTGGGGCTTCGGGACTTACTTCGGATCTCGGGAATGATACCGGGGCTTCGAGGTATAACTTGCACGCAAAACGAGGCAATAACGAATGAGAGAGAAGAATTTGAGCACTAAAACTCGACAGCCCAGAAGTTCTATTTATAGGGGCTGATCCCTGCGATTACGTTGGACGTAACTTCAGAGTACGCTGGGCATACTCCCTCTACAAGCAGTATGCTGGGCGTACTAAGCGGATCAGACCAAATGCTACACTGCTTACGGACCCGGGGCACTCGAGTGATGTAGTAGGACGACGTGGCCCAACCCAGACCATGAACCATGAGTACGTTGGGCGTACTCCGCGTTCCCAAACTTCTAAAATTCATATCTTTCGCATACGAGCTCCGTTTTTGACGTTCTTTATATCCACGCGTAGGCGAGACTATGCTCTACAATTTTCATTTAGACTCCGTCGGCTAACTTTGAATTTACTTTTCTTATTTTATTTTTAACAGGCCGGGACAGGAAAAGTCCGTTAAAAATTCATAACTTCTTCATCCGACGTCCGTTTTCATCTATCTTTTTACCGTTGAACTACTATTAACGAGATCTTCGATTCTCGTTTAGATTGTTTCGGCTGACAATCACTCGATCTAAAATTCGAGTTTCGGGCTGCATACCGCTAAGTCGAAACATAGCAAAATGATAACTTCTTAATACGAAGTCAGATTTATACGTTCTTTTTATGGACGCTGTCGGTTTAACGTATTCTACAATTTTCGATTAGATCACTAAGGCTAAATATTGCTCTATCGTAAATTCATTATTTAAGTCATTCAACGTCATGCCGGTTCTGTCGTGAAAGTTTGACATGTCATAACTTCTTCGTTATAACTCGGGTTTCGGCATTCTTTATATATTCAGAAACCTCGCCACAACCACTACAACTTCATGTATCGAAATCGGGCTTATCTAATATTTTTACTTTATCACTTATTTTTATTCCTTAATCCATTTAAATAACACAATTAAGCAATAAACACATAATACTCAAGTAATACATTCTTATTATTTCAAAATGAGTTACAAAGGTTAACCTAGACTATTACATCATCATTAATGCTTAGCCTAGAATCACGGGCGTTACAATTCTCTCCCCCTTAAGATGATTCCGTCCCCTGAATCACACATCAACAAACAAATGCAGATAGCGACTCATCATGTCACTCTCTGTCTCCAAGTGAGATTTGGTCCATTCGTATGTTTCCAACGGACAAGCACTAATTCGACCATCTTGCATCGCAGCTTCTTACTCTTTCGGTCAATGATTGCCTCTGGTTCTTCAATTAACCTCTTGTTCTCATCAATTCTTAATTCCAAAAGTGAAATCATGTCGGGAACTTCTCCCGTGAACTTCCTCAAATAACACACATGGAAAGTGTTATGAATTCCATTCAGTTCTTCGGGTAATTCTAGCTTGTAATCTTGGTTCCCAATCCTCTGAAGAATTTTAAGTGGTCCAATAAACCTTGAACTTAACTTTCCCCTTTTTCCAAATCTTATAAGTCCCTTCCACAGTGAGACTTTAAGCAAAACCGAATCTCCAACATTAAAAGTCATCGGTCTTCGCTTGTTGTCAGCATAGCTCTTTTGGCGATCCTGAGCTGCTAACATTCTCTCCCTAATTATTTTCAAATTTTCAGCAGTTTGATGGACTATCTCAGGTCCCATAAACTGTTTTTCCCCAGCCTCAAGCCAACAAGATGGCGTACGACATTTTTGTTTGTACATAGCTTGATAAGGTGTCATCTTTATGCTTGAGTGGAAACTATTATTGTAGGAAAATTCTACCAAAGGTAAATGTTCATCCCAGTTACCTTGGAAGTCCAGGGTACATGCTCTCAGCATATCTTCAAGCATTTGTATCGTTTGCTTGCTCTAATCATCAGTCTGTGGATGGTAAGTTGTACTCAAACACAACTTGGTACCCAATTCCTCTTGTAGACTTCTCCAAAATCGCGAGGTGAAACGGCTGTCACGATCTGACACAATCATTAACGGAACACCGTGAAGCGTCATAATTTCTTTCACATAAGAATTTGCAAGCTTATCCATAGACCATTTTTCATTGGCTGCTATGAAATGCGCACTCTAAGTGAAGCGATCAACGACTGCCCAAATCATGTCGTGACCATTCTTTGTTCTGGGCAGCTTATTGACAAAAACCATAGCAATGTCTTCCGATTTACCCATAGGTACATGCAAAGGGTCTAAACTCTTGTATGGTTTCTGATGTTGTGCCTTGACCTGCACACATGTCACACACTCCGCCACGTACTTTGCAATATCAAGCTTCATCGTCAGCCACCAGTAATAGGGTTTCATATCCCTATACATTTTAGTGCTGCCAGGATGAATTGAGTACATGGTTTTGTGAGCTTCTTCCATCAGAAGATCTCTTATTCCTCCTGACCTAGGTACCCAAATATGATCTTGGAATACCTTCAGTTCGTGACTCTTTACACCGAACACTAACGTTTTGCCCAAACGTTCCCCCTTTCGGTCATTCTTCTTAGAAGCTTCTTCTTGAGATTTCATTATACTCTCCACAACTATTGAGACAACTTCTATTCTCAACGCTCTTGGCCTTCTTCTTTCAAGATTGACTTTCCGACTGAGAGCATAAGCGACAACATTCGCTTTATTGGGTTGGTAAAGTATCTCACAATCGTAGTCCTTAAGTAACTCTAGCCAGCGTCATTGCCTCATATTCAATTCTTTCTGATTAAAGAGATATTGGAGACTCTTATGATCAGTGAAAAGTTCGCACTTCGAGCCATAGAGGTAATGCCTCCATATTTTTAGAGCAAATACTACTGCTGCCAAATCCAAATCATGAGTGGGGTAGTTCTTTTCATGCTCTTTCAGCTGTCGAGATGCATATGCTATCACATTTTCTCTTTGGGTCAAAACACAACCCAACCCAACCCCAGACACATCACTATAGACAGCGAAGTCTTCAACTCTATCGGGTAGAGAAAGAATTGGTGCCTCACATAGCTTCCTCTTTAGCAACTCGAATGCTTCATTGTGCTTATCACTCCAAGTATAAGTAGCTCCTTTGTGGGTGAAAGCTATCAATAGAGTAGCGATTGAAGAAAATCCTTGGATAAACCTCTAGTAATATTCGGCTAATCCTAAAAAGCTTTAGATCTCTGTGGGACTTTTCGGTTGTTCCCACTTCATTACAACTTCAGTCTTCGCTGGATCAACCATTATCCCTTCTTGGTTGACCACGTGACCCAAGATTTGGACTTCTCGAATATAAAAATCACATTTGGAGAACTTAGCATACAACTTCTCCTTTTTCAAGACTTCCAACATTTCTCGCAAGTGCCTGCCATGATCTTCTTGGCTTTTCGAGTAAATCGGAATGTCATCTATGAAAACTATCGCAGATTTATCAAGGAACGGATTACAAACTATGTTCATTAAATCCATGAATGCTTCTGGAGCATTGGTTAGTCTAAACAACATAACCAAAAACTCATAGTGTCCATATCGTGTTCTGAATGTAGTCTTCTCGATATCCTGCTCTCTCACCTTCAGCTGATGATATCCTGACCTTATGTCGATCTTTGAAAAATAACTTGAACCTTGTAGTTGATTGAACAGGTCATCAATCCTCGACAATGGATATCTATTCTTTATTTTTGCCTTGTTTAGCTCTCTGTAATCGATGCACATTCTCATACTTCCATCTTTCTTATTCACAAATAACATCGGAGCTCCCCAGGGTGATGAACTAGGTCTAATGAAACCTTTGTCCAACAACTCCTGAAGTTGCATCATCAACTCCTTCATCTCCATCGGTGCTAATCGGTAAGGTGTTTTTGCTATTGACATCGCCCCTGGTAACAAGTCAATACCGAATTCTACTTGTCGATCAGGCGGTAATTCAGGAAGTTCTTCGGGAAATACTTCTGGATAATCACACACCATAGGAATGCTCTGCATCCTTCTTTACATCAATTACAAATGCCAAATATGATGTACATCCTTTGGCCAAACACTTTCTGGCTTTCATTAGCAAAATTATTCCAAAATTTACTCTATGTTTGTCCCCATACACCATAAATGACTCTTTCCTTGGCGGGTTTACTTTTACTATTTTCTTCTTGCATAATATCTCGGCATCATTGGCGCTAAGTCAATCCATTCCTAGCATGATGTCAAAACCGTTTAGTTCGATAGGCAATAATTCCTCATGGAACTTATTCCCATTCAAATCAATTAAGATGTTTTTCATACGAAGGCTAACAGGTATAAACTTGCCACTAGCAACCTCGACTAATAATGCATTATCTAGTCTATCGACAGGCAAAGCTAGTTTTCTACCAAATTCATGCGCAATAAAGGAGTAGTTGGCTCCATAATCAAATAAAATTTCGGAAGGCAATTTGTTTACGAGAAAGGTACCTAAAGCGACATCAGCTTCATCTTTAGCAGCCTCAAGTGTCATCTGAAAGGCTCTCGCCTTCGGCTTTGGCGGAATATTGAGTTTTGCTGCATCTTTCTGTTTAGGACAATCTTTCAAAATGTGTCCCTCTTCGTTACATCCAAAGCACACTCTCTTGTTGGACGGACACTCATTGGCATAATGCCCAATTTTTCCACACTTGTAGTAGGTCACTTCCTCACTACATTTCCCAGAGTGTTTTTTCTTACACTGTTCACACCATTTCCATTCGCCCACTTTTCCTCCTTTAAAATTTTTTGAATCAGACTTCAAAAATTTGCTTTGCTTGCTGGAACCTGAAGTTCCTTCAAACTTTCTCTTATCACCAACTTGGGCCGAGCAGAACTTGCGCTTGAACTGCACCAAGAACCCTGCCCAAGTCAATTACAGTGGCTCATTAGGGCTTAGGGTCTTTCCCAGAGTGTTCCACCAACGAACATCTCCACACCTGAACTGATGTACTGCAAAAGTGGTCAGCAGCTTGCCTCTGCAACCACACATCATGAAGGCTAGCTCCATTTCTGAGATCCAATCCATAACTCCGATTGTCCTTTCCAGTGAAGGTCGATGGTTTGCAAGTCAAAAGTCTTTGTACTTGCATCCAAGTCTATCAATTCCTCCCTCCTGGTGGTTTTGTCTAACTAACGGTGGGTTGGCTTGACCAACAGTTCCACTAAAGTTACCTCCTTCCGAATGCCCTTCATTCAACTCGGGCTGTTCAATCAGCATTGAAAGTTCTTCACGATTCTGCCGAAGTAGACGTCTAGTATCATCCATTTGACGATCCAACATCATCTAAATCATCAATTGTACACTAGCCATTGTCATTGGCTCATATGCTGCAGCTACAACAGGTACTCACTCAATCATAGGTGGTTGATTCCTGTTTTCATTTGCGTTTCCAATGCCACTTCTGGTTCTTACCATTTTTTATTTATACACCGAATAAGGTGAAATTAGATCCTTATCCATGATAGATAATTAAATCATCCTTATCACTCCGAAACTTTTACATGCTAGTTCTAATACCGCAATCCTAAGCTTCGAATCCTAAACACATGAGGTTTCCAGATCCGGTTGGCAACAAACCATAGATCCGAACAAACACTACTAGAAAAATAGCCTTTTACGACGCGCAATGTGTGTCGTTAAATGCTCAGACGACGCGTGAATGCGTTGTTGGATTAGTGTCTAAGTCCATAACTATTTTGGTATGTACTTGACCCGATGGTGCATGGTCCTTTTGGGTTGCCTTCACCAAAGCAACTTGATAGGATGAATTATGGAGAGAAAGGATTAAATATGATTTATTAATATATTATGAGAATAATATATTAAAGGAGAAATCATATTGTTTAATTAATATTAGTCAAGAATTAATTGGTAATTAGTTTTGTGACTAAAAGAGATTAATTAAACTTAAGGGGGGACTGGAATTGTAATTATAAGATAATTGCAATTTGGGCCATGGATTGCCTTATATTAAGGAGTGGACGAATTCTATGGGGAAACCCAAGAAGAAATCGTCCAAGGCCTTAATTAATGGACTCCATGGGTTGCTTAGGGCTTAAGCATCCAATTTAGGGTTTCCTTGTTAGATAACCCTAATAGCCTCCTATATATATAGATCCCTTATGACCTAAAAACGTGGCTAAGACTTCTCTAGGGTTTGTGGATGTTTTTGGGCAGCCTCTATCCTCTCTCCTCTTCATCCTTTTGCTTATGGTGTTTGTGAACCATTAGAGGAGTGACATTTGTGACTCTAAGCTTTCTAAAGTCAATACAAGGAGGAATTGGATTGTTATTGCTACATAACAATCAAGGTAATATCTTAAACCCATTCTCATGTTAATATGATTACTTGTATGCTAGAATTAGGTTTTATAGTCTTGGATAACTTGCATGTACAATAGAGAAACCTAGATCCAAGCATTAGGGTTTGTATGAGCACATAGGATGTTCTTATAGCCAAAACCCATCATTGGTATCAGAGCCTAGATTGGTTTCTATTGTATTGATGCTTTGTATAATTTAAAAATTCGTTTTTTGTGTTTCTGGGGGCTGGACTCGCCGAGTCCATACCTGACTCGGCGAGTCGGCTGGTCGAAAGGTGGGAAAACCGGGATTTCTTGTTGTTTTTGCTTAAGGATAGTTGCCTTATCATATTAGATCAATATAAATCCGATTTTATGATATATTTGACTATATTCTTGATCTAATTGAAGATATTTATCAATTAATAAAATATTTGTTTCCTTATGTGATAATTGATTAATTATTTTGATTAAATTGGTAAATTGTTTTGCAAGAAATCATTAAATAAATCAAATATGGATAATTATGTGATTAAATGTTAATTTAGATTATTTGTTATTTGATACTTGTGCTTTGAAAAGTTTCATATTTTCCCCTTTAGGTTTTATAGTTTAAATTTGAACCCAAAAAGTTTTGTTGTTTTGAAATTTAAATAGTTAAAACCCTAATGTTTTGAAAAAAGGTTTCAAAACTTGCCCTCAAGTTTTGGAATTTAAATTTTGATTAATAGTTTAATTTGATGTATATTTAAATTCTAAACCCTAATGTTTTGAAATGTTTCAAAACTTGCCCTCAAGTTTTGGAATTTAAAAGTTGATTAAAAGTTTAATTAGGAATGTTAAATTCTAAAACCCTAGTATTGTTTTGAAAAGATTCAAATCACACCCTTATGGTTTTATTAATTAATTAAGGTGTATAATTAAAAGAGGTTTAACAAATCCATAAAGTTTTGGTTTAAAATTTGATTGAATTAAAAGTATAATTGTTGATTTTGACCTCCTAGTATTTTAAAAGTGTAAAATACACCCTATACTATGTATAACATTAAAAGTCTAACATTATATATATGTATGAGTTAAAGTCAGTCTTACCGTTAGTAGGCCTCATTCACGAAGCTGGTCTATAAGGGGTGTTTAAGGAAATTGCCTATAAAATGGCGATTGAATGGGTATCCACTCTTACCCACCGCACTCTTGACTAGTGGAGGGTCGTTAGCCGAACGGGTAGGATAGGACAAAACCTTCCATTATAAGTATAATGATATACAAAAGTAACTAAATGTTTACAAATTCCCAATCTTAGTTACTTAGGCAAAAGTGAATTGATGCAATTCCATGAAATTACACTTTGTACCCTTGCGAAGACGTTAGTGGAGCGTGTGTGGTTTACCGGCACATCGAATAGGTGACTGTAACATGTGAGGGAACCATGTAAGTTTGCATGGTTATTCACACCCGCTTTGTGATCCTCGGCATCCCAGTCACAAACAAGAGGGGCATATCGAGATTTAAACATGCCATTGAAAGTTCAATGAATCTCAAAGGATCTAGGAGTTTTCATAGATTTAAAACTTAAATTTCTTTTTCGTTTTTCATGGTGGAAATTAGTGAATCGTCATTCACTTACCTTCAAATGTTCTGCAATTTGGGTTACGGCATCCCTCTCCCGAGTTGTAGAATATTGTGTTGGGTCCTAGCCTTAGTATCTCATTTGGGTGATTTACTAAGAACTCAATCAATCAACTAACTTGAATTCGTTTTCTCCCGTTTTGTAGATGTCAAAGTTCGACAACTATGGTCTTCCCAAATCCCATGGAACAAGCTTTCCACATGAAGATGATATTCCACGATTCGATCGAGGAACAAGAAATCATGCTTCACTTCCTCCACCTCCTCCAATTATTCTCCCCAACCCACAAGTTCGAAGGCTTGAAAAGTTCAAACTCACTCAAGCCCTTTTGGCAAGTAAACATAAAGAAGGAAAGTCAGTGTGTGCACACGTCCTAGGGATGAAGTCACACATTGATAGGTTAAGAATGTTAGGATCCGTTGTCTGTGAGGAGATGGCTGTTGACTGGGTTCTTCAGTCACTTCCTAACTCATATAGTGAGTTCGTAAGAGAGTACTATATGATGAACTGCGACGTGACCCTTATAGATCTCACCTATATGCTTATTGCTGCTGAATCAGCAATGGTTTGGCGCAATAGAAAAGAAAAGTTGATTGGTGAATATACCTTCAAGACCTCTATGGATATAGACAATGGCAACGAATGACTTGCTATGATCAAAAAGTTTGATCATAAGAGAAAGGCAATGTCTGAAGTAGTTCCATGTCCTGTTCCAAAAGAGTCAATCTGCTTTTATTGCCAAGAGAAGGGGCATTAGAGACGAAGCTGCCCTATTTACCTAAGAGATCTAAGAGATAGGAGAGTTAGAACGTATGGATTTGCTTTAGGAAAAATCCATTGACTAACTATTTTAAGCTTCTATTCTAGATTCTTAATACATAATGTGATAAGATTACAATTGATGTTTTGTAGGATCGAAGAAAAGAAAGGAAGCTTAAGGGAAGAAATGAGCAGAATCTAACCGCGAAGGAATGGGTTTCGATCTCATTATTTGAAGATTAGATTCTTGAGCTGATACTTAGAGTTAGAATTAGATTGCTAAGAAAGATGTATTAGCATAGTTTTCAATGAATTGCATTGTAAGGACAAATTTTTCCGCAATAATATAAATTTTGATTTTGTATTATTTATTTATCCTTGCGATGGCGTATATGAAAATTGATGTTAGAATGTTTCTATTGTTAGCAATAATGGATATGATTCTTAATTATGTTGTTTGTGGAAATGTCGAAAATTTATCAAATAAGGAAAGTTTCTCATCGCCCAAGTTTCAATTGGATAGAAACTTGGAATCATGCAACTTGGTTGCACGATGAATGAGAAATTTCATATTTGGAAATTAGACTAATTCATTGACAAAGTGTCAAGTGAAGGACTAGGAGATCGAGCACACAAAGTTGCGTGTTGATTAAGTCCACCATAAGAGTAACAAAGATATTCGTCATGATCTACTAAAGGTTTAGTAAATATGATTATACTTATAAGATTAAGTATAATTCTGAATTGATTAAAAAAAAGTTTAAATCAATAGCAGAATGAATAAGAAGAATCAAGTAGGCAGAAAGATAAAAGTTTGTCCATTCTAAGAAGAAGGGAGAGTACCTTTTATGCTTTATGATAGGTCTTAATGATTAAGGACCATATCTCAATTGATCCTCTAAGAGAGTCTTAATACAATTGTATGTCTAAGAAGAGGAATCAAGAATTGAAGAAATGGTTAAATCAAGAAGTCAATCATACTTCGTTCCGAGACAAGTCTTAGAGTTAAGATTGTGACAATGAGTGACAAGTATTAAGAAGGTTTATAACATTCATCAAATCTGGAAGGTTGTGATGTCTTGGATAAGACAAAGACCAACTAAGACCAATTTATGAAGTGTTTTGATAAAAGCTACACTAACTCTTGAATATTTGTTTGTCAAGAAATGATTATTGACAAGAAATCTTATATGTCAAGGATTCAGTGGGAGTCTTAATGGTCTTGAAAGGTTTCAAGAACATATCAAATAAACCTTATCGATCATCACTAGCACATGAGTTGAGGTTTACAACCTATCGTTTTGACATTATTTTTGTGTTGTTCCAATTGAGTTAATTATGCATGTAAGTTATATGAGTTCTCATTTTGAACGCATAAAAGGCAAGGCACCTTAATCAATGAAAGGTACATTGATAGGAAAGGGTGAGCTTCTTAGCTACTTGGAAGACATGGTGGGCAGCTGTGCTACCATAAGGCAAGAAATCAAGATTAAGAAAGTTCGGTCCATATGAGTTTGAATTTGTCGTAAACTTTGGTTTTAACAAATTCACATGGATAGGAACACATACACCGTTTAAATCTAAGTGTCATAAGATTTCCTCCTTCATGAAAATGAATAAATGATTGTGAGGAAATACTTTCACTAAGAAAGATTTTAAGAAGATAGTGATTGTAAAATTGCATTCTCGAATTCGATTATGGTTATGGTATCCCTTTCCATGATCTGAATTGTGAGGTTTGGCAATTAGTCTTAATTGTTTAGACACACATATGAACTATCTAAGGCAAAGGTGTATTAGTTTAAGAGGCCTTGATAAAAGATTATCAAAGCATTAAGTATTAGAAACATGGACTTAAGAAATTCAATAGGTATTGTTTTTCTGGAAGTTAAGATGTTTATGAATACATGTCGAAGCTAGTGGGAGCATAAGTGTTATGTTTTATAATAATAATCATGATAGTGGGAGCATAAATGTTATGATTGTATGATTATTAAGGCACGTATTGCAAGTTGGCAATATTAATTATAGAAAACAAGAGTTATACCTTGCAAAGTCGTAAGGGTTGTAAAGTTGGTTTGGTATAATTAAGGGAGAGAATATTATGCTTCATTTCAAATCTAAAGGCTTAGGTTGTGGAATGTTAATAAATTTAGTCAAAGGTACATAGTGTGTTCTTAAAATTTCGATTATGATTACGGCATTCCTCTTCACAATTCGAATTTTGAGAACATAGAAAATAAAATATTATGGCAGAAGATTGATAAAGTATCAAATCTTAATGTAGACATTATGCATCGTGTCCCATACGCTTTGGGTATAGGATCGATTGAAAATGCTTTAATATTTGACCATTCTAAAATTTTCCAAATGTCTAGTGCATTTAGAGGGAAAAGGGACTAGAATCGGTTTTGACTAAAATAATTAAACAACTATCAAAGGACAATCCAAAGTTCGACGAGGATTGGTTGCTTGTGAGTAGTTGGCATGGTATTGAATGGACCATATCGACATTATTGTGAATAGAAAAGATTCTATTAAGAATGAGTTGTCATATGGAAAATATTGAAATGTTTCCATATTGGATGGACCATATCGACATTACTATGAATAGAAAAGATTCTATTAAGAATAAGTTGTCATATGGAAAATATGGAAATGTATCCATATTGGAAATTGAATATTGAAAAATCTATGACTAGATTAGAAACCTTTATGCAAAAGGATGTTCAAAGGAATGTACTTTAAGTGAGAGACATCATATCTAAGGAATTGTCTTGTAACAATCTCCGATAGAAGACTTTGTAATATCATTGGCAATAGTCTTTGTGACTTTGGTGCAGTGACATTACGAAAGGATAGTTGCATAGAATGTTAGAATCTAGCATATTCTATAAGTACAAAGAATTTGATATTCTTTCACTTATGAAAAAGGATTTGGAGTTGTGAAATGAGAATGATTGGAAATGTGCTCAATTTGGTCTATTTCACAAAGTAAGAACCATAGGTAAACATTGTGTGCATGCTAAGAGCATGGGACAAATGTAATAATTCAAGTAAGAAGTTGATTACCCGAAACAACAAATAATGAGTAATCGATATGGTGATAAATAAAAGGTGTTTTATTTATGCTCAAAGGTTTGAGGCCATTTGGGATTAGTATTATTCTTGTGTTTCACTTTGCATGTTTTGACTTCCTGAATAATTTAATTGGTTAAGAACAGTCAAATTATTCGAACGGGCCACAGTCGTTCATATGTTGGAAGTAGGTATGAATGAAGACTGTCGTGAATTGGTGTGTGGATTGTCTAAAGAGCATTAGACATAAGCAAATGTTTGTTGCAACGTTCATGAGTGCTTATGAATATGATTTGAGCATTGGATTTAACCCACGCTCACTTGGATCACTCCATGAATTGTATCACGAGTGATTGGTGAGACGATAACATCTTATATTCTTGAAACCGAGATGTGTGAGTTGTATCTTGCAAATCGGTTGCACATTGATAATATGTAAACGCACTAGTAACTTGGTGTTATAAAACATATTGTTGTGTGTGATTCGGTGAGTGAGTGCAAGAAAGCATTGTATCAAAGTTTATCCGTTCCTTTTATCCAAAGTAGGATAAAAGCGATATCTTTGGGCCCCTCGATGATTTAGTGATGAAAAACGTAAATGCTCGGCCGGGCTAGGGCTAATTTGATTTGTTCAATTAGTCAGTCGTCATAAACCGGGAATCAAGATATAGTACAAAGAGAATGATTTGAAATCATATCTCATATGATATCTAGAATGGAGGAATATATGATCCCTTATCTAAAGGACACACGTATCTGATATGATTAAAGTTGACAGTGGCTTTGGAAAGCTACGATTGCAGATCAGGATCTGAAGTCATACGCAGAATAGTTATTAGACTTATCCAAGTGGGAGACTGTTGGATTAGTGTGTAATCCATAACTATTTTGGTATGTACTTGACCCGATGGTGCATGGTCCTTTTGGGTTGCCTTCACCAAAGCAACTTGATAGGATGAATTATGGAGAGAAAGGATTAAATATGATTTATTAATATATTATGAGAATAATATATTAAAGGAGAAATCATATTGTTTAATTAATATTAGTCAAGAATTAATTGGTAATTAGTTTTGTGACTAAAAGAGATTAATTAAACTTAAGGGGGGACTGGAATTGTAATTATAAGATAATTGCAATTTGGGCCATGGATTGCCTTATATTAAGGAGTGGACGAATTCTATGGGGAAACCCAAGAAGAAATTGTCCAAGGCCTTAATTAATGGACTCCATGGGTTGATTAGGGCTTAAGCATCCAATTTAGGGTTTCCTTGTTAGATAACCCTAATAGCCTCCTATATATATAGATCCCTTATGACCTAAAAACGTGGCTAAGACTTCTCTAGGGTTTGTGGACGTTTTTGGGCAGCCTCTATCCTCTCTCCTCTTCATCCTTTTGCTTATGGTGTTTGTGAACCATTAGAGGAGTGACATTTGTGAATCTAAGCTTTCTAAAGTCAATACAAGGAGGAATTGGATTGTTATTGCTACATAACAATCAAGGTAATATCTTAAACCCATTCTCATGTTAATATGATTACTTGTATGCTAGAACTAGGGTTTATAGTCTTGGATAACTTGCATGTACAATAGAGAAACCTAGATCCAAGCATTAGGGTTTGTATGAGCACATAGGATGTTCTTATAGCCAAAACCCATCATGCGTGTCAAGTAAGGCCATGTAATAAAGAGAGACGACATGCTTTTGCGCGTCGTCTATTACGACGCGCATTTACGACGCACATTTATGACACACATTTACGACGCGCAGTTATGACATACAATGCGTATCAAGGAAGGCCCTGTCATAAAGGAAGACAACACACATTTGCGTGTCGTAACCTTACGACGTGCGTGTTTATGACACACAATGTGTATCAAGGAAGCCCCTGTCATAAATGAAGATTACACGCATTTGCATGTCATAAACTTCAATAACCATTTTCGATATGCATTTATGACGCTTCTTTACGATAGTCATTTACGCATAATACAAAAATATGTAAACAAATATATACCAAAACAATCAATTTCATGCAATAACATCATGTGAAAAAATTGTAATACATAGATACTAAGGGGATCTAATTGTACATTGTTATTAAGAGGTTTTCCCTAACTATATAACCTAATACTACATTGCTATTAAGGGACACCTTCTACAATGTAATGCTATACAAACTAAGAAGATATACACAAAGATCACATGAACTCAACTTCCAGACCTGTAAAAAAAGAATTTAAGATACTTTAATTCCCATCACAGAAGCAACAATATTGTATTCCTCCACCAAGGGTTCCTTTGTGAGATAGATTTGTAAGGGGTCATCAGTAGATAGGGAAATAACGAGTTGTTGCTTAAAGGAGACACTGCAAGACATTGTAAATATCATAGAAGTTTATTAATATCATTAAGGTATTGTTATAATCTGAATTAATCCAGAAATCATTAAGAACAAATCACTTATTACCATTAACCTCAATTAGGGCACTAGCTTCCCATTCACTTGAAACTTGTGACACCTGTAAATTAGTCAAGTTTTCACTATGGTAAATAAACTAAATATACGAAAAGGGCATTTATAGTAATTACCTCCATGCAATACTCAATGTTCTTCTGGATAAGATGATTTAGAATCTCTGGTACATATCATAAGGATCCCAAAATCATATAGTTGGTTATTGTTTAATTGTTTAATTTATAACATTTTTCCTAGGATAAATGATGTTTATAAAAATATTTGAGAAGCCATACTCAAATATATATCTTAAGTTCATTAAGTCAAAAAGAAACTAACAATTATAAACTTAAAAAGGATACTTGGGTCCACAACTTCAGCAAAATTATCTGAGTTTAGCAACAAGATGTACTCTTTACCATAAAAAGCATGATTGAGGTAATCTTGTTATGTCTTATGAATTTAAAAAGTTAATATAAAAAATAAAAAAATGGTCAACTAGTTTTACCTGTAATAATAATTCATTGATTTTGCCACTCTTCTTTAAGGAAAGCAAAGTCTCCTTCTACTCAAAAGCATACCTTTTTGCAAAAGGAAGAATTAAAAATAATTATACCATGTAGATATATAAATCAAGAATGAATGGGAATATGAATATCCTTAGAACTTAAATTTTACTCATTAAAGTAAAGAAACAGATAGATCATACAACGGTTTATCCTTAGAAATTCCTTTGACATCATTCTCTGGAACTTGATACTATAACAAACACATAATGTCATTGAGAAGTGAGAAGATATGATAATAGAAAATATAAATCGATAAAAAGCTTATGCAGAGGGTCGTCCATTGTAAAAGCAACAATACCCTGAGCAACATCTATTAAATAATAATAATAATTGAAAAAAATAATAATAATAACATACTATCGATTCCAAGTTGATTCACAGCACTAACGAATTGTTGATGCAACTCCATAGACCAAACAACACGTGGCTTTTTTGAAGCAGATGGAACATCACTTTCAAGTTCACAATCATCTTCTTCTTTAATACTTCTCCTTTTTTTATGACACGTCAGCACCCCATTTTCTCCTCCTCCATTAACAGAAGAACCATACTCACTATCATGATTATCATCAGCTCCTCCTCCACTTTTGTGCTCTATGCTCCCTGAATTTTCATGTTCTTTATTTTCATTCCACTTTTTTCTTATAACATGTTGCCATATGTTCTTTAGTTGTTCTTCATATATAGGCTTGATTAAGTAATCACATACCCCATGTCTTATTCCCCTCAACACAAGATTCGTTCTTCCATCTGCTGACATCACTACAAACAATAATAATTTGTTTTTAGTTTATATAAAAGATAAAAGATTATTATAAATGAAAAAAAAACATACTTATGACAGGTAGATCCATTTCTAAGCCAATGAGTTCAAGAAGCTTAATAATTTGTTTTTAGTTTATATAAAAGATAAAAGATTATTATAAATGAAAAAAAAACATACTTATGACAGGTAGATCCATTTCTAAGCCAACGAGTTCAAGAAGCTTAAATGTACTGACTTGGGTGGCAACATTACTTATGGCACAAATTGTATTACTAAGAAGACTAGTAGTTCCTTGTGCCATGCCTATGATGAGTCCTGCTGGACTCTGCTATGTATGAGGGAAATCAGTAACAAAAAAAAGCATAGCAGCAGCATATGGAAATGGGGGCCAATGGATAAAACTATATATAGTTACAACGCACATTAGTATACTCACATTTGTACAAAGACATATGTGGACTGTTATGGGTTTATTACAAAACAATGAATATATAAGAGAATGAATTACAACCTTTTCCAACCTCCACTTGTATATGAACCATGAATATCCTTCTCTGTCAAGGCATCAGCAATCAAACCCGGACTCCCCCCGGTTGCACCTGCAACCATCATCCTTTTCCCAATTGTCAAACACTTGTGATCAGAGGAAAATGTTACTGTAGGAATGCTCTTCAGACTTCTCTTCAAATTTATATGCCCTCCTTGCAGAATCAATATTGTCCTCAGGTAACTGCTGCATATTGATAAGCTATGAATAAGAATAACTCACAAAGGCACATAAACTCAATAATTCATATGATTGGTGATAGTTCTCTCACAATTATAGAGGTGAGAGTCTCTCCAAGGTTCATAAGAGCAATAACAAAATTCTCGATAAACAACCCCACACTGCAAACAAGCTTAAATACTCTCCTAGTATAAGGGAATAAACCTCAAAATAAGGACCACTGGGACCATAACTCAGCTGGAAATATTCCCCACGAAGGATAAAGAAAAAAACGGAAATAGACACTTCACCACACTCAAAAGTTGCTTTATTATATATTGACCTTTCTACCCCTCCTGCTGTTAACTAGAAGTTCTTGAGGCTTATCACATATCATCTAAGAATTCACAGCCTGGCTTGGCCCTGTATGCCAAACCTACCTTTACCTTGAGTTACCAACAAATTTCCTGGTAATGTTACATATAGCATAGCATTCTACTTTTGCACCAAGTAGAATCACAAAGTGAAATACGTTTTGTTGTAATTGCAAGAACAAATAACATATATATCATCTTACAAAGTGAAAGCATCAAAACTTTTATCCTTTTGTCTAGTGAACAGGTTAGAAGACATTGGTCCAACAAAGAACCGATATGACATCAGATATATATAGTCTGTTACTATAACATCGACAAATGTTTCAACCATGAATCGCTGGTTTTCATTGCTCTTCAAGACCAATCCCTATAATACCTAATAAATAAGGGATATCAACTATGAAGCACCAACATGCAAATCCTTGAATTTGCAAGCATCATTAAGCATAGATAATACAATAATAAATTGAATTCAAACCTCACCTGAAGCGTTTTCTAGAAAGAGAAGCTGCAAAAAAAATAAGGAGATGAAATTTGTATATATGCAAATCAATATAAAAAGATTACATTGAAACCCACATCAGGAGCTGGCGACTGAAGCTATTAATAGACAATATTAACAGAGGGTGAGTCGGCAAACGGAAGTAGAGGTGGAAAGGGCACGTTTCATCGGCACTTCAAACCAAGTAGCTTTAGGGAAACACTCCACCACTGTCAATAAGGAAACCCCACCGCTAGGTCGGTGTCGGTATTACCTGATTTAGGGTGAGTAAGCAGCAAAGAAGAAGAGGTGTCGATTAAAGAGGATGTAAGAGTGGAAAGCATCATTGGGAGAAACTCCACCGACCACAAGGAAAACCCACCACCAAGTCTTCCGTCTCAACGTGATGTCAGGCTGACCGGAAGCAAGCAAGAAGGCAACAATTTTGTTGTGGAAGAAAAGATGATTGGTGATGATATTAGGTTTTTTTTGGGTATTAGAGTGAGAGAAATATATATAGAGAGAGAGATAGAAAAGAGCGAGAGATAGAAAAGAACGATGGAAATAAGGTAGAGGATAACAATGTCGGCCTTTCAAACTCTTGGGATTTTCGTTTCCCTCCGGCTGCAAAAGAAGAGAACACGCCTTTCATTAAAAAAAATATAAAGCGACATTTCTAGACGACGCCCATTTTTAAATAAGTGCCCTCCGTGTTTTTAATTTTTTATGTTGGACATTCATTTTAGGGCACGCACAAAAGTGTGTCCTTTATCCTTCAAATTTTAGAAGATATGACATTATTTTTAGGGCACACACTTTTACGAATCGTAAATCACCACGTGTCATTGTTTGCGCATCATTAAATGGCTGTTTTCTAGTAGTGAAATAATATCATATATGGAAAACATTTAACATTTATTACATAAAAGCATTTTAGGCAATTATACTAAAATAAACTAGTGCTCGTGTCTAAAATATGACAGACACTCATCTCACAATCTTCACTTACTATTCTAAGTTTAAGTCTAGAAATCCTACAAATTCCTAGTTCGCTTAAACTAATGCTCTGATACCAACTGTGACATCCCCAAAATCACGTCCAGAAAAGACCGGTTTCATTTATCCTTTTAAAATAATTTCAGAGTAAATCCATTGATTTAAAAGAGTTGCGAAATTTGTCCCCAAAACATTACATGATAAAATAAGATTTATCAAAGCATTTCTTAAAGAAATGTATTTTCATTATATATCAAAACTTGGGACGTCATGTTCCGATATAGACACAAAAGCATAAACAATAAAACATAGACCTTACACAGTTATATACAAGTACTGGTCTATAAACAAAAACATCTTCACAAGTTCCCCAACTTATGCTCTCGCGCCACTACCTGTAATACAAAGGAACTGAGTGGGTCAGGCTTGGGAGCCTGGTAAGCATATAGGGTTTTCAACCTACATTAAATAGTTATATTTAATTTCACCAACCAAGAATAACCCGATTACCCATTCCCATTATCCTCACTTTACGTCCCTATGACAATAACTATTACAAGGGACCTAATCTAGGATTTTCATCGGGACGGACATTACTGCAAACGGGTTTCCTCAACAATAGATGTCCTAAAGGCAACCATGAGGGGGATAGAATACAACAAATGAACACCCAAGTTCACTACACCTACAGGTTATGAGCCTGGCACCGTTCCACTAAATTGTCTAGAAAAGTTCGTGGTTGTCATCCATATTCTGCTGAATGACTAGATCACAATCACATCGAGGCCTCTCATCATTTTTATTTCATCACACATCACTATCTACGCATGTTCTACCCAACACATTTGTAGATAAAATATACTTGTTTATATACAGCTTAAAACCTGTATAACATATTCATTCAATACTCATACCACATAACAAGTAGTATATAACCACATAGCACGTATTTCATAGAGTATAATTCATATATGTGTATTATCAAAAAGTAACTACGCACTTACTCATATCATATATATAATACATTCATCAATATTTGTATTAACATCGTGTATGTGAAAGGGACCATGCACTCACTTGATCAGAAGATGATCGGACAACACTAGGTCTCTAAGAGTAGTATTCTTCGGTGAAACCGGGATGCTTTCTTGAAAACCGGGCTTCTCGCGGGCAGAGTTTTGGCTCGGAAACTTTACTTATCAGGATCCTTGGGGCTTCGGGACTTACTTCGGGTCTTGGGAATGTTACCGGGGCTTCGGGATATAACTTGCATGCAAAACGAGGCAATAATGAGTGAGAGAGAAGAACTTGAGAACTAAAACTCGGCAACCCACGAGTTCTATTATATAGGGGTTGATCCCTGCGATTACGCTGGGGGTAACTTCAGAGTACGCTGGGCGTACTCCCTCTACATGCAGTACGTTGAACGTACATCGAGTACGATGGGCGTACATCGAGTATGATGGGCTTACTAAGCAGATCAGACCGAATACGTCACTGCTTACGGACTCGGGGCACTAGAATGGTGTAGTAGGGCGACGTGGCCCAACCCAAACCATGAACCATGAGTACGCTGGGCGTACTGCACATTTCCAAACTTCTAAAATTCATATATTTCGCATACGAGCTCCGTTTTTGACATTATTTATATCCACGCGTAGGTGAGACTATGCTCTACCACTTTCATTTAGACTCCGTCGGCTAATTTTGATTTTATTTTAAAAGTCCGTTAAAAATTGATAACTTCTTCATCCAACGTCCGTTTTTGTCTGTCTTTTTACCGTTGAACTACTATTAACAGGCAATGGAACAACTTCATGGATTACATCAAAACATTCATCTCGTCTAAATGTACTTTGAACACACAATATGCCTCTAAAGGTGTTATTATTTCATCATACATTGTTTGAATTTACAACACCACTCTATAGGTATTAATACACTATTTACTGTATCACTTGATAGATTTTACGATATCCATTGACTGTTTATTTATGAAGTTATCAATTTCAACTATCGTAAGTCTCCTTATCACCTCGAAAAGTTTCATGCTGATGGAATAAAAGAAACATAAATAGTTCTATCGACACGTGGATGCTTCGAAAGAGTGACACCACGTATCTCCAAGTCGTGCCCGCGCTTTCAGGCATTTTATTTATCTTTTTGCACATATTAGCATATAAGACATCTCCCTTAAAGCATGCTAGTGGACACTATAGCAAGTGAGGTATTCAACCTAAAGTATACTAAGCACACATCGTACCATCATTACTTAGCAATTCAAGTTTAAGCCTAGAAATCCTTACCATTCCTAGTTCTCTTAAACTAATGCTCTAAAAGTTTTGAAGTAGCTTAATACTTTAAAATATTAAGATTTAACATTATCCAATAATCCACTTACTTCTATCCTATGGTTTGTATCCATATACTCCTAATGAATTTGTTCATATATTGAACTTTTGGCGGTTTAAGTCTACATACCAATCCGTGGTATTTAGTTCACTTAAACTACTGCTCTGATACCATGATTGAAAGAACCCCTTTCTAAACTTTACAATATTACTCCAAACATGCTACATGCATATTCATAAAATTTACGTAAGTCTGGGTACAAACTGACTAACAAGTTTTTACAAAGTTATATATATATATATATATATATATATATATATATATATATATATATATATATATATATATATATATATATATACTACATAACTTCCCAGAAATTTATACAATAAATACAAAAGCTATAATATTATCTATTCTACATCTTCTACCAGTACATGACTATACTGGATGCTTATCACCTGCAATAGTTTAAACATTGAGAGGGATAAGCGGGTGAGGCTTAGTGAGTTCAATAACAGTTACAATATAATGTTATGCCATATATATCAATATGACAGAAGCAAAGAGGGACAAAGAACAACAAAGGCATATGTGAATCATGTGACAAGATTTCCATATCAACAAATAATATGATTTAAAGATTTACAATTAATGAGAGATAACAATTTCAACATGATATACTGTTGGATTAGTGTCTAAGTCCATAACTATTATTGGTATGTACTTGACCTCATTGGCATGGTCCATTTGGGTTGCATGACATCGGAACAATTTGGATAGACTTTTGTGAGAAAAGGATATTTTTGATTTGTTAATATATTATAAGTTCTAATATATTAATATGAAATCATATTATTTAATTAGTATTGATCAAGAATTAATATGGAATTAATTTTATGATCAAAAGGAGACTAATCAAATATATGGGGATTGATTGTGTAAATCATTCATTCTTATATATGTGGGCTTGTGAACCATTGTTCTTTATGTTGGGCTAAACCCATGGATACACCATGGAGGTTTTAACCCATGGAGCATGAAGAATATGGAAAGACATGATTTACATGGTGTAGCCCTAATAACCACAATATATAAGAACCCCATGGCTCAAGAAATTGGCACTAGTGTGTGTACACATGAGGGCTAGCCGATTTGAGCATAGGAACCTTTTCTCTCAAGTTATTCCAAGATGTTGGTGATGTTGTGTGAACCATTTGAGGTGTCACACTTGAGGCACTAGGCTCTTAAGCTCCATGGAATCAAGCTACAACAAAGAGGTATGTAATTCTACTAGAATTTATATTATATGTACTTCATATTACGCTAGTTAGAACAATTCCTTGGAAAATTGATATTTGCATGTATAATAGAGAAAACATAGAACCAAGGTATTTAGGGTTACATGTACACCTTAGGAGTATTAGAATGCTCAAAACCCTTCAGTGGTATCAGAGCCTAGACTTGTTTTCAATTATACTTGATGCAAATTGCTGAAAAATTCGATTTTATGTTGTTCTGGACAGTGGACTCACCGAGTCCATTCATAAAATCATCCAACTCATCGAGTTGGTTCATGCACTCAATGAGTTAGACCTCCAGACAACATATTTTCGAGGCTTTTGGTCGGAATTGGACTAGGAACATTACCCTAAGCTGTTTTTGAACTTGTAGACCTGTTTTTGATGTGGTAATGTTCATGCTAATCCAATTTCATAGATAATTGTCAATAGATTCATGTTTTGTATTAATTTAATGGTTAGGGTAATTACATGAATGGTGTTTGATTTGAATTATCTTGTTCTTATGAGTTGATTTAGACTAATAGAAAAGTTATGTGATAATATTTTTTCAATCCAAATTGATCTAAAAGTTATTCATAAAATGTGTTTTTGTAACTTGTCCTCAAGTTATATGAAAAGTTACATTTATGATTATTAAAACTCATAAGATTTCCATAAGTTATGAAAAATGGAGTCTCATTTTTAAATGTTTTAAAGTCTTCCATAACATGTCCTCAAGTTATGGAACTTGAAGAGTTTTTCATTAAAACTACCTTAAACACATAAGTAATGGAATTGAAGTGTGTTTGAATAGTTCAAAACTTGCCCTCAAGTTTTTGAATTTGTAAAGTTTCCCTTCGTGAATACTTTAATTCCAAGTTAAACCCTTAGAATTTTAGAAGTTAAAATTCAAACCTTATACTTTATAGAATTATAAGTTAATAATATATATATGTATAAGAACAAAGTCAGTCTTACCGTTAGTAGGCCCAATTCTCCCTTCATTATAAGTATAATGATAAATATAAAGTAACTAAACCTTTTATAAAGTCCCAATCTTAGTTACTTTAGGAAAATGTGAATTTGGTGCTAACCCATGAAATTACACTTTGCACCTTGCTAAAGTCGGTTGGTGAAGCGCGTGTGGTTAGCCAACACACTAGCATGATTTAACATGGTCGGCAAAGGGTATCTTAATGTTTATCATAATATCGGTGGAGCGCGAGTGGTTAAGCGACACATCGATTGAGTGGTAAATATTAAGGGTACCAAGTATATTTGCATGGTTATTCACACCATGTTTTGTGATCCCCGACATCACAGTCATAAAACTTGAGAGGGCACAATCAAGATTGAAACATACCATTGAAAAATTCAATGAATCTCAAAAGATCTAGGAGTTTCAAATCCAATTAAAACCTAACAAACTATTTCGTTTTTCATGGTGGAAATTGGTGAATCGTCATTCGCCTACCTTTAAATATTTTATATCTTGGATTACGGCATCCCTCTTCCAAGTTATAAAATATTGTGTTGGTTCCTAGCCTTAATATTTCATGTTGGGTGTTATATTAAGGACTTTAAATCAACTATCTTGAATATCTCCCAAAAGATGTATGTTTCAGACAATTATGATCTACCCAAATATCTTGGAACAAGCTTTCCTAATGAAGATGATGTCCTGAAAATCATTCTTCACTTCCTCCACCTCCTCCAATTATTCTCCCTAACCCACAAGTTCAAGGTCACTCAAGCCCTATTGGCAAGCAAGGTATATGTGTGCTCACATCTTGGAGATGAAGTCACATATTGACGAGCCGAGAGAGTTGGGTGTCAAAGTCTTGAGGAAGTTGGATGTTGACTAATCACTTCCTAATTCACATAGTATGTCCTTTGGGACTACTATGTGAAAGACTATGACATGACCCTTAATGATCTTATCTATTTGCTTGGTGCTGCTGAATTAGCAATAATTTGGAGCACTGGTAGAGCAAATTTGATTAAGAAGATCAACTTCCCAGACTTCCATGGACATTGACAATGGTAACATTGATTATCCAGAAAAGCTTTCTCTTTTCCCAATGGAAAGGAATCGGCCATAGTCAACTCGGTTGACCAAATGATAAAGAGAAAGGCTAAGTCTGAGATAGTCCTATGTACTATTACCAAAGAGTACATATGTTTGTATTGCCAAAAGTAAAGGGAATTGGTTGCGAAGCTGCCCTAACTACCTGAAAGATCTGAGACAAGGTCTAGTCAAAATGCTTGACTCTGCTTCAGGTAAGTCCAATATCTAACTCAATTAAGCTCCCATTCGGAGATTCTTAATACATTTTGATGTATGGTAGGATCAAGCAAAGGGAAGGAAACTTAAAGAAAGAGTATGTTGAATCTGATTGCGAAGATGGATTTCAATCGCATGGTTCGAAGATCGGATTCTTGAGCTACTACTTAAGAGTTATGATAGATTGCTAGGAAATATGTAATAGCATAGTTTTCATTTAAAGTTGCATTGTAAGGAAAGAGTTTTTTCCGCATTTTATAAATAAATAAAATTTTATTTTATTTTATTTTATATCTCCTTGCAATCGCATTTATGAAAAATTGATATTTGTAAGTTTCTAGCAATAATGGAAATATGAATTTGATTCTTTCATTTGTGGTAGTGTCTAAATTTACCAAATAAGGAAAGATTCTCATCACCCAAGTTTCAATTGGACTGAAACTTGGAATCATGCAAATTGTATAGTATGATGAATGAAAATCTTCATCTTTGGAAAATTAAGACTAATTCCTTGTTCACATGTATATGTGAGTCAAGTAAAGGACTAAGGGGTCCAGTACACATTCTTGTGCACTGGTCAAGTCCACCACAAAAGATTGGTAAGACTATTCATCATGATTTACTAAAGTTTAGTCAATATGGTTATACTTACAAGTTTAAGTATAATTTTGAAACATTGGAAAAGTTTCGATGTATGGCAGAACGAATGAGAAGAATCAAATTAGGCAGAAAGATAAAAGTTTCTCAAATCTGAAAAGATGGGAGAGTACTTTAATATCATTTTTTGTGATTATCTTAATGATTAAGAAACCATATCATAATTGGTCCTCTAAGGACATCTTATTGCATTCCTATGGCTAAGAAGAGGAATCGATAATTGTTAAAATGGTTAAATCAAGAAGATGAATCATACTTCGTTCCAAACAATTCTTAGAGCCATACTCCAAGATTTTAACTTGAGTGACATATCTTAAAGAAAGGTTTATTAACACTAGTCAAATGTAAGAGTAAAGTGTGTCCTACTCTTGTACATTTGAAATTGGTAAGTTGTGATGTTTTGGATAAAACAGAGACCAACTTAGGCCAATTGTGTGAAGTGTTTGTCTTCATAAAGAATCCACACTATCTCTTGAATATTTGGCAAGAGAGTCTTATATGTCAAGAGGACAGTGGGAGTCTAAAAGATCCTGAAATAATTTTCAAGATCTAATCAAGAATAAAACCTGTAGTTTATCACTAGCACACGACGTGAGGTTTATAACCTATTGTGTTGACATATTCCTATTTCTGTATCCATTCCAGTTAAAGTTGGCTTTGCATATGAGTTCTGAGAGTTCTCAATTGGTTGCATAACAACTTGGAAGCAATGGCAGACCCTTGTGCTTCCAGGTGACAAGAAGTTAAGACCGCACAAGTTCAATCCATATGAGTTTGGATTTGTCACTAACCTTGTCTTGAGATTACGGTTTTGACAAATTCACATGGATAGGAACACATACACCATAAAATCTAAGTGTCATAAGGTTTCTATCTGATTCATGAAAATGATGGTGAGGAAACGCTTTCACTAAGCGATTTTAAGTAGATAGCAATTGTGATATTTGCATTCTCAAAGTTGTTAGTGGAACGTGTGTGGTTAACCGGCACACTAACATGGACTTGTGAGGAATGGCAAAGATCTAAACAATTGAGACTATGATTACGACATCCCTTTTCATAGTTCTGAAATTGTTTAGACACACATGTGTGCTATCTAAGGAAAGGTGTATGATTTTGATAAAGTGTTTTTTTATCAAAGCATCATGTATCAAAAATTTGAACTTTGGTAAGAAAGTCAATAAAGTATTGGTTTCTAGAAGTCCAGCTGATTTCTGAGTACATGTCAAAGCTAGTGGGAGCATAAGTGTTATGCTAATAATCATCATGTTAGTGGGAGCATGATAATTATGATAAGTGTTGCAAGTTAGCAATGTTAATTATAGAAAACAAAAGTTTCAGTTGAAAAAAAAAAAGTTGTTTTGCTATGATTAAGGGAGAGGAAATTATACTTCATTTCAAATCTAAAAGCTTACATCATGAGATTTTAATCAAATTTAGTCAAGTGTATATATATATATATATATATATATATATATATATATATATATATATATATATATATATGCTGGAATGGTTCAACATAAGGAAATTCTATATATAGGAACATTATTTGTGTTCTAAAATTCGATTATGATTATGACATCCCTTTTCATAATCTGAATTATGAGAACTTGGCAAATAGAAATAGAAATATTATAGCAAAAAGACTGGTCTAGTGTCATGTCTTTATGTGAGACATCATGAATCGTGTCCCATATGCTTCGGATATAGGATTGATTGCGTGTGCTATAATATTCATCTGTTCTAAATTTTTCCAAATGCCTAGAGCAATAAGAGGGAAAAAGTACTAGAACTGGATATGACTGATTTGATTAAGCAATTGTCAAGGACAATCTAAGGTTTACCAAAGATTGGTTGCTCAGGGACACTTGGAAGTATAGTGTTAATTTTGGAAGGACCATATTGACATATTTTGAAAAGAGGCAACTCTTGTTCAGGAGTGATAGTCAAAATGGGAATATAGAAATGTTCCCATAGGTGGAAGTTATTCATTAAATCTGTGTAAGATTAGGAAACTTAATGCAAGAAGGATGTTCAAAGCAATGTACTTTGAATTTGAGACTTCATTTCCAAGGAATGATCTCCATTAGAATACCCTGTAATGTCTATTGACAAGTCTTTGTGGCTTTGTACATAATCATTACACGTGGATCAATGCATATAAGTTTAGAATCTCACAGATTTAGGTAAATGGAAGGAATTTGGAATTCTTGCATTTGCAGTAAGGATTTGGGATTGAGAAATGATAATCATTGTAATTATGTTCAATCAATCTATTTCACAAAGTAAAGATCATAGACAAACTTAGTGTGCATACTTGGTGTATAACATAACTAATGTTTGGAAAAACATAGTGTGCATACTTGGTGTATGGCATAACTAGTGTTTAAAAAAAACATAGTGTACATGCTTGGATCATGGGACAACTATTTTTTTAATTCAAGTATAAATTTGATAGTTTGAAACAGTATGCAATGAATAATGTGTAATCAATATGGTGATAAATAAAAGGTGTTCTATTTATATTCATAACTTCTGAGACCATATTGGATTCGATTATTATTGTGTTTCACTTTGCATGTTTTGACTTGCAGAATAACTAGGTCGTTCTTCCTGAATGACTATGTTATTCAAACCATTCACAATCGGGCATATGTTGGAAGTAGATATGAATCAAGACTGTCGTGAACCTGGTTTGTAGATGTCCAAGGTAATGCACATAACAAGAGTTGCCGCAACATTCATGAGTGCTTATAAGTTCTGAGAATTGGATTAAACCCACCCTCATTTGACTCACTTCATGGATTTTATCACGAGTAATCATGAGACGATAATATATTATATTCTTCAAACCCAGAGATATGAGTTGTTGCCTATGAGTTGGTTATACTTTGACTGTACGAAAACGCATTGGTAACTCGATGTTATAAAACGTGCCTTTGTGTATGATTCAATAAGTAGTAGAACAAGCATATGCGTCGAAGTTTATCCATTCCTTTTACCATTGAAGGGATAAAAGCGATATATGTGGGCCCCTCGATGATTTAGTGATGACACCCCGAAGTGCTTGGCCAAGCCTGGACTGATTTGATTTGTTCAATTAGTCGGTCGTCATAAATCGGAAATCAGGAAACAACAAATGGACAGAGAGAATCATTATAATCCGTGTCTCAGTCCATATGATATCTAGAATGGAGGAATATATGATCCCTTATCTAATGGGCGCGTCGTTGATTTGTTCAGAGTTCGACAACAGCTTTTAAGAGCTACGATTCCTAGTCGGGTTTTGAAGTCATACACAATAATAGTTTTAGACTTATCCAAGTGGGAGACTGTTGGATTAGTGTCTAACTCCATAACTATAATTGGTATGTACTTGACCCGATTGGCATGGTCGATTTGGGTTGCATGGCATCATAACAATTTGGATAGACTTTTGTGAGAAAAGGATATTTATGATTTGTTAATATATTGTAAGTTCTAATATATTAATATGAAATCATATTATTTAAATAGTATTGATCAAGAATTAATATGGAATTAATTTTGTGATAAAAAGGAGACTAATTAAATATATGGGGATTAATTGTGTAAATCATTCATTCTTATATATGTAGGCTTATGATCCATCGTTCTTCATGTTGGGCTAAACCCAGGGAGAATGAAGAATATGGAAAGACATGAGTTACATGGTGTAACCCTAATAGCCACAATATATAAGAACCCCATGGCTCAAGAAATTGGCGCTAGTGTGTGTACACATGAGGGCTAGCCGATTTGAGCATAGGAACCTTTTCTCTGAAGTTATTCCAAGATGTTGGTGATGTTGTGTGAACCATTTAAGGTGTCACACTTGAGGAACTAGGCTCTTAAGCTCCATGGAATCAAGCTACAACAAAGAGGTATGTAATTCCACTAGAATTTATATTATATGTACTTCATATTATGCTAGTTAGAACAATTCCTTGGAAAATTGATATTTGCATGTATAATAGAGAAAACATAGATCCAAGGTATTCAGGGTTGCATGTACACTGAAGGAATGTTAGAATGCTCAAAACCCTTCATATACATCAATAAGACTTCAGCCCAAGTGGCATAGAAAATATAATTTTCGATTATCAGTTAGCTGGCAATTTACAGGCTTTCAGCCTTGCCTAGCCTTCTGTCAATGCCAAAGTTATGCTTACTCATTCACTTCATGGTCATAGGCTACATACCAGTACCCAAGTGATGCTTAGTCATTCACTTTGTGGTCAACGGTGTAGCTCATTATCATAATAACACGGGAAAACACATTGCACATATTACACATAACATACAATTGTCCCTATATTGAACTCATCGTGAAATAACTGAATGATAGAATGATAGTTTGGGCAGCACTTCGCCTCTAAAAACGACTTTATTTGACGAAACTGTGGATTTTAGTTGAAAATCAGGCCTTGCTAGAGCAGAGTTTCAACTTGAAAATATTATTTTCTCGGGTCTTCGGTGCGTCGGGACTTGCTTCGGGTGTCAGCGATGATTCCTAGGCTTTGGGGGTGTTAGGGTAATTTTAGAGAGATTAGAGGATGTAAAAGTGTGAAGGAATAAGTGAATTTGTAAACAAAATTCAGTTGGCACGCTTTCTATTTATAGTAGTCCGAAGATTCTCCGTACGCTGGGTGTAACTTCGTACGTTGGGCTACGGCACGTGGCACTCATGCGAAGGAGTAGGGATGGTGACGGGCTCCGGAGCAATTACACGAGTACATTGGGCGTACTTCGGTACACTGATCGTACTCCTTCGGACCAGCCTCGAAGTTAGTTCCCAAAACTTCAAAAATTCGTATCTTTCGCATACGAGCTCCATTTTGATGTTTTTTATATGCACGCGTAGATGAAATTATGCTCTACAACTTTCGTTTAGACTCCGTCAACTAATTTTGACTTTATTTTTAAAGTTATATTTTTAACAGGCCGGGACAGAAAAGTCTGTTAAAAATTCATAACTTCTTCACCCGACGTCCGTTTTCATTTGTCTTTTTACCGTTGTACTACTATTGACGAGAAATTTGATTCTAGTTAAGGTTGTGTCGGCTAAAAATCACTCGATCTTTATTTCGAGTTTCGGGCTGTGTAATGTTATGCCGATTTTTAGAAAAATCATAACTTCCTCATAAGAAGTCAGATTTGGACGCTCTTTTTATTAAAATTCTCGTTTTAACGAATACTACGACTTTAATTTAGATCACTAAGGCTAAAAAGTAGTTTATCAAAAACTCATTTATTACGTCATATGGCGTCGTGCCGGATCTGTCGCGAAACTTCAATAGGTCATAACTTCTTTGTTATAATTCGGATTTTAGTGAGGTTTTCGCCTAAACGTTTCTAATGAGACAACTTACAGCTTTCAATAACATTATTTTTACTTTTTTTTTCAACTTAAATTTTACATTTTCGTTAATTTCAATATTTGACTTTTGATTGGAATCTCATAAGACTTCCAATGCTTCCCGAATGATTATAAACATAGTTTTACTTTAATTCTCATAAAACTATTTTGTTAGAACTCAAAACTCAAAACCATATATTATTTAATAATATTCAATTTTAAGCTATCAAGCTTACAAAACATGATAATTATACATGATTATAAACGTGTATGTTACAACAAATAACTTATAGGGTTAAAATTTGAAGTCCCTTATCATCAGGATGTTACAATTCTCCCCCAATTGAACTAGACTTTGTCCTCAAAGTCTGCTGTGGCGAATAACTCAGGATAATGCTCCCGCATCTTAGCCTCCGACTCCCAGGTCCACTCAGAGTCTCTCTGATGCTGCCACCGTACCTTTACCAAAGGTATCTCCTTGTTGTGTTGGACCTTCATCTTTCTTTCTAGAATAGCTACAGCCCTCTCAACATAGTTCAAGCTCTTAGCGACCTGAATATCATCCAACATAACCACTATCTCGTTGTCCAACACACACACTTCCACACTTGAGAGACATGGAAAGTGTTTTGGATCTGACTGAGCTCACTTGACGAATCCAACCTGTAAGCCACCTTGCCAACCCTTGCAATCACTTGAAAAGGTCCAATGAACCGGGGACCCAATTTCCCCCTCTTCCAGAAACGTCTCATGCCCATACAGGGAGAGACCTTCAGGAGCACCATATCGCCGACCAGAAACTCCAAATCTGATTAACGTCGGTCGGCATAGCTCTTCTGCTGCGACAACCTGAAACTTTTCCGTTATCTTTAGTCGATTTTCGTTAATAAAAAAATTGAGTTTTATTGGGTTTCCATCAAATTCTTTGGTCTGGAAAAGTTATTACGTTCTCTCTCTCTCTCTCTATATATATATATATATATATATATATATATATATATATATATATATATATATATATATATATATATATATATATATATATATATATATATATATATATATAACGTACGAGTCGGAACCAGAAATCACGCGAAAACTCGAATTTTTCTCAAAAAACAACATGTTTGCAGCCAGAACGAGTTTATAGTCGTAAACCCGTGTACAGCCGTAAACATCTTTGCGGTTGATGCCAGGTGGGCCCCACCACCGACCATACCACCAACCTATATATATATATATATATATATATATATATATATATATATATATATATATATATATATATATATATATATATATATATATATATGAGACCCCCACCTTCATTTTAAGCTTCTTGGCCGAAAAATCTCTCATTCTCTCTCTAGAACCCTTGACCATAAACACCAAAAACACCTCTTTTCTCCCGGAAATCATCAAAAATCACCATTTGGGGTCGATTTGGAGCATCTAGAACACGTTTTCCCTCAAATCCAACACCCTTGTTCTTGAGTTTACGGCCGTAAACACTTCAAACCTTCAATCGCCATAAACCAGTTCACGGCCGCAAACCCCCTTCACGGCCATAAACCCTTCCTAAGTGGTACATTATACTGAAAACCCTTTTTCCTCGATTCAATCAAGTCCCGGTAACATTCCTTAACCGAAATCAAGTGTTTTCTAACACTTTATCTAACGAAAATCGCGAATTGAGATACATATATGTATTTAATTGTTATTAGGATTCTGTTAAGAACCACATACAACAACTCGAAGGTCTTCGTTTCTAGTTCAGCACTTGCACACAACTAATAGTGAGTTCATACCCCTACGCTTTTATGATTTTTAATGATTTTCAGAGGGGGGGGGGGGGGAGATACAAGCCAAACACAAAAGATTTTGTGGACTAAAACAAAAAGGATTTCAACAAGATTAAAACTTATGCAATTAATACAATCCAACGAGTTTCATAAAATATATAGATATTTTATCCCTTTTGTATTATGTCGAGCATAAGGGATGTTTTCTAAACATAATTGCATAGTTTTCATAACAAATCAAGAACATAACATTTCAGTCAAACTATAATAGGTATAGTTTGGGTAATTCATTACCAGTTTTACCGATACACACTACTTACTTGGTCAATCTTATGAACTATGACATATTTAATGTAAGATGTTCATTACTACGTTCAGATTACAAGAGTATAACACTAAATAATTATTTTATGTATAATTATATATACTCTACCAAGTATACAAACGATTTCGATTACGAGAAAACGATACAGAACAACATGTAAACTAGTTAATACAAGATTGTAAGACACCTTTTCATTTGTACCCTTCGGGGTACTGGTTAAATCCTCAACACTTAGTATAGCCAGTCTCCTGGAGGGAGAGCGTGAGATTTGTGAATAGATCTACTCAGGACTGACAATCCCACACCTAAACTGCTAGCTACAGTTAGGCAGGCATGCCTGGGGTAACAAATATCACACCGTACAACGCCTGAAGAAACGTCATTGAGGTCACTAGTCACATCAAGCATGGTCATACAAATTCAAAATAGTATAAACTAACCTGTGTTTACGGAATTTCATTCTTTGTTAGTTTTATTTTAATTAATAGAACTAATATAGAATACGCTGGAGGATTTCAGGGATAAATTACTCGGTTTTATTTTAATTAATAAAACTACAATACATACTGGTGGTAGTTAGGGTTTTGAAACCACAACATACTATACATACTAGTGGTAACCAGGGTTTTCGAATCAGAATACAATAACAAGCAGATATGTTAGAAAATATTGGATTTTCTTGGGAAAACATACACACATTTTACAGATTCATTAATAGTTTTTCATTACAAAAACATGCTTATAAACTCACCAGCTTTATGCTGATACTCTTTCAAAACTGCTTGTATTCTCAGGAAATCAGTAGACCGGTACCTCCTGGAGTTTTGAGAAGACGAAGCGTATAGAGTCTCATCTTTTTCTTTTGATTATACTTTTGATGTATAAAATCCAGAATCAAACAAATGTAAATACCTTTTCATATATGTATTCAATTTAATGGTTGTGTTTACTATGGTTACTATGATGCAATGTTGTGATAATACACATGACGTCATCCACCCCTGAACTTTCCCATCGTTTCGGTTTGGGGTGTGATAGATTGGTATCAGAGCCATTGTTTATAGTGAACTAAGTATACCGAGCCTTACTGGTATACAACTATAAACACTAAGGGGGCCAAAGTGCTCTAAACTAAAAGTATACTTTTAAAATATAAGTATTTTATAACAAGTCTACAAGTATACATACGTACCAGAAAACTGTATCATGAGTAGAACAAAAAAAAGTATTTCGATGTTGGACACTGCAGTCAAACCTGGATAGTTATGTAATCATGTTTGGGGTCAATATAGCCTGATCAACTATATTTATTTGAGACATGACCAATATGTGTTTGGGAGTGACCGTGGTGTCGCAGCAGGCCTAAAACTTACCAAACTATGTACAATGAGATATCGATAGAACGAAGCATACAACTTAAAATACTATAGGAGTATTTTAGCTAGAGCCGAATTCAGTGTAGAGATCCATTACAAGTGTTGCTAATCATTTCTTCCTAGCAATATTTTACCTGTATTAGTAACTTTTCCTTGTTTATCGCTTAGTAGAACACTTAATCCATCAAGCTGAGATATATCTTGTTTCATATCTCTTGATTCAAAAATCTAGAGGGACTTACCATCCTCTTCTTCCTGATTATTTTCATAACAAGATGCCTCCGAAGAAAAGACCCAACAAAAAGAACAACAATCCCCCGATAGGTCTGACGCCACCACCTCCCCAGTTTGATCCTGCCATGTTCCAGGTAGCAATAACAATTGTCGTGGCTGCTGCAATGTCGCGGATAATTTCTGGCGGCTCTAGCGGGTCGGGAAGTGGTACTCATCCCCTTAATCTTGAGGGTGGTCAGGGACACCAGAAGGAGTGTTCCTATAAAGATTTTATGAATGCAAAGCCTAAACCCTTCGACGACAACAGAGGAGTCATTGCCCTAACCCGATGGATCAAGAAGATAGAATCAATCTTCGAGACATGTGCGTGCTCCGAGGCAAACAAAGTGAAGTTCGCCGCCTGCACCTTCACCGACAGAGCTTTGACTTGGTGGAATAGACGAGTCAAATTCCTAACCCTGCCAGTAGAAAATGCCATGGGTTGGGAAAGTTTAAAGGAACTGATGCTCGCTGAGTACTGCCCATGGGGCAAGATGCAGAAGTCGGAGCACAAGCTTTGGAACCTAAAGATGAAAGGTTCCGACATTGCCAAATATACAGCTAGATTCTACGATCTAGCTCTTCTTTGTCCGGGAATGGTCACCCCAGAAAGCAAAAAGATAGAGAGGTACATTGGGGGATTGACACCCCCAACTCAAGGAAATGTCTTGGCTGCTAAGCCTTCCACATTCAACAGCGCCAAGTGCCTGGCGTAGACTTTGATAGATCACGAGGTTGATCTAGATGAAGTGGCAGCCGCTCCTGAACCACCTAAGGCGAGTGGTGGGAAGAAGAAGTTTGGAACAAGCGAAAGGTTCAGTCTTCGCAGGAGCCATCAAAGAAACAGCAAGTAGTGGCAGTTCACACTGCTACCACTCCTGCCACTGTTCCTTCCGCTTAAGCGCCTACCAGTAGATATGTTGGTACCCTTCCTCGGTACGACAAGTGCAACAATCATCATCACGGGCCATGCTGTGAAATGTTGTGCAACAGCTGTGGCAAGAAGGGGCACACAGCTCGAGTGTGTAAAACACCAGTCCAACCAACCAATCAGGCAATTGGAGCAGGCGTTGGTCAAGCCTATTATGGCTGTGGAGAGGTCGGGCACTACAAAAGAAATTTCCCCAAGGCAACAACAGCTGGAAACACAGGGAGAGTGCTAGCGATGGGTTAAGATGAGGCAATTGTTGATCCCACCGTTGTTACGGTTACGTTCCTTCTTGACAACTCTTATGCATTCCTTTTTTTTGATTTTGGTGCAGAGAGAAGTTTTGTTAGTCATGCATTCAAGCATCTTCTCAAACATAAACCCCAACCCTTAACTGAAACATTCACCATTGAGATGGATAACGAAAAGAGAGAGAACACTAACGACATATTCATAGGATGTACCCTTACCTTAAATGACCATTCATTTCCAATAGATCACATCCCAGTTTCTATAAAAAGCTTCGATGTCATCATCGACATGGATTGGTTGAGCCCCAATCATACCGATATCCTATGTTATGAAAAAGTCATCCGCCTCAATCTGCCATCTGGCGAAGCCCTCATGATTTACGGTGATAAACTTAGCTCAATCCTCCATGTCATTTCATGCATCAAAGCTCAGAAATATCTACGAAAGGAGTTCCATGCATTCCTAGCCCATGTCATTAATGAGAAACATGAAGTTAAAGACCTCGAGAGCATTTCCGAAGTCTGTAACTTTCCTGACGTCTTTCCCGAAGAACTTCCAAGAATCCCTCCTGAGCGCCATATAGAGTTCCGCATCGACTTAATCCACGGAGCTACCCCCGTAGCTAAATCCCCATACCGCCTAGTGCAAACAGAAATGCAAGAGTTCTCCAGCCAAATCAATGAGATACTCAGCAAAGGATTCATCAGACCGAGTTCCTCACCCTGAGGATCCCCGATCTTACTTGTGAAAAAAGAAGGATGAAACTTTTTGGATGTGTATCGATTACCGTGAACTGAACAAGCTTACCGTCAAAAATTGTTATCCTCTTCCTCGAATCGATGATCTCTTCGATCAACTTCAAGGATCCAGTTATTTCTCAAAAATTGACCTAAGATCAGGGTATCATCAATTGCGAGTTCACCAGAATGATGTTCCCAATACAGCATTCTGAACTCGTTATGCTCCACGTGTATGCCTTCCTCACTTACCACGTGACCAAGGAAAGTTACTTTTCGGATCCAGAATTCGCACTTTGAAAACTTTGCATAGAGTTTCTCTGCCCATAGTGTTTCTAGCACTAGCTTCAAGTGTTTCTAGCACTAGCTTCATAGAGTTTCTCCACCCTATGCAGTGCAACTATCCTGTCTCTGCCTAAAGGGACGGAGGACTTCTCAGGGCCTAGGTTGTGTGCTCATGCAGCGAGGAAAGGTCATTGCTTATTCCTCAAGGCAGCTGAAAGCACACGAAGTCAATTGTATAACTCATGACCTGGAGTTGGGAGCAGTGTTCTTCGCATTAAAAATATGGAGACATTATCTCTACGGAACCAAGTGCACCGTATTTACCGACCATAGAAGCCTACAACACATTTTCGACCAGAAAGAGTTTTACATGAGGCAACGGCGATGGGTAGAACTGCTCAGTGATTATGAGTGCGAAATACACTACCATCCTGATAAGGCCAATGTGGTAGCAGATGCCCTCAGTTGGAAAGAATACTCAGGTCGTAGAGTGAAGGCACTAACAATGACCATCCATTCCAATTTGTCCGCTCAAATCAGAGAGGCTCGGCTTGAAGCCTTAAAACCAGAGAACATGCCAGATGAAGCTCTGAGGGGAATGGAAAAGAACTTAGAGATCAAGGGAGACAGAGTCTATCATTTCTTAGACCGAATCTGGACCCCAAAGTTCGGTGGTTACAGGGAGGTTGTCATGAATGAAGCTCACAAGACTAAATACTCCGTTCACCCAGGTTCGGATAAGATGTACTTGGATCTCAAGAAGTTATATTGGTGGCCAAACATGAAAGTAGAGATCGCTACCTTCGTGGGCAAGTGCCTGACTTGCGCCAAGGTGAAGGTTGAATATCAAAAGCCCTCATGATTGCTTCAACAACCAGAAATAACTAAGTGGAAGTGGGAGAGGATTACTATGGATTTTATCACCAAATTGCCCAACTCTCTGAGTGGGTATGATACTATATGGGTAATTTTCGATCAACTAACCAAATCCGCCCACTTCCTGCCAATTAAAGAAACTTTCAAGATAGAAAGACTTACGTGAATCTACATCCAAGAGATAGTTCATCTGCACTGTGTGCCTGTGTCCATTATCTTCGATCGGGATAGCAGATTCACCGCGAGATTTTGGCAGTCACTGCAGAAAGCTCTTGGAACTAAGCTGGATATGAGCACAGCTTACCATCCACAAACAGACGGGCAGAATGAGAGGACCATTTAGACCTTGGAAGACATGTTGAGAGCATGTGTCATAGATTTCGGTAAGTTGTGGGACACCCACTTTCCCTTGGTTGAATTCTCCTGCAATAGCATTTATCACACCAGTATCAAGGTTGCACCGTTTGAAGCCCTGTATGACCGTAAGTGCAGATCCCCTCTGTGCTGGGATGAGGTGGGCGACACGCAGTTAGTCAAGGAGCAAGTCCCTGACAACACTTTCATAGGCCTATAAATCATCCGCAAAACCACAGAAAAGATTGTACAAATCCGGGAACGACTAAACGCTTCGAGACACAGACAAAAGAGCTATGCCGACAAGAGATGAAAATCCATGGAATTCCAGGTTGGCAACCGTGTTCTATTGAAGGTCTCACCCTGGAAAGGCATGATACACTTTGGAAAGCAGGGAAAGCTGAATCCAAGGTACATAGGACCATTCAAGATCCTTGCTAGGATCGGTCCCGTAGCATACAAACTTCATTTACCACAAGAGCTTAACAATATTCATCCTATCTTCCACGTCTTGAATCTTAAAAAAATATTTATCCGATGAAACCCTTGTGATCCCTCTTGATGAGATCGAGATCAACGAGAACCTTAACTTTGTGGAAGAACCAGTCGAAATCATGGATCGAAAGATCAAACAAACAAAACAAAGTCGCATACCAATAGTGAAGGTTCGCTGGAATGCCAAGCGAGGACCTGAATTCATGATTTGTATATCCACATCTCTTTCCGAGTCCATGATTTGTATTCTATGTTTGAATTTCGGGACGAAATTCCCTCTAACGGGGAATGATGTGACAACCCGAAACTTTTCCTTTATCTTTAGTAGATTTTCATTAATAAAAAAAATTGAGTATTATTGGGTTTCCGTCAAATTACTTGGTTTAGAAAAGTTATTATGTTATATATATATATATATATATATATATATATATATATATATATATATATATATATATATATATATTCTCAAAAAACAACATGTTTGCGGCCAGAACGAGTTTACGGCAGTAAACCCGTGTACGGCCGTAAACCTGTTTGCGGTTGATGCCAGGTGGGCCCCACCACCGACCATACCCCCAGCCTATATATAAGAGACCCCTACCTTCATTTTAAGATTCTTGACCGAAAAATCTCTCATTCTCTCTCTAGAACCCTTGACCGTAAACACCAAAAACACCTCTTTTCTCTCGGAAATCATCAAATATCACCATTTGGGGTCAATTTGGAGCATCTGGAACACATTTTTCCTCAAATCCAGCACCCTTGTTCTTGAGTTTACGGCCGTAAACACTTCAAACCTTCAAAGGTCGTAAACCCAGTTCACGGTTGTAAACCCCCTTCACGGTCGTAAACCCTTCCTAAGTGGTGCATTAGACTGAAAACCTTATTTCCTCGATTCAATCAAGTCCCAATAACATTCCTTAGCCGAAAGCAAGTGTTTTTCTAACACTTTGTCTAACGAAAATCGGTAATTTAGATACATATATGTATTTAATTGTTATTAGGATTCCGTTAAGCACCACGTACAACAACTCGAAGGTCTTCGTTTCCAGTTCAGCGCTTGCACACAACTAACAGTGAGTCCATACCCCTACGCTTTTATGATTTTTAAACGTTTTCGGGGGGATACAAGCCAAACACAAAAGGGTTTTGTGGACTAAAACAAAAAAGGATTTCAACAAGATTAAAACTTATGCAATTAATACAGTCCAACAAGTTTCATAAAATATATAGATCTTTTATCCCTTTTGTATTATGCGGAGCATAAGGGAAGTTTTCTAAACATAATTGCATAGTTTTCAGAACAATTCAAGAACATAACATTTCAGTTAAACTATAGTAGGTATAGTTTGGGGAATTCATTACCAGTTTTACCAATACACACTACTTACTTGGTCAATCATATGAGCTATGACATATTTAGTTTAAGTTGTTCATTACTACGTTCAGATAACAAGAGTATAACACTAAATAATTAATTTATGTATAATTATATATACTCTACCAAGTATACAAACGATTTCGATTACGAGAAAACGATACAGAACAACATGTAAACTAGTTAATACAGGATTGTGAGACACCTCTTCATTTGTACCCTTCGGGGAACTGGTTAAATCCTCAACACTTAGTATAGTCAGAGTCTCCTAGAGAGAGTGCATGAGATTGGTGAATAGATCTATTCGAGACTGACAATCCCACACCTAAACTGCTAGCTACAGATAGGCAGGCATGCCTGGGGTGACAAATATCACTCCGTACGACGCCTGAAGAAACGTTGCTGAGGTCACTAGTAATATCAAGCATGGTTATAGGAACTCACAGTAGTATAAACTAGCCTTTGTTTATGGCATTTCATTCTTCGTTAGTTTTATTTTAATTAATAGAACTAATACAAAATACGCTGGAGGATTCCAGGGATACATGACATGGTTTTATTTTATTTAATAAAACTACAATACATACTGGTGGTAGTCAGGGTTTTAAAACAAGAACATACTATACATACTGGTGGTAACCAAGGTTTTCGAAACATAATACAATAACAAGCAAATATGTTTGAAAATATTGGATTTTCTTGGGAAAACATACATTTTACAGATTAATTAATAGTTTTTCATTACAAAAAATGCTTATGAACTCACCAGCTTTATGCTGATACTCTTTCAAAACTGCTTGTATTCTTAGGAAATCAGTAGACAGGTACCTCCTAGAGTTTTGAGAAGACGAAGTGTATAGAGTCACATCTTTTTCTTTTGATTATACTTTTGATGTATAAAAGCAAGAATCAAACAGATGTAAATACCTTTTCATATATGTATTCAATGTAATGGGTGTGTTTACTATGGTTACTATGATGCAATTGTTGTGATACTACACATAACGTCATCCACCCCCAAACTTTTCCGCCATTTCGGTTTGGGGGTGCGACATCTGCCGACTTTGAGGGTCTGCAGTCTCTGACTGATCTGCTGGATAAGCTCCATGGTCTGAAGGACTACTTCGGTCCTTCCCATAACCCTATGACCAATCTCTCCTCAACAAACGGGGGTACGATATCTCCGACCATACAAGATCTCAAAAGGAAAAGAACCAATGATGTAGTGATAACTATTGTTGAAGGAGAACTTTGCAAGAGGTAGGTAGGAGTACAAACTCCCACAAAAATCAATAACACAGGCCCACAACATATCCTACAGGTTTTGTATGGTCCGCTCACTCTGGTCGTCGGTTTGCGGATGATATGCGATGCTGAAATGTAACATCGTGCCTTGTTGCTCATGGAACTTTTGCCAAAATTGGGAAGTGAACTGAACATCTCGTTCAATAACAATGGAAACAAAAACCCCATGACAAGCAAGATCTCCCGGACATATACATCGGCCAAGTTTGCGGCCTAAGAACTCTCTTGGATAGCCAAAAAGTGGGAACTCTTGGTCAATCGATCCACGATGACCCATATAGCATCAAAAACTTTGCCATCCTCAACAACTTGGTGATAAAATCCATGGTGATCTGCTCCCATTTCCACATGGGAACCTTCAGAGGCTGCAGTTTGCTATGCAGCCTCTGATGCCCGACCTTGACTATCCTGTAGGTCAAGCACCTCTCGACATACCAAGCTATCTCCCTCTTCATACACGTCCACCAACAACTCAATCTTAAAGCTCGATCATCTTGGTGGCTCCTAGATGTATCGAAAAGCAAGGCTTATGAGCCTCCTCTAACACAATCTGTATGATCCCACCAGAAACTGGAACCCAAACCCGACCACACCGGGTCAATAACCCTCGACTATTTGTGAAAATTTTGTCAATCTCACCCCTGATCCTTTCCCGTTGATAAGTCTATTTTATGAATGTACTAAATTGTCATAAATATGTTGAATTGATGTATAATTGTCCAAGAATGGCACTACTTTGATGAGTTGTTGGAATTCATATGCAGGTCAATATATTATACAAAAAGTGTTCAGAACTCGCAAGAAAAATGAGCAAAATGAAGCTAACAAGTGTGGGAGACGAATTGCTAAAAGAATGAAGAAAAATGGTGCTAAGAAATTTGACCACTCTTCAATGTTTTGATCATATCTCAAGATCTAGAGCTCCAATTGACATGAATGAAGAAGTTCTAAAAACCACACAAAATTTCCTACAACTTTCATGTTTTGCATTTTTATTGATTCTACTGTTTTCATCACCAAAGAGGGGCAACAAAGATGAGGGACGTCCTAGAACGCATCTAAGACGCCCCCTAGGATGCCTACCCATTTTAGGCCATTTTCAAGTGAAAATCAAGGACGGCAGAAGGCATTTAAAACGCCCTGAAGGACGCCTAAACGTCCTATATGACGTCTAAGACGTCTACTAGGACGCCGACGTGGAAAATAGCTCCGAAAATCAGTTTCTCAGCACCTATTTAAAGGAGATTTAACCCTAATCGAAATAGGACTTCTCTCCTGTAATTTTCCACAGTTTTAGAGGGTTCCAAACACATTCAAACCTTCTCCAAACGTGTTTTTGATCATCAATTTCCGAATCCGAGGCTACAAACCACCAAGTTCATCACCATTCAACAATTGAAGTCGTTCAACCGGTGGATATTCATCAAACTCCAGATTTGGTTACTTCTTCTCCAAGGTTTCATCGTTCCATGATTGATTGATCATTAGATTTTATTATTTTATTTATGAATTTTATTATGAATTACATTGTTTTTATTAAAGTGTTGTGTTTTGTAAATTCCATGGAAGGTTAAACTACCTAGGTTACTTTCGGGAATGTTGTAGGATGTTAAGATGAACGTGCTTTGATTATTACTTCTATTCCAATCAACTTTGGTTATTATATGTTCTTAAATTTATGATTTCTATTAATAATAATTGAAGTTGGGTTTCATTCATGTGTTTAATTTTATAATTAAGATAGTTTATTGTGAAATTCACTAATCGTGCCGAGTTCATATAGTTTAGGAACTAAGACAATCGGTTGAATCAGCATATACTATTCCAAGATTGTGATTTTAAATGCTAAACATTGTAATTGGTAATCATAAGACACAATACTGCTAAGTCACTCATTGTTCCTAATCCATTTAGACATAGGGAGTAAGACAATTAGTAGGAATAACATATTGCGTGACCAAAGTTATTTATTACATGTTAATTGACCTTGGTTATGTTTTCATAATTAATTTGGAATTTAAGGGAAGATAAATACGTGAGTCTTAATCATCCGACACTGAACCTGAAGTAACCTTATTTTTCTCATTGGTAATCGTTTGCAATATAAAGTTTCTAGTTTTTTTATTTAAATCTTATTTTAAATATTTTTCGTGACAATTTCAAGTATTAGTTCTTTTTCATTGACTACTATAGCACAAAGTTTGACCACAAACTCCTCGTGGATTCGGCCCTTTCTTACCCTAGCTATCTAGCGGTTTTGAGGTTATTTTTGATTGAGACAACGACCTCGATCAAAATTTGGCACCGTTGCCGGGGAGATTGTGCACTTAAACAATTGTGTTGAACTAGTCATTACATTTTATTTTTATTTTTTATTTTTTATTTTGTTTTATTTTTAGTTTAGAATCTTCACTCTTTTATTGTTTTTTTTGTAGTGATAGTCGTGAATGGAGGAGTACACTTACATGAATCAAGATATGTGGTTGGGGAACGAAAATCCAGTCCAATATCAATACTATAATGATCCATACAATGATTCATATAATGATGATCCATACGATGATCCATATGATGATGATTGTTGGTGGACTGGCGATTCGACTCAAAACCAACACCATGAATCACCTTGTTTCCCGGAAGACTAAGAATCAAATGAATCTTCATTCAGCAAAAAGTTGGATCAAATGCTAGAGATGTTGAATGAAACCTTCAACAAGGAGGAAGACAACTCCAAATAAATTTCGGCAATTGAAGATCAACTAGAACAAATAACAAAGCAGCTAAAGCAACAACCACCGGGAAAACCTTCAGACACTACCCAAGTAAATGAGGTAAGTTTTATATGCAATTATAACATTGTGCATAATCCTACACCACCCGAACTTGAGGTTATGATGGAGGAAGATGTACCTTTAAATGATAATGATACTCAAAGGATGTTTGAAATCAAAGAAGCTATAACTGAACTAGAAAAGTATAATGAAGATTTTCATGAGTTGGAAGAGTCTAAAGTTGGGAGGGGTTTATGGAGGCTAATACCATCCCCTACCCAATAATTTTGAAAAAACCCGAAACAAAACTTTTTGTTCAAACGGATTCTAAAATAAATTCCAAATACAAACAAACAAATTTAATCATTGACTGTCCCTTATTGGCAACCTTCTATGCTCAGATTGGTTGCCAGGAAGGTGCAATTGATATGTTATTTGGAAACCATAAGGTGAGATGTCTTGTGTTTGGACCTACTAATGATTCTCCAATCAGTGGTGATTTGTGTGTAATCAATAATACTCATGATTATGTCTATAAGCATACCGCAAATATGCTCTCCGACACCACCCTCGATTTGGAGAAAATTTTCTCATGTAACAGGTCAAAATCATTGGATAATAATGGGATTCAACACATGGAAAGAAAGTTGTGGAACAAAAAACATGATGCAACACATGCCCACAAATCAAAAATGAAAGTGTTACATGATATCAAGCATCGATTAAAGAAGTTTACTAGATGGAAAGATGCATGGCACTTCAAAACAAGGTTTAAGCATCATCATGGAAGGATTATATGCAAAATAGTTGATTTGCACAAGGCCAAAAAAGGATTGCCACATGATTCGGTTCCTCAAAGTAAGGTGAGCAACCTCATGGTTGGCTTTCAAGGAAGTCAACTAACATATGATCCTCTATAGACATCGGTCGAGGTAACCTGTCCCGCTAATTACGTTAAACTTGGCAAATTTTGAACTTTGTGGATGTGTTCACTTCAAACCCTCATGAGACTTTACCCGTCCACTAGGGGTAACCTAGGGGTTTAAAAGGCTTGTTGCACGTGCCAAGTGCAATCATGGACCCCGACAAAATTGAGGGCTAGTTAGTGTAGTTTATTTTTATTTGATTTGATTTGTGTGCTTGTAGTTGGTTTCTTTTATTATTTTAGGAATTTATCTTTTGATGCATCGAGAACGATGCAAGACTTAAAGTTGGGGAGGGGGTGTACACAAGAAAAAGATGGAGGATTAAAGAAAAACTGATTTAAAAAAAATCATAATTCTTTGATGTTTATTCGGGCAAAACGAAACATTATGCAAATACCTCCAACTAGTGAAGTTTTTTGGAAATCAAAACCGCCTCTACTATCAGTACCATCAGGTGTGTCGTCCTCCATATTTTTAATTTATTTTACATTAACTTTGATGAATTTTTTTGGATAATGGACTTAGGATGAATGTACTGCTATCTTAAACTCTATCTTTAATTATCTTATCCTGAAGTTGGTCACCATGAAATATGTGATGAGTTAGTAGCATCTCTACATCTTGAATGTAACTCATCAAAATGGAAAATGATAGGAGTTTCGTACATTGAGTCATAATATTTATTTAATATTGATTTTGTGGATTACTCAGCCGATTTGGGAATATTTATATTTAGTTAAAAAAATTGTTATGTGAAATACCCAAGTGTTTGAAAAATGAAGGTTTTTGGCTCGAGCCTACGATCTTTCAATTGAGGACACAACTGAACAATATGTGTCATCACGCTCTGAGTACCTGGTCTTACTTACTCCTACGCCTTTGGGGTTGTGAGGGGACTATTATTGTTTTCACACAATCAAAAAGCATCAAAAGATATTGAAGAACTTCAAAGTATATATAACCAAGCTCAAGTCAAATACAAAGATGATCAAATCCGATGAAGCATCAAAGAACTTGAAGAATGCACAATCAAGATAAATATGAAGAAAAGTTCAAGTTGGAGACATTGTGTGAAACAATATATGACCCCTCGATAGCGGGAGTGTATGGGTTGGTCCATTAAGTGTTACCAACCGCGCTAACTATGTTATTGAACCTTGAAAACGAGACTTTGGGAATGAGTTCAACCGATTAATCATGAGGTTGATTATTGGAAAGGGTTCAAAAAATGGAGGGTTTCAAACAACAAAGTAAAATAAGCATAACATTTCTTTTGAGTTTAAAAGTCTGTATAAGCAACTAATAATCCTCAAAATCAATATATTGTGCTATCGAAAATATTGTGAAAAAAATGTATGGAATACGTGATTCCATTGAGTTTTTCTAAGGATGAGAGATTAAGCCTACGCTGATATTTCAAGCCAATCTCGAGACGAGTTTGGAATAAAGTTGGGGAGGTTTGATAAGTCTATTTTATGAATGTACTAAATTGTCATAAATATGTTGAATTGATGTATAATTGTCCAAGAATGGCACTACTTTGATGAGTTGTTGGAATTCATATGCAAGTCAATATATTATACTAAAAGTGTACGGAACCCGCAAGAAAAATGAAGCTAACAAGCGTGGGAGACGAATTGCTAAAAGAATGAAGAAAAAAGGTGTTGAGAAATTTGACCACTATTCAACGTTTTGATCATATCTCAAGATCTAGAGCTCTAATTGACATGAATGAAGAGGTTCTGAAAACCACACAAAATTTCCTACAACTTTCATGTTTTGCGTTTTTATTGATTCTACTGTTTTCATCACCAAAAAGGGGCAAAAAAGATTAGGGACGTCCTATAACGCGTCTAAGACGCCCCCTAGGACGCATACCCGTTTTAGGCCATTTTCAAGTGCAAATCAAGGACGGAAGAAGGCATGTAAAACTCCCTGAAGGACGCCCAGACGTCCTATATGACATCTAAGATGTCTACTAGGACGCCGACGTGGAAAATAGCTCCGAAAATCAGTTTTTCAGCACCTATTTAAAGGAGATTTAACCTTAATCGAAATGGGACTTCTCCCCTGCAATTTTCCATAGTTTTGGAGGGTTCCAAACACATTCAAACCTTCTCCAAACGTGTTTTTGATCATCAATTTCCGAATCCGAGGTTACAAACCACCAAGTTCATCACCATTCAACAATTAAAGTCGTTCAACCGGTGGATCTTCATCAAACTCCAGATTTGGTTACTTCTTCTCCAAGGTTTCATCGTTCCATGATTGATTGATCATTAGATTTTATTAGTTCTATGATTTTAAGTTGATTTATGAATTTTATTATGAATTACATTGTTTTTATTCATGTTTTGTGTTTTGTAAATTCCATGGAATGCTAAACCACCTAGGTTACTTTCGGGAATGTTGTAGGATGTTAAGATGAACGTGCTTTGATTATTACTTCTATTCCAATCAACTTTGGTTATTATATGCTCTTAAATTTATGATTTCTATTAATAATAATTGAAGTTGGGTTTCATTCATGTGTTTAATTTTATAAATAAGATAGTTTATTGTCAAATTCACTAATCGTGCCGAGTTCATATAGTTTAGGAACTAAGACGATCGGTTGAATCAGCATATACTATTCCAAAATTGTGATTTTAAATGCTAAACATTGTAATTGGTAATCATAAGACACAATATTGCGAAGCTACTCATTGTTCCTAATCCATTTAGACATAGGGAGTAAGACAATTAGTAGGAATAACATATTGCGTGACCAAAGTTATTTATTACGTGTTAATTGACCTTAGTTATGTTTTCATAATTAATTTGGAATTTAAGGGAAGATAAACATGTGAGTCTTAATCATCCGACACTGAACCTGAAGTAACCTTATTTTTCTCATTGGTAATCGTTTGCAATATAAAGTTTCTAGTTTTTTTTTATTTAAATCTTAGTTTAAATATTTTTCGTGACACTTTCAAGTATTAGTTCTTTTTCATTGACTACTATAGCACAAAGTTTGACCACAAACTCCTCGTGGATTCGACCCTTACTTACCTTAGCTATCTAGTGGTTTTGAGGTTATTTTTGAAACGGAACCTCTGAAACGGAAGTCTGCTCCCCAACCGAGTATCAACCACATAAGCCAAATAACCTGCACATCCGTGTTGAATACACTGTCGAGCCCTGGAAGCCGAACAAAACCCTGAACCAACTCAGGTGCCCTCTCCATAGATAACCAGTTCTCCCCCACTTGGGGTTCTGTTGGGACATGATTTATGGTTTATAATTTACTTTACATAGCTTTTAGAGTTCTCGGTCTAGGACCGAAAACACCATGAATTCGTTGGTGTTTGGACCGAAATCACCATATGACTTCGGTGGGCTTAATGATGTTTTTGGTTGGCCTTTGGGTTGGGCCTTTGTGATTAGGTCTAGGTATATATATATTGTATTGGTTCAGCCGTGTTCAGGGTTGGTGATTCTAATTGTTGATTTCGAGATTTGTGAGAGACGGAGAGAACCGAGAGACATAGAGATTATTATGTACCCGACTATTAATCAATAATGGTGTGCATTGAAGATTTGTGATTGTATTCTTAATTCTTACTTACGATTTGTGTCTTTCATTTGATTGGGATTCCACACCAATCTCGTGTTTTAGATTGATACCTAGATCGGGGTCTACAATTGGTATCAGAGCAATGATTGGTATCAATCGAATTGGAAAAATATTAAACGTTTCTTGGATTTTTTTGGAGTTTATGGTGTTTTTGAGTTCTTTTTGACAAAAATTATTGATGTTGTTCTTCATGTTCTTCACTACATTGGAGACTTTGATCAAAATTGATCTTGATAAATTACCAATTTCATGTTTCTGGTGTTTTTGGGCGTCTTCGGTCAGGTTTGGACGTTTTCGACGACAAACTTCAAGTTCTCAGTTAGTTTTAGGAGTTTTCAACGGCCAACTGATCGAATTTGGTTAGGGTTTTCATATTTGACTTCACATTTTCTCGGCCAGCTCGTCAGACTCAACTTTGGATCTCTTGGTCTTAGCCTCAAAGTTCTCGGCGGCGACTCTGTGCTCTCAGCTAGGTCAGCCTCACTTCTCGGTACTCCTGGAGTCTTCGGTCAACGTATTCGGTCTGTATATTTGGCTTCGCATCTTCGGTTCAGCCTCTTGGTTATTGAGATTTCGGCTAAGGTTCTCGGTCAAGAAACCTCATTCTCGGTCAGGTTTTTTTTGGACAAAAAGTTGACCTTCAAGGTTCTCGGTCAATAGGGTGTTGACTATTGGCGTTTTCGGTTATAGAGCATTTATTTTTGGTTTTCGGTCAAGATCAAATTGCACAATCAGTTTTTTTCTGTTAGTTAATAATGAGCTCTTACAACAGTTCAATCACAACTCCGGGTACCAAAAGGGTAAGTGAAACCTCATGCTCTCAATCATGTGAAGATAAAATAAATAAATAAATACCGTAAGAAAAATAAATTATTAGTCAGAGAAGTTTTTGATCTTAAAATGAAATCTATGAAATTAAGAAAGTAAACAAGCCTCTTAAAGAAAAACTAGATGCTCAAAATAAGGATCTAATTAGGATTAAGGAGGAATATAGCATTAAAAGTGTTCATCATCGTTATGCTAAAGAGGAAATTGCCAAATTAACTGCCGAACTTGATGCATTAAAAGTTAAATTTAAGGATGTTGATTTTAATTTTAAGAAATTCGATGTGTCAAGTGAGATAGTTGAGTCAATGATAGAAAAACAATTAAAGTGGAAAGATAAACAGGGTGAGGGTATTGGGTATCATAGTGTTCCACCTCCTTTCAATGATAACTATACTCCGCCCCTTGAAACCAAAGAGATATATACACCTGCACAATACGGCCAGACCCCTGTAACTGCCTCAATCAACACTGACCAATCCGGCCCAACTAAGAGTATTAATGTGAACGATACTAATGTTTTTACTTCTTGTGCAGATAATGTAACAGTGCGAGATGGGTTTGAGCAAAACAAAAATAATTCTAGTTCTGCTGAAAATGCTTCAAAAACTTGTGATGGTAATAATCCCACTGTTGGACAATTCAAGCCACAAAAATTTGTTAAACAGTCTAATAAATGTGCATGAGCTTGTGCTTGTGCTTGTGGAAGTTATTTGAAACAAACTTCATTTCGACAAGGACCAAGTCACAATCTTATTTATTTGGAAAGACAAACTTGTTTTAACTGTGGGACTCTTGGTCACATTGCTCGAAATTGCGCACATCGTTCATATGTTCCCTACTATGAACAAGGTTGGCAGAACGTTCCAAGGGGGAGATCTTCCAAAAGAAATCCTTCGAGGTCACATTCAAGCAATGGTGACTGGAATACTGCCAAGGCCAAAAATCAAACTCTCAAGAACAAAAAGGTCAAGTCTAACAAGAGATCTGATTTGAGATATAGTTCAGTCAAACCAAGATCGGTATGGTCGAAGTCATCTTGGAGATCAGTCTCAAGCTCCAAAACAATTCTTGAAGCATCCATCCAATTAAACAAGAAAATGGTTAAACCTGACTACAGATGGGTACCAATAGTTCATACTCCCAAATCACCTAATAATTCTAACATCTTTTCATTTTATGTGTTTGATAAACAGGATATGACTTGGGAACGCATATCACACGTACATGGCAAAGGTCAACCCAGTTTCAAAATGGACTGGGTTCCCAAAACTAATTAATCCCGCAACTTGTGCAGGAACAACTATGGAGGAATATCATCAGGCTTTGGTATGTTGATAGTGGTTGTTCCAGACACATGATAGGAGACATCTCTCATCTGCATGACATTCAGAATTTTAATGGAGAGCATGTGTCCTTTGTGGGAAAGGAAAAAGGAAAGGATCACAAATGAGGATTACATTAATTGTTGAATTACGGTTTTGATTTTTCTTGACACTCCTATCTTCTGTGATAATGATGCTGCTATTCAAATTGTTAAAAATCCAGTTCAACATTCTAAAACCAAACACATAGATATTAAAGTTCATTTTATACGAGATTGTTTTGAGCGTAAACTTGTTCATTTGGAACAAATCCACACTGATAAAAATGTGGTTGATTTGTTTACAAAACCTTTTGTAAAAGCTCGTTTTCATTTGCATGTGAATTTTCTTAAAATGATTCGTTTTGAAGACTGACATAATTTTTTTTTGTGTACATTTTGTATAATATTTTTGTTTTATTTAAATTTGTTCATATTTTTTTTCTTTTTCTCCTCTATGCACAAATTTAGGGGGAGAATTAAAACCAAACAAAAATAATAAAATAAAAATCATAAAATTCCAAAATTCCAAAAATATATTTATTTATGTTTTTATTTCTTTTTCAGTAAAATCAAAAATCCAAAAAAATTGTATTTGAGCGTATTTTAATTTTATTTTATTCTTAGTTATTATTTTTTTTGTTAGTGCTAAGTTTATTTTATTTTTATTTTTATTTATAAATTTTCATTTGTCTTAAACGCGAATTCAAAAGAAGAAGATACCTAAGGATACTATGTCAAAATATTATGTGCAAGAAGAGTTCATGAAAGGAATTGACGGAATCACTCACAAGGAATTGAAGGCATGAAATTGCACAAACTGCCAGTTAGACAATATCTTTCTAAGAACTGTCGTATTTAAGGAATTGAAAGTTTGAAACTATACAAATTGTCAAAATTGGTCTTGTTAGTTATCTTTACCTAAGAACTGTCGTGGCACTAGGGCGATACACCCCACCGGGAAACATATATCGTTGAACATCCTGCCCAAGGTCATGACATTCTCACTGTCATGTAAAACTGTGGAGACTCAAAAGTATTCTTGGATACATTCTCCGCAGGTAAGGAATTAACGGTTATTGGCACTAGGGCGATGCACCTCGCAAGGCACGATTATCATTGAATGTCCCGCCAAAGGGCCTTGACCTCGTGTCATGCTAAACTATGGAAATATGTCCTCGGATACTTTTGTTACAAGATGGTTTTGTGAGTTATTCTTAATTAACTCTCACTGGCACTAGAATGATACACTCAGCTAAGATTTATAAACCATTGAACGTCTCGCCAAGGGCCAAGTTAACTTGTTAACCTGAAAAACTGCATTGAGATCTTTGATTAAGGATATGCAAGGGGCTTATATCAAAATAGCCACGAGTAGTTCTCCGATACTCAAACAATCACAATGTGTTCCTCCGTGTTCACACAGATACTGCGAGTAGTCTCCATTTGAGCCAAGGTTGGGTCCTTGAACAACTGTGGTGAGAAGGGTTTTTATGACTCTGTGATCCATAGGGACTTTTTAGTCATGGTTACCTTTCAAGACGCATCTGTAATCGATGAAGAATATTCATTCGAAGGAACAAGACGTGAAGATTATTTTTTTAACACACAACCTTTCAATCCCATAATCAAGGTGAAGTTGTATTTGAAGTTATGTGATGAATTGCATTGAAGCCTCCTAAGTCAATTTGCTACTATCTATGAACCTGCTGAAGTGATCCAAAAGAATCGGTCTCTATGTAATTATCTCTGAACTATTTCAAAGCTAAAAACTGCTGATTTTCAGGAACCTATACAAGAAGTCTCTATACCCAATGTGCGTTCAAAATAAAATTTTAAAGGAAGTTCAAATATTCAAGATGAAGTTATTCATGTAGAAATTCATATGTTCATCTTCAAGTCGTGAAGATATAGAAGATAAAAGTTATAAGTCAAGAACAAAGAGAAGATTGAAAAGAAAAGAAAGCTATAAACCAAGGGGGAGATTGTTAGGACATGATTTATGGTTTATACTTTACTTTACATAGCTTTTAGAGTTCTCGGTCTAAGACCGAAAACACCATGAATTCGCTGGTGTTTGTGTTGGGACTTTGTGATTAGGTCTAGGTATATATATTGTATTGGTTCGGCCATGTTCAGGGTTGGTCATTCTAATTGTTGATTTCAAGATTTGTGAGAGACAGAGAGAACCGAGAGACATACAGATTCTTATGTACCCAACTATTAATCAATAATAGTGTGCATTGAAGATTCATGATTGTGTTCTTAATTCACACTTACGATTTGTGTCTTTCACTTGAGTTGGATTCCGCACCAATCTCGTGTTTTAGATTGATACCTAGATCGGGGTCTTATAGGTTTAAACTACCACTCTCTTGCCCTCACAATCAATCATGGCACCAAACCTGCTCAGTCAGTCCATACCCATTACCACACACACATTCCCCATGGGGATAGGGACCAGATCAATCAGATAAGGAACTCCGAAGATCTCAAATATATAACACATATACACTGTGGATGTAGAAACCCCCGTGTTTTTTGGTGATAGAAACCCGCAATGGACATTCTAACTCCCTAATTGGCATATCAAACTCCCTACTAAATGACCGAGATACAAAGGACCGAATCGCACCCGAGTCAAATAATACAACGGTAGGAAAAGAGTTCACTAAGAACGTACTTATTAGGAGCATAGACATGAGCATAACATAAAACATAATTATCATAACAATAAATAGAAACATACGAGTCACGACGTCTGGTGCCGACCTGGCCTTCTCTGCTGTGAGCTGGAAAGTGCGACCCCGAGCCCTCGGGGGCTCCGCCCTGCCCTGAATCCCATATGTGATCCTGAAAGTAGCCGACGCCGGAGCCTGCACCGGCCTAACAGCAAAGCAGGGCACTGGGCCTTCATATGGCCCACCTGATCACAATGATAACAAATCCTGATGCTGGAAACTAGAGCCTGCTGCCAGCAGTCCGTCGCGATGTGGCCCTCCTTTCCATATTTATGGCATCCTGCTGAAGATCGAGAAGCACCATTAGGAACCTTTCCATACTTCACACAAGTTCGGCCCTGCTTCCGACAGTCCCTCGCAATGTGGCCCTGAACCGCTTCGGTGCAGGCTGTGACTGTGTCAGGACCGGTCTCTGCTCCCTCTTCTAGAGCTCCATCTCAATCTCACACCGCCTGGAGGCCTCTTTCAACTCCAATAATTACCATAACGCCGAGTGGATACAAACTGCATGATATCCGTCTTGAGCATACTCTAGTAACGGGTCATCTGAGCTTGATCAGAAGCAGCAACCTCAACAAAAAACATGGCCCTCTTCGTGAACATCTTGGTGATCTCCGTCACCGAATCAGTCCCCTGTCTCAAATCCAAGTACTCCTGGGCCAACCTCTCATGATCCACCAATGGAACATATCTAGAATGTAACCTCTACGAGAACTGCTCCCAAGTCACTTTGCAGTCCTCTGCTCAGTAGAATACGAGATGGTAACAAGTCTCCACCAATCCTTCGCTCCGGACCTAATAAGGTTCAGAGCACACTTGCTTTCTGGTCAGTTAGGCAAGAGCAAGTGAAGAAGCATCCCTGGATGTCAGACAACCACCTCATGGCTATGATTGGACCCTGGGCTCTATCAAATGTCGGGGGCTTCATATTATCGAAGTCCCGATACTGAAAGGCTCTTCCAGTACTAATCCCTGCAGCCGCAACAGTTACGGTGGCAGTAGCAACAACAACCTCAGACAATGCAACATAACGCTCTTTAGGGTACTCCACCATGGCGGTGTTAATAGGCCTAAACATCTCTGGTAATTGTGCTCAAAAGAGGGAACCAACCTCCTCCTGCATGATCTCCCTCACCAGCTCCTCAGTTAAAGTTGGCCTATCCTGGCCACCAACTCTCGATCCTGATCTAGATCCTTCCACAAATCATCTTGTCATCACCATACTGAAAATAAACTAGGGAAATATCATATAAAACGCATATCATACCAGGGGAACCAACTCCCAACAAATCCCTAGGGGTTGTGACTTCCCTTCAACGTGTACGGGTCATGTGCTTCCAGTAGTACAGGCCCATACTACCTTTCAAACCTACCCATATTTGTCTTAGAGGATCATCACAACAGCCCTAACAATACATAACATACACATTCATTTAATCCTCACTTCCTAGAGGAAGGCTAAACATTACGAAATTGGCCGACTACCCCACACAACTCATCCATGAAATTTCCACCAACCCTACAACACTCATGTATGCTAATCATATATAACATTGGACCCTACAGACAGTCGAATACATGATTCTACTTTAAGCCCTTCATCAAACAAGAACAATAAATAAGGCCAAACCAAACATTCTCAGGCTATAGAATCTTAGTTATGTACAACTATGATACATACACAAAGCAACCACAATAATGATGTCAATGTCATATAAAGAAAACCTCTAAGCTATCAGGCATCATATAATCAGACAATTCTATCATGCAATTTCTGAAGATCCCTAGCCTATCACTAGCATGCTATTCTAACATATCACAATATGAAAGAATAGTGTGGTAATTTTGGGTCTACTTAATGGCGCCGATGATCGTACACATCGCAAAACCGGAACTGTGGAAACGTTCGGGGGCGTAGGATGTCATGTTTAGTATCACAACACATGTATCATAGCAATCATAGAAACAAACAACCATTGTACTAATATTGAAGTGTTTACAAGTAGTGATTCACAAAAGATTAAATCGCAAAAGTAAATAACAAAACAAGACATGAAGCTAATATACTTCATCTTCTGAATCCCAGTGCGCGTCCTGTCTACTAGTTTCCTGAGAATACAAGTTATTTTGAAAGAGTAGATCAACATTTAAGCTAGTGAGTTCATAAGATTTTAGTGATGTAAAGTAAGTTGAAAGTTCTTTTAAAAAAGTTCGTATGTTCCTCCAGAAGATCCTATATCTTCTGATATGATGAAATTTAAGTAAAAATGGCTCTACAATCCTTTCTATGAGTACTAAATGGATACAAGTTATATAAAACCCAGAGTAAACAAACAATCGATTGTATGAATCTGCCCTAAGCCCACAACCAAACAAGGAACAGGAAACGAGGCGGAAGTCACACATCCCATTGTTTGTTAGGTCTTCGTTTTATATAACCCTGGTGTATTCACTTGGTACTCATGGAGTTAACTGTAATAGTTCCTTTATATTTTATGAAAACATTCTTTAAGAAAAACCCTTATTTCCTGTAGTAAAAATAGTAACCACAACAGTTCCTTCTAAAATCACTTAGTTTATACTAGTTATATAAAATCTAATATTGAACGGATAGTTAATTGTGTGAATCTGCCCTAAGCCCACAACCAAACAAGGAACAGGAAGTAAGGCAGAAATCACACATCAAACTACCTATCGGATATTAATTATATATAACCTTGATGTATAAACTAAGGTATCATAGAATTAACCACTTAAGGTTCTTTAAGTTATATTGGTTTAATAAAATGGTTAAACCCTTGCTTCCTTTAGTAAAAATGGTAACAACAATAGTTCCTTCTATAATCACTTAGTTTATGTTGGCTATATATAATCTAATACTGAACGGATAGTTAGTTGTGTGAATCTGCCCTAAGCCCACAACCAAACAAGGAACAGGAAGTAAGTCGGAAAACACACATCCAACTACCTATCAGATACTAATTATATATAACCTTGATGTACAAACTAAGGTATTATAGAATGACCACCAAAGGTCCTTTTCTGATAAGTTTCTAGTTTAGCCTACTAAATGTTCTAACTGAAAAGTACGTTTTTGAACTAGAAAACAATGTATTGCATTAGTATACTATGACGTGACCTATACCTAGTACTCCTTATGATTACTTTGTGTATACGGAATATATATATATATATATATATATATATATATATATATATATAGGGAAAGGATCAAATGAGAACACCTAAAAGGTTGAGAACGCGAGAACAGGTATATTCATTTGTGATTTCATGTATTCATTTGTGGAGAAATGATAAATTTTTACGCACAATCAACATGAATATGATTTTTCTCTTCAATTGAAATTAAAGTTATAAAAACTTATCATTTCTCCACAAATGAATACATGGAATCACAAATAAATATACGTTGTTCTCGCGTTCTCAACCTTTATGGTGTTCTCATTTGATCCTACTCCTATATATATATATATATATATATATATATATATATATATATATATATATATATATATAGCTAAGATCGAATAGATAGTAGACTGGGTGCATCTGCTCTAAGCCCACAACCAAACAAGGAACATGAAAAGAAGCGGAAAGCACACACTCTACTGTCTGCCAAACCCGATTAATACATATCCCTGATGTATGCACTAAGGAATCAAAAAGTTAACATTATAGGCCCCCTTTCTAAGTGGATGTACTAAGACTCGACTGTACTGTTTATCTTTTGTAAAAATGAAAGTATACAATAGTATTTTAAAGTGACTACTGAAGTACTGACTACCTTAAAACCAATTCGTATTATTAAGGTAAAAAATGTGATGTGGTTGTAACCATACTAATAACGCTCTCCCTCCAGTAGATTCTGGTTACAAAACGCGACTTAACAAACACATTGCTAAGCCGTGAAGTAGTCTCACATTTTAATGTTATAGTATCTTTGTATTAGTGTTGTATGCTCTCTTTGTATAGTGTATAGTATGTTCCTCCCTGTTTCTCTTTTTAGTATGTTCCTCCCTGTTTCTCTTTATAGTATGTACTGAACCCCTAAACTATACCTATTATAGTTTACTAGTATGATTACTTGAACTGATACTGACTTATAAAGCATAAGAAATCCTTTGAATATGATAGTTATCACAAATAAGATTTACACAATTATCATTGTGCTCAACTTGTATCCCCCCCCCCCTAAAAGAATTTAAAACATTTAAAAGATTGATTATAGGGGTATGAACTCGCCTTATGTGGGTGATTCAAATGTAGATTCACGTAAGGATGAAAAGTTCCACAAATGAATTCCCGAGACACAAACGAGTCCTAAATGATATATAGTGGCATATATAGGTATGCAATTAGTGTTTTAAATAACTAACATGCAAGGAAACACCCTTAGGGACTAGGAAACACTTGAACTAAGTGTTACAATCACATATGATTGTTTGCAAAGGGTGTACGGCCACTTAAGGGAATGTACGACCAAGGAGTGTATGGCTAAATGAATGTACGGCTGTACACTCATGGAAAACATGAAAAAGAGGGTGTTTGATCCATGGGGAAGCTAGTGTGCCTAGTGTACAACAAGAGGATGAACAAAGCTCTCATTTTGGAAGGTCTTGAGGTGTGTACAGCCACACCAAGTGTGTACGGCCGTACACCCTTGATGATCTTGAGTTTGATGATGATTTAAGGCTATGAATCAGGTGTTTAACATGTCTAACTAGATGGTAAAAGGAATACTCACACTTTTGAGGGTCTTAAGGGGTTCATGGACCAAGAACAAGTAGGTGTTCTTGAAGATCTTTGTGATTTGGCTAGTGTTTGATGATCCTAAGTTGTATTCTAAGGAGATACAAAGGTAAGAGGGTGAAAAGAGTGGAAATGGTGTTCTTGAACTTATGATACTTGAGAGAGTTTGAGAGGATTTCGGCCAAGGAAGGAAGTAATGAAGAAAATGAGGTGATCTTATATATATATATATATATATATATATATATATATATATATATATATATATATATATGAGGTGGTGTACGACCACCTTGGGTGTACGGCCGTACACCCATGTGTATGGTCGTAAACTCCTCTTGAAGGAGTGTATGGCTTGAATACAACTTGATGAACTGAAGATAACATATCCCTACACCCAATCCTTAAGTGTACTAGGCTTAGAACTCATAAAATGATCCTTAATAATGCTAAAAGATAGCATAAACGAGTCTGATTCTCGATTGATTAGCTGAACTTATAACACAAAAACTTTTGGGTTGTCACACCCCCAAGCTAATCAACCATCGGGTTAGAATACCAATATACTATGGGTCTAGTGAACCATCGGGTTGGAATACCCCAAGCCTAATCAACCATCGGGTTGGAATGCCAATCTACAACGGGTCCTATCATCCTCGGGATGGAATACCCTTGGGCCCAATCAACCATCGGGTTGGTATGCCCTTGACCGGTTGGCTTATGCATAAAGCAGTAAAGCCTCAACCACAAACCAAATATGCACACATATAACAGATAATCATATAAACAATCTACAAACAGTCAGGCAGATCTACAGATCACGAAGCATAGCATCATCCTATATACCATGATACTAATCTAACAGATCACTAGAACACGATAACATACTATCACATAACAAGATATAAAATCCAAAGGGCCGACCTTGGTTCCTTCGACCCGTAAGTACAGTGAGGAAAACTCACCTCGCAAGCTGTACAAAAGCCAATGAGGTCCCGACTTCAAATTTCAGCTCACTAACCGACACCTATTCCAAACAAATGACCAATCTCCATCAAAATCAACAAATACCCAAAATACCCTTAAGGCCAAACTTGGTCAAAGTCCATAAATCAACTGAGTTAACCCAACCGAGTCAACCCAGCCGAGTCAACTCAGCTAAGTCAACTCAACAAGCATATGTGGGGCGTACTCTGAAGGTATGTTGGGCATACTCCTCCGCTGACCAAAAACGGGGCCGTTAACTACGTACGCTGGGCGTCACCCAGGTATGCTCAACATAACCCCAAACCTCCTTGTTTCTCATTAATTACTTAGTACAACATCTTAACGCATCTAAATGTAGATCCAAGGTCAAAATGTCATTAGGAGTCATAAAGTTTGCAACTTTATGACCTTGCATGCTTAATAAGTGCTTAATCCATAAAAACCCAACAACTTAATGCCTTAAGACTCTCCATAACATGCATGGGACAAAAACCAACCATTGAGACTCCATTTTTATGACTAAAGACCCCTCATAGGGTCTGAAAGGACAACTTAATGGTCAAGAATATTCCATGCTCAAGATCTAACATTTTGGGACCAAAAGCATCACTAGAACACCCATTTCTAGATCTATATTTTGGAGGGATAAAGTTGTAAGATTTATGCCTTAAGAAGGTTGAAAATGATGTAGAAACCCTAGATCCAAAGTGCTTCACTCTTCCAAGATGAGCTTAGCTTCCTTCCTTCTTCTTCTAAGCACAAAACACACATTCTAAGACTTAAAATAGTCTCTTAAGGTGAAATAGGGTTGCAAAATGTATCAAGTGGGGTGGAGGTTGATGAGGTGAGGGGAAATGAGGCAATAAGGGTGTTAAAATACAAGCTAAACCCTAAAAATTAAGGTTTCCATATATGGAAACTACGCCTAGCGTACAGCATGTACGCCTAGTGTACTAGGGCGCGCCCTAGTACGCTCAACGTACACACGTATGCATGGCGTACTCAGCCAAGGAGTTTTTACAAAAATGCCACTAGGGGTCATTTACACACTTCCTTGAACTTTAGGGACCAAAATGCAACACAAATATATTATAGGGTTAAAACTAGAAGTACCTTATCATCGAGTTATTATAGTCACAAGTTTAGGTGTTTCAAATATAGAGAAAAAGGGCATGTGCACTGAAATTGAAAGAAGAATTAGATATGTTTTCATTGCCACCATCCGGGTCATTTCATGTCCAGCTGTCTTGCATGGGTAGCGGAAGAGGTACAGGCCCCAAGACCCATCGTCCTACAAGAGGTCAAGATCGAGCTGCAAGAAATCGCTGGTATATATGTTGAGCCCCAGTTCTATAATTATATTTATATGTAGAATAAGTATGTTCTTGTCCAGTTTTGTATTGTTGGACCAACAATCTTTTGTATGATAGAATTGTTAGAACCATATTGAAATTTCTAAAATTTCTTTAGGATGGGTTTCAGTCTTGGATGCTTCATATTTTAGAAGGTATGGATCGCTCTTGCTAGGTTTGAAGTTGTAACACTCGGAAACTTCTAATAACCCCATCTAAGGTTCAAGGATCCTATATGATTGACCAAGTCATCATTTAAATATTTTTCATATGCCATTTTGCATCCCGTTGGCTCTGTTTAGAAGACGTGTGAGTATTCCACATGGGAAACTAGCAGCCGGTCAGATCTTTAGTGTTATAAGTGAGAAGTCAAGGAATCTACAAGGTAGGCATGACGGGTTTGAATTTAGTATATGTAGGGGTGTTCTTGGTTTCGAGGTATTGATGGATTGGTTCGATCATGGGTGTAAGATCAATAATTTTCAAGTTCACACCTTCGGATTGAGGTCAGTTGTAGGTTACATGGGAATTGATCTAACCGCAAGTAAGTGGTTGAACGGATTGGGTAATTATTCAATATTGAGATGTTGTTCCTCATCCATTGATCAGTCGCCAAGCACTAGTAGGGATTTAGCGGAAAGTGCCTGGAGATTCGTTGACGTATTGGGAACGAACACCCGGTCTTGGAATATATATAAGCGCTAGGTTTGGCCAATCAATGAAAGATAGCTGTTGTAAAGCCTAGGTTGTCAACTACTACCATCAGTAGGGATTGAGCAGTGGTAATGTATTACCCTTAATTATTGGGAAAGTGTTGTTTGCATGGGTTATTTTTAGTCATTGGGATTATCAACAGAAATTGAAGGGTATCTTTTGGCGAACTTAGAGTACATCGATCCTTCGGTAAGTGAGTTACTGAATCGATGATCCATCTATTCCAGTTAGTTCTATGCCACGAGCCGAGGTGGCTTAAGGATTTGGAGATGTATCATAGGAAGTATTGTTGGATAAGGTGTCTAAGTCCATAACTATTTCTGGTATGTACTTGACCTGACCCGGCATGGTCCGTTTAGGTTGCATGGCACCATGCAATCGGATAGACTAAATGAGAGAAATAACACTTGGGGATTATTAATATATTATAAGTTCTAATATATTAATAATATTATTTAATTAGTTTGATCAAGAATTAATTAATTGATCAAAAGATAACTAATTAAATATATGGGTTGATTATGCAAATCACCCATAACTTGTATAGTGGGCTAAGAGGCTTCATGGATTATCAAGTTGGGTTCCACCCATATGATGCTCCATGGGAGTTACAAACCCATGGGTCATGGAAATGAAGAGTCATGACACATCAGGGTTTACATGGTGTAACCCTAGATGTGTCAACACTATATAAAGAACATATTCTCCACCAAAATCGGCTACACATAAGAAACAAGAGGGCTAGGCTGATTTTAGAAGTGTGTATACTCTCTAAAGTCATTCCAAAAGCATTTGGTGTTGTGTGAAGCATTTTGAGGCATCACACTTGGGGTGCTAGGCTCACAAGGTTTCAAGGATCATAATCAACAACAAGGTAAGTTATTCTATCTTTCATTCAAGTTAAAAATTGTTTCCCATGTATGCTAGATAGGAATATAACCTTGGAATTCAACTTTGCATGATTATTAGACAAACATAGATCCAAGGTTATTAGGGTTGCATGTACACTTAGGAAGTGTTAGAATGCTCAAAACCCATCAGTGGTATCAGAGCCTAGGCTTTTTTGTTGATTTTTTTTGTGCGAACTGTTGAAAAAAATCTTTTTTCTGTTTTCTGCTGGTATGAACTCACCGAGTCCATGGGGGGACTCGATGAGTCCATGAAAAAATGCAAGCTACTCGTCGAGTCTATTCTTGCACTTGACGAGTAGAGGCTGCAGTTTTCATCAATTCGACTTTTGTTGCTGGAAATGGACTAGAAACATTACCCTAAACTGTTTTGGTACTTGAAAACTTGTTTTAGATGATGTAATGTTTATGCTAATCCATTTGCAATGGCAATTATCAAAATTACAAAGTTTTTAAGGGTAATTTTTGATTCTTGAAAGTGTTCATATTCATGTTCTTGAACTTATGAAGATTAGATGATCATAGGAATTATTTGTAACCTACTTAGTAGTTTAATTCTTGATCATAATGTTTTTTAATGGAGTCCATAACTTGTCCTCAAGTTATGGAAAAACAAAAGTCACACTTTTATTAAAGCCATTAAAAGAACACAAGAGTTATAAAAATGAAGAGCCTTCATTTTATTACTCAGTTAACTCATAAGTTATAAGAAATGAAAATTTTTTGAAAATTTACAAAATTTGCCCTCAAGTTTTGGAACAAGTAAAGTCTTGATTAAAACTTTAGTTCCGACCCTTAGATTTTTAAAAGTTAAAATTCAACCCTTATACTTTATAATATTATAAGTTAATAATATATATATATATATATATATATATATATATATATATATATATATATATATATATATATATATATATATATATATATATATATATATGTATAAGATCAAGTCGTCTTACCGCTAGTACGCCTCATTCACGAACTCGGTCTATAAGGGGGTATAAGGTTGTTGCCTATAAAATGGCAACTTAATGGGTGTCTATTCTCACCTAACACTTCCTTGATCGGTGGAGGGACGTTAGCGGAACAGGTAAGACAAGGACTTATAAATTCTCATTAAAAGTATGATGAATATTATAAAGTAACTAAATGCTTTTATTAAATTCCCAATCTTAGTTACTTTAGGAAAAGTGTGAATAAGGTGCTAATCCATGAAATTACACTTTACACTTTGTTTAAGTCGTTGGTGGAGCGTGTGTGGTTAACCGGCACACTAACTTAGACTTGACAAAGTAGGTAAAGGGTGACTTAAGGTTTATCATAGTATCGGTGGAGTGTGTGTGGTTTACTGGTACATCGATTGAGTGATAAACTTTAAGGGTACCAAGTGATTTGCATGGTTACTTCACACCTCGTTTTGTGATCCTCGGTATCCCAGTCACAAAACTTGGAGGGCACACTCGAGATTGAAACATGCCTTTGAAAAGTTCATTGAATCTCAAAAGAATCTAGGAATTTCTAAGAACCAATCAAAAACCTAATATTTAATATTTCGTTTTTCATGGTGGAAATTGGTGAATCGTCATTCACCTACCTTTCAAATATGTTATAGCGTGGATTACGGCATACCTCTTCTAAGTTATAATATATTGTGATTGGATCCTAGCCTTAATATTACATTTGGGTGTTTTATTAAGAACTATGTTAATATCTAAACTAATCTTGTCCTCTTCTTTCAGAATAATTATGTTTGGTATATCATATTATTCAAACCTCCACAATCGGTCATATGTCGGAAGTAGGTATGAATCAAGACTGTCATGATTGGTTGTAGAGGTCTAAGTTGTTGGACATAGATACAACAATCATGAGTGCTCATAAGTTCTGAGCATTGGACTCAACCCACGCTCACTGGAATCACTTCATGGAATTTATCTCGAGTGATCGTGAGACAGTAATATCATATAAGTCTTCAAACCTAGAGATATGATTTGTTACTTATGAGTTGGTTATGCATTGATTGTACGTAAACGCATTGGTAACTCGATGTTATAAAACGTGCTTTTGTGTATAATTCAATGAGTAGTAGAAAAAACATATGAGTCGAAGTTTATCGGTTCCTTCTTGGATTAAAAGCTAATATCTGGGCCCCTCTATGATTTTTTTTTGACCTATCTACGGGGCCCGGTCAGAACTAAGTTGATGTGTTCAGTTAAGTTCTTTGTCAAACAAATTGAAAATCGGGAAACAAACTGCTGGACAATAAGTAAGACATTGTTCCATGTATTTGTCCGGCTGATATCTAGAACATAGGATTATATGATCGCTTATCTTAAATGGCGTATCATCATCTTCTTAGTTCCGAGAGACCTTGAAAGAGCTACGATTGTCGTTCGGTTCCTGAAGTATTACAATTATAGTTATTAGACTTATCCAAGTGGGAGACTGTTAGATAAGGTGTCTAAGTCCATAACTATTTCTGGTATGTACTTGACCTGACCCGGCATGGTCCATTTGGGTTGCATGGCACCATGCAATTGGATAGACTAAATGAGAGAAATAACACTTGGGAATTATTAATATATTATAAGTTCTAATATATTAATAATATTATTTAATTAGTTTGATCAAGAATTAATTTAGAATTAATTAAGTGATCAAAAGATAACTAATTAAATATATGGGTTGATTATGTAAATCATCCATAACTTGTATAGTGGGCTAAGAGGCTTCATGGATTACCAAGTTGGGTTCTACCCATAGGATGCTCCATGGGAGTTACAAACCCATGGGTCATGGAAATGAAGAGTCATGACACATTAGGGTTTACATGGTGTAACCCTAGATGTGTCAACACTATCTAAAGAACATATTCTCCACCAAAATCGGCTACACATAAGAAACAAGAGGGCTAGGCCAATTTTAGAAGTGTCTATTCTCTCTAAAGTCATTCCAAAAGCATTTGGTGTTGTGTGAAGCATTTTAGGCATCAAACTTTGGGTGCTAGGCTCACAAGGTTTCAAGGATCATAAGCAACAACAAGGTAAGTTATTCTATCTTTCATTCAAGTTAAAAATTGTTTCCCATGTATGCTAGATAGGAATATAACCTTGGAATTCAACTTTGCATGATTATTAGACAAACATAGATCCAAGGTTATTAGGGTTGCATGTACACTTAGGAAGTGTTAGAATGCTCAAAACCCATCAAGTACTTGGGATTATTGAGAATTCAGGAAGTATTCATCTAGTTTTGGAATATGTATGATCACAAAGGTTGGCTAGTAATGGAATGCTAGTTCTTGTAAACCCTGGTTGTTAACAGTTGGAATTGTTAAGTGGTGGGATGGATTGGGAATCCATCAAATTCTTTGTGGACTGGAAGAGCGCAGTGGAATCCAAGTGGGGGAGAATCGTTTGGTCTAAGGGTTGCACAAGAATGGATATTTAGGTTTCTTTGCACATCAGTAGTGACGCATAGTGGGTATGTGGATGGATCCAGGTTGATGGTTGTGTTAGATCCTCTCTCTCCATGTCGGACTAAGGCTTCGGGGATTCGAAGCATAAACCAAACAACTGATTGGTTTATAATTGGATGTGGATTCAACTTACGATGGTCATGGTCGGTATGGGAGATGGACTATAAAACCATGGGTTGGGTCCATGACAATATTGAAGTGTTGTAAGACTACGGGGCAGCCATAACATTCACACATTTGGTAGACTGATGTGGGAATGTTGTAATACTATGGGGTAGTCATAGCATGTATAAAGATGATAGGATATCAGGGAAGTGTTGTACGTCTGCAATGGGATCGTAGCATTCACCAGAATGAGGTAGGCCATTGTGGGAGTGGTCTTAGAACTAAGGAATGATCAATTCATACCCGGGTCGAGGCGGACAATATTTTCAGAAGATTACTCTTAGTTGGTATGAGGATCGTTGGAACTGAGGCAAGGTTACGCCTGCACAACACTCGATTGGGTAGGACCCTTGGGCAAGGCCCATTCAATTGTGCAGTCTAGGTGAGACTTGTGGGCAATGCCCGTATGGTTATGATAGTACCGGTGGCACCCTGTGGATATTGGTTGGGGAAAGGTGTTGGATTACATTTGGAGTGGGATGACTCTATGGTCAGCTATTGGTATTCGTATGATGTGTTGGCCAAGGTAGCCTTTATCAGTTAGACTCTCAGTAGGAGCCAAGTGATTGGAACAGGTTTGAGGTTGTCAGTTTCAGCGGTAGATTTGGGATTTTATATTCCCGTTTAGTGAAAGGTCGTCGTGGAATCAGAATATTTCATATATAATGCAAGTGTAAATTTTTGGATTTCCGAATATAGGTCGTGTATCGTGTTAGAAAATGGGTGGGGCTTGCGTTAAGAGTTTTAAGATCATTTTATCATCGATTATTGGTTAAAGAATTTGTTTGTCAAAGGTACCGGTTGGATAGTACAGGTCCAAAAGGATGTTTTCAGCTCAGATTATAGTGTAGGGTCCTAGTGGTTATGTTTCAGGATGGTTGTACTTGTGTGGATGCCATGCAAAGATTTGGGGGGGGGGTGGAAATATAGAAGTGAGGTGCTAGATCGATGGTTAAGGGATCAATGATTTTTTATGAGTTCTGACAAGGTTGTGTTTTGATGGTAGCCTTGGAGGGTCACTAAGAGTATGAGACAACATTTATGGTGATTCAGAGAATTAAGAGGTGCAGGTCGGAGCGTTGGGTTCCAGGAGGATGGTAATGATGTGATGTCGAGGACAAAATATAATTTAAGTGGGGGAGAGTTGTAACACCCTGTTCCGAATCGTTTCCTAATTTGGGGTCGACACCTGAAGATTAGTTATCATAGGGCTTTGGGCCTTGGGGAAAGAGATATTTAGGCCCTTTGGGTGGGGATAATGTATATTGGGTGATCCGGGAGTTCGGTTTTGCATTTTGGAGCCCAAGGGAATAACCATAAAATGTCAGTTCAGGCCTTTTATGAATTTTTTATTTAAGTTCGGAAAGCTTTAAGGCAATAGAGATTTGATAAAAGTGTAGAGCTTCTCGTCACCTTTCCAGGGATATAAAGATTTTCGAAATCGGACTTAGAATGAAGAAGTTATGGCCTTTGAAAGTTTGGTGGTATTAGGGCTAAGCCTAGTACGTTGGGCGTACATAGGAGTACGATGGGCGTACTAAGCGGATGGATCGCAGATTCCCCCTTGAGTACGTTAGGCATACTAGGAGTACACAGGGCGTACTCTAGTTAGGTGCAAACCGTAATTTAGGGTCTTAAACCCTATTTAAAGGCCTTAACTTGTGTTCAAACCCTATTATCTTTAGCCTCCATCAACCTTAACCCTGGATACAAAACCCTAGCCTCCATTGGTGTGATTCTTGAGTTCTTGGGGTGATTTCATTTGTTTTGATGCTCATTTAAGAAGAACGAGCTTCTTCAAGGAGTATTGGATTGCTTGAAGCTTGTGGATTTAGACTTTGTGCATCTTGAACTATCCTCTAGAGGTAAAAAAGCTTCAAACTTTATGGTTCTTTAGTGTAGATCTAGTTATGGGAATTGTTATAAGCATGTTTGGTCCCAAGATTGTGGTTCTTGTGAGTAGAAGCTACTCCAGGACCTTTGAGCCTTATATTTGGTCTTTATTGAGGTTATTAAGTCATAAAAGTGTCATCTTCTGGGGTTTTACTCGTTTATGTAAGTATTAGTGGCCTTTTATGAAGATTAGGAAACTTAGATTATGGTTTGGACTCCATTAAGCCATGCAAAGTCATAAAGTCAGGAACTTTATGACTTAAGACACCCCTTAAGGGTCAGATCTGTGTTTAGACATTCTTGACTTAACCATTAAGAGCTTATTATGGATTTTGGCCCTCTGCTGAGTACGTTGGGCGTACATAGGAGTACGCTCAGCGTAATGCATGGTTTATGCATCAACGTCTTGTACATAGTGCGTTGGTGGTTAGTACGCGATGCGTACTCTTCTGGTACGCGGGACGTACTCCCGAGGTGCCCCAATTTCTTCTACTTTGACAGTTTTACCATGTGCATAGATGACCCGTACGCAGGGCGTATAAGCTGGTACACAGGACGTACGCTTGTTGGGCCCTTTTGATTTTGGGCCACCTTTTTGGACTCTAGGGTTGTGGACTTTTCTGAATTGGGCTTGTATTGGGCCTTGGGACCCTCTAATTGGGTTTGTGCCATTAGTGGGCCTAGTTTGGGCTTTTTTTCATGATTTATGGGTTTGACCTTAAGAATGTAACTAGGGTTGGTATTGATTGTGTTCAGTGTGGGGAGCCATTGTGCAATAGGTTTGGGTGCGAGATTTTCTATCTTCGGATTGAAGTGAGTCTCCTCACTATGCTTGTCGAGTTGAAGGCACCAATGCTGGCCCATGATTTATTATGTCTAGGATGCTAGTTGTCTGTGTGACTCTTGCATATGTAGTAAGTGATATGTATACCAAACGAGGTCCGATGCCATGCGAGATGTGATGGGTGTATGGTATGCTATTTATTTTAGTGATTTTTGCATGCGTTTATGTATCTGTATGAATATCAGGTTGAGCTCGACGCCAGACGGGGCGTAATGAATGTGATGGGCGGGGCCCATCTAATGTTCAGACAGATCTGTTCCGAGCGGGGCTCGATGTCGAGGGGGGGGGGGGGGATGGTTGTTTGGCATGACCCATTTTCTGTTTAAAATGTATGGCATGTGGGATTTTGGGGAACTCACTAATCTTTGTGCTTATGGTTTTTAGTTAATGTTTCAAGTACTTCCGGATCGAAGGTAAAAGGCTCGGGATGATTGCATCGCACACACCATGTTGTTCCGCATTTTGTTTATTTGATATATTTGGATGATTATTGGCATACTCTGATTTTCTTTTAAGGTTTTACAAACATGTTTTGGATGATGGTTTTATTAATATAAAATGAAATTTTGGTCTTAAATTTTGGGACGTTTCAATTTTTTCCAACTCTACTCTCACTCCACTCTAACCTAATAAATGATCATCTCTCAATCTTTCACTTTTTTTCAATTTTTTTTAAATAAAATTATAAAACTTCAATTTAATAAGTATATAAATTTATAGTTTATTTCTAATAATATAAAAGTAAAAGCGATGGTCATGCAAGGGTGATGAACCAATGTGTCATGCTTTGCTTATCTAATGAGATAATGGTCAATGTTTCCTTACACTTCTTGTATTAAGATTATACAATTTTTTGGCTTGAAAATTACTTGTTTGTTGATGGATTGTTTTAGGACAACTTCATTTACTTGTATTCATCTATTATAGACCTTATACCTTGGTGACTTTTGACTCGTTTATATCATCATTGAAGAGAGACATGGGTGTATTGACCTTGAGTCATACGACGGTGGTCACCGCAGGCAACAAACCTGATGGTAGAATATTAAAGCACTCACCGTGGTATATAATCATATGGTGTGATGTTGGTATACCAATATCCTGATGTAACAACCGGTCTAATTGTCATCGTAAAAAAAAATCTATATTGATGACGGATAAAAGAATACAAAATCGTACTTTAAAACTTAGAGATTAGAGTGTCATAAGTTTATTAGGTTTTTTTTTTATCTATTTGGTGCAAAAGGTAGATATTTTTATTTGTTAATCTACCTTAATAAATAAGAATGATTTTGCCACATGTCCTCTTCTCTTTCATTTGGACACATGTCATTTTCTAACATTTTTAAATTTTTTATTTTCCACTTGTCATTTTATTGTATTTTTCATTTTATTAAATTAAAATTTCACATTTAATATGTAAGGTAATATATATGTAGGTATTTATTAGAAATGGTTTATATATGTAATGTATCTAATACATTAAAGTCTCTTTAATTTTAATAATTCAAAAGATTCCTTATTTTTCTTATAAATTCAAACTTTTCAAATTGTTAATATTTCATATTTAATTTATTTTAAATAAACCCGTGTAATACATGGGTATCACACCTAGTATGGTATCAAACGCCGGTGTAACCATTGGTTTATTATGTATTATACTATTATAGTGATGATCATTGTATGCATCATATTTAAACTGTTATGAAATTGTCATATCACATTGTAATTAAATTTTTTTAATTGGAAAATCTAGTATATTTTTAAGTTATTCATAACTCCATCTATATTAGAGATGGAGCCTGAACCAACTATCTTAAAGAGAAAAAACAAGGCCTAATACTGGTGAACTTAAAGCTTTTTAACATAAGTAGTTATTTATGGATGATGATTACTGGTTTTTTCACTAAAACTTACGTTATAGATATATTTAATATATATATATATATATTTTTAAGGTGGAATAATTTTAGGTACACACAAAGGTGCATAATGTACGACTTTTCGTGTAAAGTGTGTTTCCTTTTGAATGTAATTTTATAATGTAACTTATACTTCACAATATTTATATTAATAATTTTTGCTTCCTTCTATACCCAAGAAGGCAATTAACATGTGAGGGTTTCTACGCATAAACTACATTATAATCACTTTGGTGCTGTTTGTTTTTTTTATAAAAACATCTTTAAACCACTTATTGCCGCGCGGCGCAGCACAAGCGCAGCACTTTCCCTCTTACAGCAGTTTGTTTTTTGCAAGACTTCAGACTACAAAACTTCTGCGCTTGTGTTGCGTGGTGCAGCACTTAACTTACCTCTTCTAACCTCTTCGGCTTTTATTTTTTCCCAGTGTTTTTTTAAGAATTTTTGTATAACTTATTTTTTTAACTTTTTTTTTAAACTTTGATTTTCTTAAATTTTTATTTATGGATGTGATACAATTTATTTTTATAGTTTCCACGATTTTTTTACTTGATTTTTTTAATTTTTTTTTTACCGTTTCTATTAATAATATTTTCAATTTCAGTTGTATCTTTTTTAATGTGTGTAATTTTTTACGAACTTTGTAGACATCGCTTACAATACTTTCTTAATTTTTTATTATTTTCTTTTTAATGTTTTTTAAAATTAGTTTTTTTTCTAGAATAAAACTATCAGCTTCTTTTATGTGGGATAAAAGGGATAAAAGGGAACCCTTTGCTTTTGCATTATATTTTCTGCAAAGAAGTTGTCACAAATGCTAGTAATGTGGAGGATTTTTTTTTTTGAGGCCATGGACTTCGAGTTGACATTTGGGGACTTGGGAGGAGTGAATTCTACCTTGTTATTAGCTTCTAGATTGGTAATTTTTTCGCCGCCTATGATTTAGGTTACGAATTCCAAATATTTGTGTTTCCTATGATTGTTTCATGTGACTTGATAAACTTGGAATATGTTAGCTGATTGCACATATGAAAAGGAAAAACAACACACAAATATGTCTACCACCGTTGATGATGGCTTGAAAGATAATAATAACAATTTATATCTGAACCAGGATGCTTTGTTATTGTTTGTTCAACGATTCCATATTTGTAAGTCGCTAATGGAGTTTTTGATGCGTTTATAGAGGGACATTGAGGACGACCGATTAGAGTGTGATGTAAGTTTTATGTCCATGTTATCAGTACACATTAAACAATTAGCTATATTACTTACTATATTGTATACATGTATTGATCGACGACACATCATGCTTTGGATTTCCTTGCTTTTAGAACGAAGGTATAATGACGCTTGGTGGAAATTGTTGGAAATAGGTGTCTAATGTCTTAATTAATTAATATAATTTTTGGAATAATAAGAAAGTTCTTTTAGGTTTGCCCTCAAAAACTAAAATAACTATAAACTGATTTTGGAGAGTAAGGAAAATAGTTTATTAATTTATTAAAGGTTAATAAATTAATTAGAAATTAGTTAAAATTAATTTGAGTAAAGTACACAAATCATCCCTCATATGTGTGTCAAAATGCACGTTTAGTCCATATTTTCAAAATTTAACTCGGATTGTCCCTCATATTATTAAAAGGGGCACGTTTCGTCCCTTGCAGATGTAAAATGACTATCTTGCCCTTTTCCTCTTCTTTTTCATTGAATTTGAATTTATTTATTATTAATTAATTAATAATTTATTTATTATCTAAAACTAATTATCAATTGCCTTTAAAAAAAGAAAATTGGCCTAAACCTTAAGCACGTGCATAGCTTGTCTTCTTCTTCTTCTTCTTCTTCTTCTTCTTCTTCTTCTTCTTCTTTTTCTTCTTCTTCAGGCAATCTCTACACCATGACCATAGACACCATCCGCCTGCATCACCACTACATCATCACTAAGTACTCCGGTAATTCAGCGACTCCAAGACATCTCCGGTCACTCACATAATTCGACAACTCCAATACGCCTCTCTTTCTCTATCACCTCCGGCGAACCTAGATATAAAGAAGAACATATCGACGAACTTGGATGGAAATGTGATAAGGACAAATCACTCCACCTACGCACCTCCGATCAGCAGCCACCTTCAGCCACTAGCCATCTCGACCACTAGCCACCTCCATATGCTACTATAAACCTGAAATCCTAGATGTAAAAATCTCAATCGACAGAAAACAATTTTCTAAAATCATCTCTTGCTCTTTCTTTCTGAAAATCAAGTTAGAGATCTAAACTATCACCAATTTTCTTATTCAAATGAATGATTTCAAGGCTCCAGATGAATAATTTCCCAGATATCAGTTGATTTTCTGAAAGAAGTGAGGGGTAATGTTTTGATTTATGGTAGGAGATTCAATTTCTCTTTCTTCATTCCGGTAGGATTTTGAGTAGGGGATTCAATTTATCTTTAGATTTAAATATTGTTTTATTCTGTTAAACCCGAATAATTAAACTAAGAGGATAAATATGCCTAAGTAATTTTAACTTATAGATAATTGATTTAAAATTAATTAAATAAAAGTTAATTAAAGATAATATGTTTAAATCATGTATTCTTAAATTGTTTAAAATATACCTTACACATAATTATGATAGTTTATATGTATACTATATAGTATATGTAAAACTAAAAGATTAATTATGATTGTTAGTTGAATCAAGAGTAAGCATCACTCATGAGACCATGTTATAAGAGATGTATAAGGAAACAACCTATAAAATAATCGTTGAATGAGGGTCCTTTTTCACTAAACACTTCTTTGTGTGGTTGATTATCGTTAGCCGAATGGTTTTGATAGGACGATGTCTCGTTAAAAGTATAGCATATAAAAGTATGAGAATAAAATTCTCGTTTTAGTTATTTTAGGAAAATATGAATAGTTGCTAACCCATGAAATACACACATTATTCTTTGTTGTCTATTTATGGAGCATGTGTGGTTAACCGACAAATAAATTTGAGACGTAAGAAGAAGATGATGTGACACTTGTGGTTGTGGTTTGTTCGCGGAGCGTATGTGGTTAACCGACACGTCAGTTGAGAACCATGGCATAGTCAAGGGGTCAGATGTTTTTGCATGGTTGGTTCAGTATCTAATTTGTGAGACCTTGGTATCCCAGTAACAAACAGAGGATGTGCAAATCTGAAATTAACATGCCATTGAATGGTTTCAATGAATCTCAAAAGATCTAGAAATTTCATAAAGATTGAAATTGTTAAAGTACACTACCCACCTAAAATAAATTTATGATATGATTATGGTACCTCTCTTCATAAAACGAATCGAAAATATAGATCCTAGGTTTAAAATTAATTGGGTAATTATTTAAGAATTAAAATCAACTAACTGAACTCTCTCTCTCTCTCTCTCTCTCTCTCTCTCTTTTTAGATGTTAGGTATCAATGGTCTTCCTCTCCCACCTCCTCCACCCACCAATCCCAACTTCTCCCTCATTAATGTTGTAACATCCTATTTCGAGATAACTCTTATGTACATGGTTGTACCGTAATTTGATAAGGTGGAGGTATCGGGCCTTAAAGGATTAAGTTTAACCTTAAGGGAATGAGGTTCTTGGACGATGAGTGCCAGACTTTAGCCAAAAGCAGTTGGGCTTATCCGGATTTTGGGCTTGTTGGTTTAGGCCCACTGTAGTGTGGTGGATTGTTTACCACGTCATGGTGAGCACTACAGCCCAAGCCCATAAATATTAAGGTTTCTTCCATATTTAAAGGCTTGAGCTCCAAGGTTGGGTCATTTCCTTCAGCTTCCATCCTCCCAACTCGAAATCCTAGCCCCATAACCTTGTGTTTGTATCCTATCAGATTTTGATGGTCTAAGAAGCTCTCAAGTGTTCAAGATTAGGTTTTCTTCAATCCTCATGTAACACCTGCTTCTCAGGTACTTTTCAGTTAAGGCTAAAAATGTAAATTTATTGCAAAATTGGTCCTACGCGGTGCGTAGGTGGTGTACTACGTAAGGCGTAGAAGGGAAATATGGAAACATACATTTAGAGCCCTACGCGAGGCGTACCCTTGTGTACGCAGCACGTAGGTGCGCTGATTTAAAACCTTAAATTTCTTGGTTGAGACCCTATTTCAAGGCCTTAACTTCCTTGAGGCACTATCTAATCTTAGCCTTCACTCTCTTCACTAATCTTCTCAAAACCCTAGCCCCATTTGTGAGAGTTTAAGGCCTTAGTGTGATTTTTGTGTGTTTTGTGAAGAAGGGAGTTCGTTAGAGAAGCATTGGAAATCCTCAAGCTTGAAGATCCAGACTTTGTGCTTCATCACTCACCTCCGGGATGAATAAAGCTTGAACCTTTATGTTTCATTTTGTTAGATCTTGAGTTAGTTCATGGTTTGTTATGCTTTTGGTCCCCAAGATTTTGTTTTATGGAGTATGAGCTACTCCATATATTATGAGCACCATATTCTGTTGTGTTTGAGTTTGGGAAGTCCTAAAAATGGGAACTTAGGCATTCTCATCCATCCATGCAAGACATCCTAAGCTTTTGAGTGGCATTTGGACTTCGGGTTAGGTTTTATAACCTCTTGATCCATGCAAAGGCATAAAGTCTGTAACTTTATCAGTTAAGATGTCCATTAGGTCAAAATATGAGAATTAACGTCTGTTCTTAAGTTATTAAGACCTAAAAGTGAAAGTTGGCAAACAACATGATTATGCAGCGCGTAGCCTGTTTACCACCCATTTTTTGGAGTAAGACTCTACGCCCAACGTAGAGCTTGAGTATGCAGCGTGTAGATCAACAAGGTTCATTGTTGAATTTTTAACTAGTTTGACTTTTGGTAAACTGTGAGGGTTTAGTACATGGAAGGGAAAATGGTATTTTTCCTAAATACAAATTTGTCATCGTACTCTGGACTTGCTATGTTGGGATAATTACCTTAATAGCTAATTAGGGTTTGGTTTTGATTATGTTTAGTGGGAGAGACTTCAACACTAACAGATCGTGTGTGTGATCTATTTGTTGATTCATTGAGGCGAGTCTCTTTACTGTACTTGTAGGTCGAAGGCACCAATGCTGGCCCATTGGATTATGTTTGAAGGATGATAACGGTCTTTGTGACACTTGCAGATATGTATGTATGTGCCTATTGTCTTTGTGACTCTTGTATGTGTATGTTTTTTTTATATATCATTGTGGGTGGGGCTCTTTTGCTATAGGCAGGGCCCGTATGCAACTTGGACGGGGCCCATTATGCTATGAGCGGACCCCTTATACAATTTAGGCGGGGCCCGTTATGCTGTGGGCAGGGCCGTATGCAATTTGGGCAGGCTTGTTATGTTGTGGACGGTGCTAGTATACAATTCGGGCGGGGCCCGTTTATATGCATGTGGTATTTTGGGGAACTCACTAATATTTGTGCTTATGGTTTTGTGGTTTTATGTTTTCAGGTACCTCTAGTTCGAAAGGGAAGGACCCGACATGATCGTACAACATCCACCAGTGCTCCACATCTTTTGATTTTGTTTTGTACTATAATGATTTTTGATACTTTTCCTATCACTTGATTTGAGTATTTGAAATGAACGAATGGTTGTTTTCAGTGGATTTAAGAAAAAAATTTACTTAGTATTTTGGGACGTTACAAGTTGGTATCATAGTCGTGGTTTGAGGGATTTGGGCGCGCTTTCGCGTGTGTCTGAACTCAAACTAAGGAATTGGTAAAAAAAATTAAAGAACACAACTTTTCTAAGAAAAATTCTTACAAAAAAAGGGTGTGATGCGTGCAATCGGCCAAGCTCAAGTATGTATTTTCCAAAATACCCATACTTGTATTATGCTGTTGTTTTGATATGAGTATATAAGAATTGCATGCTAGATTAGGGCTAAGGATCCACTCAGGATTACATGATAGAATGCTAGGAGATATGCCTTTATATGTCTGATTGTCTGATCTTGTAGAACTGCATGCTGGTATGGATTTCAGATGTTGGATAGGATGACGTGATTTGCTGAGGTACTGGATTGGATTACTCGATGCTTGAATGATGCTTGCTTCGTGCATTTAGAGACCCCAATGATGTCAGTGACCTATTAAGTGAATACGTTAAGTTACATGTTGTGGGAACTAGGTAATTTTAGATTGTTAGGTACAACTCTATTGCACCAATCTTGTTTGAGGTCAACCATCCTAGAGTGAGATCTAGCCGTCGAAGAACTAATTAGTGTCGGTGACATGTAATTGTATTCACGAGGTAGTTAGAAGCTATTAGAGGGAGTCTCTTCTGCAGCTGATGGCAGAGAGTGGTGGGAAGGGAACTCTAGGAAGTCTACGAGATGTTTTAGCACATAGGGTGCTCTGTAGTGCAAGTAAGTATCTGGATAGAAGGGAAGTGACTTAGAGGATTTGAGGTAATCCTTTAGGGGGTACAGATAAGTGCAAAAGGTAGTATTGGTCCCGTAATACTGAAAGCATAGGATTTGTACCAGAGTTAAGGAAAGTTATGATGATTCTAAGGAACTTATAAAGTGTGAGCCTCTCATGTTTAAATTGATTATTTGTATATTGTGTGTTAGTATGGTGATGAAACGCAGTGGAGCAGGAGGTCCAAGATCTGGTTCTAGTTTGGGCACGGGTACCACCCCAATTGACAAGGGATTGCACGAGTTCATCACGCCAGAGATTACACGAGGTATCCTTGATGCGACCCTGGTGATGTTCGGGATGATCAAGGAGGGGATCATCAAGATGATGGAGGAGCGAATTCGGGCTGAGATGTCTATCCGATAGTACGAAGCCCGCACACTCACGTTCAAGGATTTACGGGGGTGTAGGGCACCATAGTTGTTCATGGTGACAAACCCCATTGCCGCCAGGCGGTGGATAATAGATATGGAGTGTGCCCAGATGACTAGCTTCTACCCCAAGGGGTCGAAGTGAAGTTTGTTGCAGGTTATTTGAAGGAGCAAGCACGGGATTGGTGGGAGGAGGTTAGATATGATCAAGGAGCACCAGCCGTTGAGGCTATGACCTGGCCTAATTTTGTGACTAGTTTTCGAGTGGAGTTTGCACCGACTGTCGAGATGCAATAGTTGGCAAGGGAGTTTCAGGACATGTGACAGATGACTGACACTATGGCAGAGATTAACACCAAGTTTTGGGAGAGGGCCTTATTGGTACCCCAATATGCCGCAGACCATAAGATGAAGAAGACTCGGTACCACGACATGTTGAGAGCGGATATCCAGGAGTTTGTTAGGTTTTCCGCTTGTCGTACATTGGAGGGCATGATATCCACATCCTATGAATAGTAAATTGATTTGGAGTACCTCGAGAAGAGGAAGACACAACAAGTGCAAACATCTTGGGTTTCACTAAAGAAGCCCAAGACCTTTGATTTCAAATCGAGGGGCCAACAGGGTCGAGGCTTTGAACTAGTTGACGAGTCGTTACCTCTTAGAAGTTCCAACAGAGTTAGAATGGCACTTGAGTTTTATGGTTTCCATATAACTACAGATGGTGATATGCTTATCAATGATAGTATACTGGTAAATTTGGATGAGCCTTCTAACTATAAGGAGGCCATGGCAGGCCCTGAGTCTGCCAAGTGGAAAGAGGCAATAAACAGCGAGATCAAGTCCATATATGACACCCAAGTTTGGAATTTGGTTGACAATGTACCAGGTCGTAAGACAGTTGGGTGCAAATGAATCTTCAAGAAGAAGACCGACATGGATGGAAAGGTACAAACTTTCAAAGCTCGACTGGTGGCGAAGGGCGTTACTCAAACCCCAAGGGTTGACTATGATGATACTTTCTCACCACTAGCTAAGATTAAATATATGTTGGAATAGTGTCTAAGGCTACAACTATATTAGGCAAGTATTTGACCCGGTTGAGCATGGTCCTTTTGGGTTGCCTTCACCATAGCAACTTGACAGGATGATTTATAATGAGAGAAGGAATATTATTAATATGTTATAAGAATAATATAAGGAATAATAATATTATTATTTGATTAATATAAGTCATAAATTAATTATGAATTAATTTGGTGACTTAAAGAGATTAATTAAATAAAGGGGTATAAACTATCAATTGTTTGATAGTTGCACTTTGGGCTATATATCCTTTATGGATAAGGGGTGGACGATTTCTAGGGCTAAGGATAGCCATAAAATCGTCCAAGGCCTATCATGGAAAGGATTTGGATTGCTTAGGGCTTAAGTTATCCAATTAGGGTTTAAGGGTGAAACCCTAGGAGCCTTACAAGTATAAATAGACCCCTAGGGCTAAGGGAATTCGTGACTTATGCTTTGAGTAGAAACCCTGGCCGATTTGATTCCCTCTCCTCTCTCCTAAATCATCTTCTTGCTAGTTGGTGTTTGTAAGCCATTAGAGGAGTGACAATTGTGACTCTAAAGCCTCAAGGATAACAAGATCAAGCAAGTGATTCAAGGTAAACTTCTAATCTCTGATTTCATATTGTTGTTATTGTATATTAGCCATTAGAAGTCTTGGATTCAATGTATGATCAATTAGAGAAACCTAGATCCAAGCATTAGGGTTGCATGTGCACATAGGGATGTTCATATGGCTAAAACCCAACAGTGGTATCAGAGCCTAGATTTGTTTCTATTGAATTCATACTTTGATTGCCTGTTTGTTGCTGAAAAAATCATTTTTTTGTCCTCTGGCTGATGAACTCGGCGAGTCCCATGGTGGTACTCGGCGAGTAGGCTCAACTCGGCGAGTCCATCTGGGTACTCGGCAAGTTCGAGCGTCAGAAAGAGGAAACTTCGGGATTTCTTGTTGTTTATCTTTGAGATACTTGTCTTAATCATATTAGATCAATATAAATCCGATTTTATGATATATATGAGTATATTCTTGACCTAATTGAAGATATTTATCAATTAATAAAATATTTGCTCCTTATGTGATAATTGACTAATTATTTTAATTTAATTGGTAAATTGTTTTGCAAGAAATCATTAAATAAATCAAATATGGATAATTATGGAATTAATTGTTAATTTAGATTATTTGTTATTTGATCCTCTATGTTTTAAAAGTAAAACTTGCCCTCAAGTTTTGAAATTTATGATTAACAGTTTAATTTAGACAATTTAAATTTCAAACCCTAGAATTTTACAAGTTTAAAATCCAACCCTATACTAATATAATAATACAAGATTAATATATATATATATATATATATATATATATATATATATATATATATATATGTATAATTAAAAATGCTGGTCTTACCATTAGTAGGCCTCATTCACGAAGCCGGTCTATAAGGTGGGTATAAGGTTGCTGCCTATAAAATGGCGCTTAATGGGTGTACACTCACACCCACCGCTTGCTTGATCGGTGGAGGGTCGTTAGCCGAACGGGTAGGATAGGGCAACCTCATCTCTTCATTAAAAGTATAATATGAAATACAAAGTAACTACATGTTTTTCAAAAATTTCCCAATCTTAGTTACTTTAGGAAAAGTGAATTGATGCAATCCCATGAAATTACACTTTGCACCCTTGCTAAGAAGTTAGTGGAGCGTGTGTGGTTTACCGGCACACTAATTAGTTCTAAGCAAAGGTGGCAAAGGGTGATTCATTGTTTATCATAGTTCGATGGAGCGTGTGTGGTTTACCGACACATCGAATAGGTGATCGTTACAATAAAGGCACCATGTAAATTTGCATGGTAATTCACACCCACTTTGTGATCCTTGGTATCCTAGTCACAAACGAGAGGGGCATATCGAGATTTAAACATGCCATTGAAAAGTTTCAATGAATCTCATCCAAACCTAGGAATTCTCAATACATTTAGAACTTAAAGTTATGTTTTTGTGGTGGAGAATTAGTGAATTGTCATTCACTTACCTTCATATTATTTGCATGTTAGATTACGGCATCCCTTTTCTAATATGTAAATATTGTTGTTGGATCCTAGCCCTAATTTTCTTATTGGGTGATAATTAGGGATTCATATTCTAATCTATATTTGTTCTTTCTATTTGTAGATGTCGAACGCAAACAACGCTGCTGCTAGTTCATTCACATTGATGAGCCTTTGTCAAAAGGTCACTTTCAATGGGACGAACTTTAGCGAATGGATAAGATACATTCGCACAATTGCTCGCTATGAGGACAAGGAGTATGTCCTTGATGAGAAGCTCGAGAAAATCAACCCTGAAATCGCTACTCCGGCTGAAATGACCGCTTTTGAAACTCACGAGCATGATGCAATGAAGGTACATTGCATCATGATAGCCACCATGAATGTTGAATTCCAAAAGTCCTATGAAGACATGTATCCGTACGAAATGCACCAAGACTTGTTGGAGAGATACCACCAAAACGCGAGGCAAGAGCGTTACGAGATTTTCACTAACATGATTTCCGCTAAAATGATTCATGGAGAATCTCTTACCGTGCACCTGCAAAAGATGCAAAGTTACGTCGATCGTCTTCGCAAGTTGATTGTTGACTTTTGGGAAGACTTGGCGATCGACATGGTGCTTCACTCTTTTCCCTCCGTGTTACAATCAATTTAGGATGACCTACCACATGAACAAGGAATAGGTCACCATAAGCAAGCTCCAAGGTCTCCTTAGGGTTGCTGAAAGCAACCTAAAGGACAAGTCTGTTGCACCCACTCCCAATCCACCCGCTGCTCCTGTTTTGGCCATTGGGCAAGGAAGAGGCAAGAAGAGGAAGGCTCCATCTAAGATCCACCGCAAGGGAAAGTCCCGAGATGGTTCCTCTTCTAGTGGGACCAAAGTTGATCCTGCTAAACCCTGTCCTAACCCTAAGGAGGCAGAGTGCCATCATTGCCATAAAATAGGGCATTGGAAGAGAAGCTGCCCAGACTACCTGCAAGCCATAAGGGAAGGAAAGATCAAGCCATCTTTCGCAGGTATATATACAATTAAATCTAACGATTCATCTCATGCTATTTCTGGGGTCCTTGATACCGGTTGTGGTTACCATATTTGTTCTGAATTGCAGGGACTAAGAAGAAATAGGGATGTGGAACATGGAAGAATAAATCTAATCATGGGGAACAGAAGATCGTCGCCTGTTACCAAGATTGGAGTGTATTCTTTAGTGCTTTGGAATGGTTTATCTTTAGATTTGAACAATTGTTGCTATTCGCCAGAAATGGCTAGAAACATCATTTCATTTCATGGTTTGTTTAGACAAGGTTTTAGATTTTCTTTTAATAATGAGAATGGTTCTATTCTTGCTTATCTAAATGGTGTCTTATATTTTGAAGCTATACCATGTAATGGAATTTAATTATGAAACTGTTATGATTGTAGATAACTTAGGAAATGATGTTTTAAGCATGGATTCTTTCAATGGTATGGATAGAGCATCCTTGGGGCATCGTCGTCTTGGACATGTCAACAAGAAGCGCATAGCCTAACTCCAAAAGGATGGAGTGTTGGAGTCATTCGACTTTAGGGAAGATGACACATGCGAGTCTTGTTTGCTTGGAAAGATGACTAAGTCACCCTTCACAAGTACGTGTGAAAGGGGTGAAGGTCTATTGGACCTAATACATACCGATGTATGTGGACCGTTTAGATCAACCACGAAGGATGGGAACCGCTTCTATGTGACTTTTACCGATGATAATAGTAGATATGGGTATATCTACTTAATCAAGCAAAAGTCAGAAACATTTGAAAAGTTCAAAGAGTTTAAGAATGAAGTGGAGAATCAATTGGGCAGGAAAATCAAGATGCTTCGATCCGATCGAGGAGGAGAGTACCTAAGTCTTGAATTCCACGATTATCTCAAGGAGTGTGGAATATTTTCGCAATTGACGCCACCTAGGACACCGCAGTTGAATGGTGTGGCAGAAAGGCGTAATCGAACCTTGTTAGACATGGCTCGCTCTATGATGAGTCGTGCTTCACTACCTATCTCTTTTTGGGGGTATGCCTTAGAGACTGCCGCCCATATCCTTAACCAAGTCCCTACTAAGAAGGTTGCCAAAACACCTCACGAGATGTGGACAGGGAAAGCTCCCTCGTTGGCACATATCAAGGTTCGGGGTTGCGAGGCTTTCGTAAGACGAGATACTCATGACAAGCTCGAACCTCGTAGTGAGCGATGTATTTTCATCGGCTACCCGCATAAATCCTTTGGATATCTCTTCTATAGAAGGACAATGTTGTCTTTGTTGCGGGGAGAGGAGTTTTCCGAGAGCGAGAACTCATAAGCCAAGGAGACAGTCGGAGGCAAATCAAGCTTGAGGAGATTCAAGAGTCGATAGATGAAGGAACCTCTACCGCTGGCACTCAACCCGAGGAGGAAACTCCGGTTGAACCAATTGACGAGTCCTTACCTCTTAGACGTTCCGAAAGAGTTAGAGTTCAACCCCAGTTTTATGGTTTTCATATTACTACCGAATGGGACACGTATATTAGTGATGGTACACTAATAAATCTAGATGAACCTAATAGTTATAAGGAAGCCATGGCAGGTCCGAAGTCTATAAAATGGAAAGAGGCGATGGACAGCGAGATCCAGTCCATGTATGACAACCAAGTTTGGAATTTGGTTGATAATGTGCCCGGACGTAAGACCGTTGGGTGCAAATGGATCTTCAAGAAGAAGACCAACGTGGATGGAAACGTACACACATATAAAGCGCGATTGGTTGCGAAGGGCTTTACTCAAACTCCCGGAGTTGACTATGATGAGACCTTCTCACCAGTTGCGAAGATAAAATCTATTAGAGTGATGCTAGCTATTTCCGCATTTCATGATTATGAGATTTGGCAAATGGATGTCAAAACCGCTTTCCTTAATGGGAAGTTGGCTGAGGATGTTTACATGGCTCAGCCAGAGGGTTTTGTCGATCCGAAGCATCCGAATAGAGTGTGTAAGCTTGAGAAGTCCATTTATGGACCTAAGCAAGCGTCTCGCAGATGGAATCTTTGCTTCGATGAGAAAGTCAAAGAGTTTGGATTTGTACGAAGCGAAGATGAATCATGTGTGTATGTCAAAGCCAGTGGGAGTATAGTAAGATTCCTCGTTCTGTATGTCGACGACATACTACTCATAGGAAACGACATCTCAACTCTGCAGGAGGTTAAGTCCTGGCTCGGGAAGTGCTTCGCTATGAAGGACCTCGGAGAGGCTTCCTATATTTTAGGAATAAGGATAGTGAGAGAGCGAAGTAAGAGACTAATAGGACTTAGTCAGAACACTTACTTAGATAAAGTACAAAAACGTTTTAGTATGGAAAACTCGAAGAAGGGAGAATTACCGATACAAAGTAATGCCAAGTTGAGTAAGACTCAAAGTCCGAGTACCGAAGCTGAAATAGCAGAAATGAGTCGAGTACCATACGCTTTCGCAGTTGGCTCAATCATGTATGCTATGACTTGTACTCGCCCTGATGTAGCCTTGCTTTGAGCATGGTTAGCAGATATCAAGGGAATCCTGGCAGAGCCCATTGGATTGCGGTTAAGAATATCCTTAAGTACCTTCGGAGGACGAAGGAATGGTTCTTAGTCCTCGGAGGGAGTGATGACTTGAAGGTGCGAGGGTATAGTGATGCCAGCTTTCAGACCGACAGGGACAACTACCGTTCACAGTCGGGCTGGGTCTTTACCCTGAATGGAGGAGCAGTGACTTGGAAAAGTTCCATGCAGGAAACCGTAGCCGATTCAACGTGCGAATCAGAGTACATTGCAGCGAGCGAAGCGTCAAAGGAGGCAATATGGTTAAAGAACTTCATCGGTGATCTTGGAGTTGTACCTTCCATAAAGGAGCCCATGGAGATTTTCTGTGATAATGAAGGAGCGGTTGCCTTGACCAAGGCACCGATGGATCATGGTAGATCTCGACATATCAACAGAAAATATCACTTTATTAGACATCGTGTAGAAGAAGGACAACTCGTAGTGAAGAGGATATCATCAAAAGATAACCCAACAGATCCGCTTACGAAGGGACTGAGTAGGGTTAAGCACTTATAACATGCTAGGAGTACTGGGCTGAAGGATGATATTAGTATAGATTAGATAGTAGTAGAAACGCGTAGTAGACAAATGTAATTAACATTTGATGATTAAATAAAAGAGTATTATTTATGAGTAATGTTACTGTCTTATGTTAATTGTTTAACTATTGTTTCATTTTGCATGTTTTGACTTCCAGAATAATTGAGTTTATTAGGAATAATCGAATTGTTCAAATTGTCCACAATCGTTCATATGTTGGAAGTAGATATGAATGAAGATTGTCATGAATTGGTGTGTAGATTGTCTAAACGGTGTTAGACATAGCAAAGGGTTGCTGCAACGTTCATGAGTGCTTATGAACTAGTTTTGAACATTGGAACAAACCCGCGCTTGCTGGAATCACCTTATGGAATATGATATAAAAGGGTGATCGCAAGACGATAATATCATATGGTCTTAAAACCTAGATATATGGTTTGTTATTTGTTAATTGATTATACATTGATAATGCGAAAACGCATCAGTAACTCGGTGTTATAAAACGCATTGTTGTGTATAGTTGGTTAATGAATAAGTAAATGCATATAAGTCGAAGTTTATCTGTAACTTTTATCTAAGAAGGTAAAAGCGATATCTCGGCCGCTCGATGATTTGATTTGACTTATGTGTCGGGCCCGGTCAGAACTGAATTGATGTGTTCGATTAAGTTCTATGTCAAATAAATCAGAGATCGAGAAACCTAAATGCTTGACTAACCATTCCATAGGATTGTCAACATGATATCTAACAGAGGACTGTACGATCCCTTATCTAAAGGACAAGATTGATTAGATCAGAGTTTGACAGCGTCTTGGAGAGCTACGATTGCAAACCGAATTGTACTTGTGCATATAGTTACTAGACTTATCTGTGACATCCCCAAAATCTCGGCCAGAAAAGACCGATTTTCATTTATGCTTTTAAAATAATTTCACAGTAAATCCTTTTGATTTGAAAGAGTTGCGGAATTTGTTCCCAAAAACAAAACATGATAAAACAATTTTTACCAAAGCATTTCATAAAAGAAATGTATTTTCATTATAATCAAAACCCGGGGTGTCATGTTCCGATACAGACCAATAAGCATAAACGATAACATTACAAGTCATTCAACAAATATATACATATACAGACTTGTAAACAAAACAACTTGATGGTTCATCCATCTCATGCCCTTGCGCCACTTCCTGTAATACAAATGAAACTGAGCGGGTCAGGCTTGGGAGCCTGGTGAGCATATAGGGTTTTCAACCCACAATAAATAATCATATTTAATTTTCACCAACCAACAATAACCCAATTACCCATTCCCGTTATTCTCACTTTATGTCCCTAAGACAACTAACATAAGGGACCTAGTCTAAGAATATTTCATCGGGGCGACAACACATGCTTCAGGGGTACCTCAGCAATATAAGTCAAATAAGGCAACCATGAGGGGGATGGAGTACAGCGAATAAACACCCAAGTTCATTAACGCCTACAGGTAGCGAACCTGCTAATGTTTCCACAAGACTATCTAGAAAATTCCATGGTCGTCATCTAAACTCTGCTAGATGACTAGATCAAACAACAACGAGGCCTCTCACCTGTTTATTACACACCAACTATCTACCCATGTTCTACCCAATTAGTAGATAAAAATATACATTTTTATACATAGATAAAAACCTGTATAGCATGCTTTAATCAACAAATATTTTACATAACAGATGAGGCACACACACACATAACACATATCTTATAGAGAACAAATCATATCTATGAGTTAGAAGAAAGTGAATACACATTCACACATATAAACAACAATATACTTAATACACTCAAACCATACTTGTATTATTATCGTGTTTACGAAAGGTAGTATACACTCACTTGATCAGAAGATGATCAGACAGCACTACGGCTTGCAAAAGTAGTAATCCTCAGCAGATCTGGAAGATCTCTTCAAAAATCGAACTTCTCGCGGGCAGAGCTTCGGCTCGGGAACCGCACTTCTCGGGATCTTCGGGATCTCGGGACTTGCTTCGGGGCTCGAGAATAATACCGGGGCTTCGGGATATTTCTGGCACGCAAATCGATGCAAAACGGGAAAGAGAAGAGAGAAAATAGCAAAAGAACTCGGCTGCCTTCGCATCCTATTTATAGGAGGCTGGAGCCTCGGAGTACGCGGGGTGTATAGGTCCGAAATCGTCATGGCGTTCGTCATCCGAAGCCACTTGCTGCGAGGGTCGTCATGCTTCGCTGTATGCGGGGCGTACTTCGGATCAGATCAGTGACTCCTTCGGATAATGCCGGATTTTCCATTTAAATTAAATACAAAATATTTAATAAACTTCGGAAATTCATATCTTCTTCATACGAACTCCGTTTTCAACGTTCTTTATATCCACGCGAAGGTGAGACTACGCTCTACAACTTTCGTTTAGACTTTGTCGGCTAATTTTGAATTTATTTTTATTATTTGTTTTTAATAGGTCGGGACAGAAACTTTCGTTATAATTTCATAACTTCTTCGTTTGACGTCCGTTCTCGCCTAACTTTTTATCGCTTCGATACCAACAACGAGACCTTCGATCCTCGTTTAGATTGCTTCGGCTAAAAACCGCTCAATCTCAAATCGAGTATAACAGGTTGCATACCGCTAAGCCGAAACTTCGATAAATCATAACTTCCTCATACGAAGTCAGATTTGGGCGATCTATATATATTCGGAAACCTCGTTTCAACTACTACAACATTATTCAAAGATATTAAGTTTATTTTACACTTAAATTTTGACACTTATTTTTATTCTTAATTAATCAAACCACATAATTAAGCAATTAAGCACAAAACACACAATACTTAAATAATACAATCTTATTATTTCAAAACGGGTTACAAAGGTTAACCTAGACCATTACATTGCTAAAAATGGCAAGCCCGGAAACACAGGCGTTACAATTCTCTCCACCTTAGAATGATTTCGTCCCCGGAATCACGCATCAACAAACAAATGCGGATAGCGACTCAACATGTCACTCTCCGTCTCCTAGGTGAGATTCGGCCCATTCATGTGTTTCCATCGGACAAGCACTAACCCAACCATTTTGCGTTGCAACTTCTTAGTCTTGCGGTCAACAATTGCCTCTGGTTCTTCAATCAACCTTTTGTTCTCATCAATTCTCAATTCAGAAATTGGAATTATATCAGGAACTTCTCCCGTGAACTTCCTCAAATAACACACATGAAAAGTGTTGTGAATTCCATTCAGTTCTTCGGGTAATTCGAGCTTGTAAGCTTGGTTCCCAACCCTCTGAAGAACTTTAAACGGTCCAATAAACCTTGGACTCAACTTTCCCCTTTTACCAAATCTTATAAGTCCCTTCCACGGCGAGACTTTAAGCAAAACCGAATCTCCAACCTCAAAAGTCATCGGTCTTCGCTTCTTGTCAGCATAGCTCTTTTGACGATCTTGAGCTACTAACATTCTTTCCCTAATTATTTTCAACTTTTCAGTAGTTTGATGAACCATCTGCGGTCCCATAAACTGCTTTTCCCCAGCCTCAAGCCAACAAGACGGTGTATGACACTTCTGTCCATACAAAGCTTGATAAGGTGCCATCTTAATGCTCGAGTGGAAACTATTGTTATAGGAAAATTGTACCAAAGGTAAATGTTCATCCCAATTACCTAGGAATTCCAAGGTACATGCTCTCAGCATATCTTCAAGTGTTTGTATTGTTCTTTCACTCTGACCATCAGTCGGCGGATGGTAAGCTGTACTTAAACATAACTTGGTACCCATTTCCTCTTGTAGACTTTTCCAAAACCTCGAGGTGAAATGGCTATCACAATCTGATACAATCGTTAACGGAACACCGTGAAGCCTCACAATTTCCTTCACGTAAGAATTTGCAAGCTTTTCCAAAGACCATTTCTCCTTGGCTGCTATGAAATGCGCACTCTTAGTGAATCGATCAACGACCACCCAAATCATGACGTGACCATTCTTTGTTCTGGGCAGTTTAGTGACAAAATCCTTAGCAATGTCTTCCCACTTACCCATAGGCACAGGCAATGGTTCTAAACTCCCGTACGGTTTCTGATCTTGTGTCTTGACTCTCGCACAAGTCACACACTCGGCCACATACTTTGCAACATCAAGCTTCATCGTCGGCCACCAATAGTAGGGTTTCAGGTCCCTATACATTTTAGTGCTACTCGGATGAATTGAGTACATGGTTTTGTGAGCTTCTTCCATCAGAAGATCCCTAATTCCTCCTAACTTAGGTACCCAAATACGATCTTGGAATACCTTCAGTCCATGACCGTTTGTACCAAACGCCAACATTTTACCCAAACGTTCCTCCTTTCGGTCATTTTTCTCAGAAGCTTCCTCTTGAGCTTTCTTTATACTTTCCACAATGGTCGAGACAACTTCAATTCTCAATGCTCTTGGCCTCTTCCTTTCAAGATTGACTTTTCGACTGAGAGCATCAGCAACAACATTAGCTTTACCGGGGTGGTAAAGTATCTCGCAGTCGTAGTCTTTAAGTAATTCTAGCCAGCGTCGTTGCCTCATATTCAATTCCTTCTGATTAAAGAGATATTGGAGACTCTTATGATCAGTAAAAAGTTTGCACTTCGTGCCATAGAGGTAATGCCTCCATATTTTCAGAGCGAAAACTACCGCTGCCAACTCCAAATCATGAGTAGGGTAGTTCTTTTCATGCTCCTTCAGCTGTCGAGACGCATATGCTATCACCTTTTCTCTTTGGGTCAAAACACAACCCAATCCAACACCAGACGCATCGCTATAAACAGTGAAGTCTTCAACTCCATCGGGTAGAGAAAGTATCGGTGCCTCGCATCGCTTCTTCTTTAACTTCTCAAATGCTTCTTTATGCTTGTCACTCCAAGCATAAGTAGCTCCTTTGTGGGTCAAAGCTGTTAATGGAGTAGCGATCGAAGAAAAGCCTTGGATAAACCTTCGGTAATATCCGGCTAATCCTAAAAAGCTTCGAATCTCCGTGGGACTTTTTGGTTGTTCCCACTTCATCACAGCTTCGATCTTCGCTGGATCAACCATTATCCCTTCTTGGTTGACCACGTGACCCAAGAATTGGACTTCACGAATCCAAAAATCACATTTGGAGAACTTTGCATACAGCTTCTCCTACTTCAAAACTTCTAACACTTCTCGCAAGTGTCTGCCATGCTCCTCCTGGCTTTTTGAGTAAATCAGAATGTCGTCTATGAACACTATCACAGATTTATCAAGGAACGGATTACAAACCCTATTCATCAAATCCATGAACGCTGTCGGAGCATTGGTTAGTCCAAACGACATAACCAAGAACTCGTAGTGTCCATATCTAGTTCTGAATGCAGTCTTCTCGATATCTTGCTCTCTTACTTTCAGCTGATGATATCCTGACCTAAGATCGATCTTCAAGAAATAGCTCGAACCTTGCAATTGATCAAACAGGTCATCAATCCTCGGCAACGGATACCTATTCTTTATTGTTGCCTTGTTCAGCTCTCTGTAATCGATGCACATTCTCATACTTCCATCTTTCTTCTTCACAAATAACAACGGAGCTCCCCAGGGTGATGAACTAGGTCTAATGAAACCTTTGTCCAATAACTCCTGAAGTTGCATCATCAGCTCCTTCATCTCCGTCGGTGCTAATCGATAAGGTGCTTTTGCTATTGGCGTGGTTCCTGTTAACAAGTCAATTCTGAACTCCACTTGTCGATCAGGCGGTAATCCAGGAAGATCTTCGGGAAATACTTCCGGATACTCACACACCACTGGAATACTCTGCATCACCTTCTTTTCTTTCTTAGCATCAATCACGAATGCTAAATATGATGTACATCCCTTGGTCAAACACTTTCTGGCTTTCATTAGGGAAATGATTCCAGAATTCACTCTGTGTTTGTCCCCATACACCATAAACGAATCTTTACCAGGCGGGTTTACCTTAACTATCTTCTTCTTGCATAAAATTTCGGCATCATTGGCGCTAAGCCAATCCATTCCCAACACGATGTCGAAACCATTTAGTTCGACAGGCAATAATTCCTCGTGAAACTTATTCCCATTAAGATCAATTAAGATGTTTTTCATACGATGGCTAACAGGTACAAACTTGCCACTAGCTACTTCGACTAATAAAGCATTATCTAGTCTATCAA